>NC_043701.1:157993948-158129203 GCF_006229205.1 Suricata suricatta
CCCCCCCCCCCCCGCTTTTTTTTCCTTTCCTTTTTCCCCCCTCTCTCGCTCTCTTTCTCTCTCTCTCTTTTTTTTTTCAGTGTTTTGGTGCTGGTGGAGCGAACTCACGCCCCTAGCCAGCCTTCTCAGCGACTCGTGCCAAGTGTACTCGTTCACCAGCACCGCCCCTTTAAGAGATTTCAACTGCAGACATTTTTTAACTTTTTAAAGGTAAGGGGGTGGGGGGGAGGCGGGAAGTAGGAGAAAGGGGTGGCGTTGTACCCTCCTGATTTAACCCTCTAGGGTCAGGAAGCGGAGAGATGGATCGAAACTGTGTGGTTGTAACGTTTTGGGTACGGGGCGGGACGTCTTGTTTTTAACTTCCCTCCCAGGGAGGCTCTGGGGAGGGCGGTTCCAGCTTCCATCCCGACGGGAAAGCCCCAGCGCCAGCCCTGGGCGCGCTGGAGTAAAGAGTGCGCACTCGCCGAGCGCTGGTTTCTCCTGACAGCGGCAGGCATTTCTTCCAAGCAGGGCCCTTTCTTTTTGGTTGAAGCGGCCAGAGCTAAAGTGGTTAAGTTGCAGAGGGGGTCCTGCGGCGGCGACGGTGATTACTGCCACATAGAGAGCACTTCATGGACACAAGTATGGACCTCTGAGATGTGCTGGGCAGCCACACAGAAGCTTCCTCTGACCTCGATAGGGACAACAGTGGCCAGAAAGAATACAAAGAATGACCAGGTCAAAGGGCGAATCCACCGGTAAAGGCAAAGGGCCCAGGCGGTGCGGGGCTCCGTTCTGACCGCAGCCGAGGAGAAAGTGTCTTGGGGACTTCAATATAAGGCTGACTTGGTTGAAGTCAAAGCAACTTGGTCGGTTGCTTGGATATTCTGGGCGGGGCTTCGCCCATTTGAGCCACGGCCTGGCCCCTCCCGGGGCAGGCTGGAGCCGACTTAGACTTGCCCTTCCAGTCCCTCCTTGAGGTCGACCACGGGCATCCCTCCTGCGTGGAAGTGCGCCATTATGGTGCCGGAAAGGAACAGAGTTAACACAGCTGGGTTTTCAAAGTCGGGCAGGAGTCATGGCCAGTGTCCCACCGGACATAGTCCCTGGATGCTAGAGAACAGCCAGGAGCCTCATGGTACACCACCGGCCCCAGCTCACAGACCCCAACCCACACCTCTCAGGTGGAGCCAGGTTCCCATACCCAAGCGCATGGGGGAAAAGCCCCAGTTTGCTGTAGTCACATGGTTGGGTCCCACTTTCAGCTTCTTTCTGGAACAAAATGGGCCTTCTACTTGGTAGATGAAGATCACTTTTTTACCCATTGTGGGTATGCATTAGCGTCCCAGAGCCTCCAGATATCAAAGAGGCAAAATTCTAAAATGCAGAGCAAAAGTGTTCCCCAAACGTGGATGTGCAAATGGCAGTCTCAGAGATCACAAAAACTGAAATGGCAACCTGTCTCCCCTTCTTTCCCCCCAGATAGGATTCAGGAATCTGAAAAGGGTTGGGATGTATGACCTTCAGCTGAGGTTCCCTGAGGAGCTTCTTTCAAACTAAGCAATCAAGAAATACAGAGGTTAGGTTGGGTTAGACTGGGAAGTACCATGAAGACCTCCTACAAGTAGGGCTGCATAAAATAAGGCCAAAGGGAAAGAAAATCCAAGGCATATTATTTTTAAATGATTTTAAAAACCAAGATGCTATACTGAAGTATTACATGTAGGCTTCGGCCCTTAAGGCCTGCCTTCTTCTTTTGGTTCCTGAAAATTTCTAATACAACTAAATCCTTTAAAATATGTGTGTTTCTATGTGTGGGTGTGTGGTATGGTATAAGTTCCAGTAAAAATTACTGTAATTTTAAAATGTGAATTGAGTACCTCCTTAGATGGTGACAACCTGAACCAAAGGTTTTTATTTATCTTTGTATCTCAAGACACAGGCATTTAGCAGGCACTCAATAAATGTCTATGAAATAAATTAATGGTAAATCAAATCATGCTCAACACACTAAAATCATGTACAGCTTTCAAGAAGAATGTAAAAAAAATAAGACTTTCATTTGTCACAGTAACTTTGTTTTAGGTTTCTGTTCAGTAATTTGTTTTCCGAGTTATTAGTATTTTCCTGGTCAACTCCTTTAGGAAATACTTATCTTACAAATTCAGAAGCCATTAGTTTATTTGCTGTATTCAGAATTAAAACCAATTATTTATGTTTAACAAAGAGTCAGATTTTCCAAGGGCCAAAACAGCCCCTGGCTTACAAGTGAATGAATGTACTTTTAGAACCCACATTCACTGGGACCAGAGAACAACCATATAAATGAAATAGATCACTCACCCACTAGATGTCTATAATTAATGCACCTTTCAAAAATACATACTCCTGGGACTAAGGATGAACTTGGGTATAATGAAAAACTGCTTAATTATTAATTTTATCCAGGATTTTTGCTTACTTACCCAACTATTCTATAATTGTTTGGTGTCCTAGTTACTTTAACCACTATTAAACATTCTCAAGAGAACCTGTATGTGGTAACAAAAATCAAAACCAACAAAACAGGGCTTTTTAAAAAAAATTCCTGATGAATACCATCTTCGTTAGTCTAGCCACTGAAATTCTATAGTCATGTACAGCCTCAGGACATCAAGGCAAAGAAAGCAATTCAATAACATTTAAGGAATTCCAGATAGCCCTGGTTGACTCCAAGATGACCTGATTGTTGGGTCCTTTGGTCTACTGTGGATAAAGATTTTCACAGGGCTACTCTTTCCAAATACCCTCCCTTCCCCATATCATGGTTTTTATCTTACTTCCCATCTAATCCTAAATTATATGCTGTAAGTAGCTCATTATTAATCTGTATATTATATTAGTTTCTTCCTTAGCTTCTATGTGCTGAGTGGCAATCACCTGTACCTCTGGTCTGTCTTAAATTGTAATTTCCCAGGGAACAAGAATTGGGCCTCAGTATAAAATATGAATTATTGGGAACTAGATGCATCTCCTTGGAAATGCTCTTCCTGATGTTACTGAATGGTCCTCATAGATAAATTCCTTTGATATCTAGGAGTCTAGGTTCCCAAACCTGTAAAAATTCTTGAAGATGAACTCATTCTGTGATTTCTAGACTATGAGATTTCAAAATAATTATTACTGGAGAAGAGCTGACATATTTTTGCCGACTTTTTATTTTGTCTACCAAGGACCTTAAAAAATTTATCAACTATTTATCATTATTACTCCCAAAAGAAAAAAAACATTTAACAGCCAAAAATAGTTGAAATGGTATGTCAAAAATAAAAAGCAAGTGTTTAAACTAAATAATTAAATTTAGCTTCCAGAAAAATCACTATAGTATTTTTATCATTTTATCACAGACCAATAGAGATATACCAGTGACCAATATGGTACCAAGACTAATGACTGAGACTAATGCTATATCCTGTGTTTATGGCCGAATTCTACTTTGTAGTATACAGTATTGCTGAAAGATGTGCGTGCTTTTTAATGATGGTTATCTTGAGACTACAGTAATTTCCACCATTTTTCCTATGTTTTTTTCAGCCTCTCACAAACTCACTGACTCTATATGCCACCTCCCTTTCCATTAAACATTCAGAGCTATAGTTATTTCTATACTCGTTTTCCCCTTCTAGAAGAACTATACCTAGATTTCAAATAACAAGAAAAAACTCTTGCCACAATAACTGTGACTGAGAAGTACTCTGAAGTTATAGCAGCCAATTCACTACCTCATCATTGCCTATAGACTTGTTCACGATGACTATTATTTATTGAGATCTTGTGGTCACACCATGGTACCCAGAATTATACATATGTTATATAAATCTTTTCAAATAACTGTAAGAGGTAGATATAATTCATTATTATACATAGTTTACATATGAGAAAATTGACTCAGAGATGTTAAGCAACTGTCTCATGACACGGCCAATAAGTGACAGCAAGAATTGCAACCTAGGGCTACCTGACTCCAAAGCCTATGTCTGTGTTCTTAACCAACACACTCTATTGTAAGTGGCTAAAATGTTGCATACCTTTTAATGACATGTCAATGTACAGTGGAAAAAAACCTTGGACTAGGAGTTGGAAGATCTGAGTTTAAGTCCTGACTTTGCCAGATCCTAGCTTTGTGACCTTGGGTAAATTTTTAACTGCTGTCTCAGCTGCCTACTCTGTAAAACTAAGATAATATCCTAGAGTAAGAAACAAATAAGGTTACATATGGATAAAGTGTTTTATGAATTCCAAAATATTACACAATTCTGCTATTGGTCTCTTGTTATCTCTTACTCCCTTTCCCCCATACTTGCCCCAAATACATCCCCTTAATTGATGACTAAAGCAAGAATTACGTTATATATAAAGAACTTAGTGATAAAGTTGAAACAAAAGGTCAACTCTAATCGTGACATCAATAAATGCAGAAATAAAACAAGTACATACCACACAGTTTAACCATGCAGGCTCTTCTGCCTGTGACTGGTACCTGAAAGAGGGGGGGAAAAGTTAAGTTTTATATGCCTTCTTCATTTTTTCACTAAGACAGGAAAAAGCAATGGAGTGGACAAAGGACAGTGCTAGGGAATAACAAAAGCTGTCTCTGTCATGCTTAAAGGAACAAGGGATGACAATACTTTCTCCACACAGAAAGTTGAAAAGGAAAGGAATTTACAACTCTATGATTGTTCTTCCTCATTATATATGTAAACTCATAACCATAAATGTAATTGACTCTAAAGAGTTCAGTTCAAAATCCTGTAGCAAGTTCAGGGGTAGGGATGACATCTATCTGAGGAACTGCTATAGGTGGAAAACCAAGTAACAGAAAAATAGATTAAGTTTATTCCTGTCCTTAGTCACATTCACTGAAGAGTTGTTTTGCCATCCTACCCCATTTTGCTTTTTGTACATTCAGATTAGTCCTGAAGCATCATGTTTTACTGGAAATTGCATGGGCTTTGAAGTTCAACAGACTTTGATTAAACCCAGTTCCACATTTTAGTCTCTGCTCTCACATGAGAGTAAACTGTAAACTGAGTTTCACAATTTATTGTGAACAAGTAAACAAGTTAACAAGTCATTTATTCTTGCTGAGCCCCAATTTTTCCATCTACAAAACAAGCTTGAGTATACTCCCCTCCATGTGTACTCTGAGAATTAAATGAGGTAAATGTCTTAGTTCTTGGCATATAGTCACTATTCATCTGTTATTTTCACTAGTTGGATTTCAAGGTAGAAATAAATATAATCTGCATAGATAAGGTGGGAAGAAATTTATTTACCTGAAACCAAAGATTTTGAAATAATATAATAATAACTTATAGGTATACATTCTGTTTTATGCTTACAGCACAGGTAGGACAAGCTTTATCCTCATAACTTAAGGAAGGAAATACAGAGTCAAAAGGTTTAAAATGCTGTTTATTGAAGAATCTAATGCAAAAGCCAGTTCTACTGGCTGATAATTAGACTATGCTTTTGGTATGTTTGTTACTGAAAATATCTGAGAACTTTTACATATAATGTCCCAGGACAAAAATTCAGATTGCCTTTCTCATATTCTGCAACTTCATTAACTATAAATTGTTTATACATACCTTCAAACAACTATAATTTGTCTGCAGTTCCCACTATACCATTTTCCTAGTCAAACAATCCTATGAATTAATGCTAAAGATAATTTCTAAGAAGCTGGAATACATAAATCCTTTTTATTTATCTCAATATATCTATTTTAATATCTACATTGAGAAGTGGAACAGTTGTGTTTGTTGACCCCCAAAGAGCAACTAACCATGATTGAATTTTCTTTTGTTCCCTAGACTTTGACCTTTTTAAATATCTGTGTTTAGTTCATAATGACAGTTAAACAAATATTGGCAATAGAAAGCCTACCACAGGTTCAGTCTACTTCTCAATAATCAAAATCAGTTGATAGACTAGTTGTATATACAATTGAATATTTTACCTCTGCCCCATTAACATCTAGACCTCTAACTCTTTGGAGTAGTTTTGTTGCCATAGAGGCAGATCCAAGTCCTTCCTTGGTTCAAAATCAATTATGCTAAACCTTACCAACGTTAACTCTCACCAAATTTTCCAATTCTTCTAGTTCTTTTGGTCACCTACAGACAATGATGTGCTCTAACTTTTAGAAAGAATGCTTCATTTCCATCAGCCACTTAAATGTTACATTTCTCTCTTGATTTTCTGAAGCCTAACCAATACAGTACTGTGTTTAAATACTTCCAAATTTTTTTTTCTTTTCAGGAAGAAATAAAAATTATTTGAGAGTCTAAAGCCATTGACACTCAGCTCTGGCTACATTAAAATCACCTAGGAGCTTTTTAAAAATAATCATGCCTGGGTACATTCACAGATAATCTGATAACTGATTTGGAGAGAGGCTTCAGCATATCTTATATCCGTTGCTATATAACTCTCTTTGGTTTCTCTAGTTTCAGAGAGGAAATTAATTAATTAATCTTAGGGAAGGAAGGGCAGCAGAAGATGGAGAGAGAGAACCCCAGGCAGGCTCCATGCCCACCACAAGCATGTGGGTCTCGATCTCATGACCCTGACATCATGACCTAAGCTGAAATCAAGAGTTAGACACTTAGTTACTGAGCCACCCAGGTGCCCCCAGAGAACAAATTTAAATGGCAAGGAATAGTATGTTATTTCAATCTATTTGATTCATATGTTTCAGGTAATGAGGAGCAAGAGTTCAACTACTGAGGGATATCTCAAAAAAAAAAAATTATCAGAATCTACTCTGTTCGTAAGTTTAAACAACGGAAGTCAGATAGTGAGAGATCATCCTCAAACGAGGAAAATTATGCAAGTAAATACCATTTATCCTATTAGCTTTAATATGTTCTCAAATAATTATTCCATTATTCAAGAAGTGTTTTCCCTTAAAGAAAAAAATGTCTTCCCTTTACGCCATCAGATTGGCAAAACGTGAATACTGGATAACACTAATTGTGGATGTGGGGAGATTTTGCAGGGAGAATGCAACCTTCTTGCATCCTGATGGGAGTTCAAATGGGTTGGACCATTCTGAAGAGTAATCTGGAAGTATTTAATGAAATTACATATGGATATTCCCTAAGACCCAGAAATCCCACTAGGGGCATAAATTGCCCAAACAACTCACAAAAGACTCACAAAAGGACTTGAATGAGGATGACCGGTAAAGCACTTTAAATTTTAATTTTAATTTTAATGTTAATACAGAGGAATTAGAGGCAACTAGATGTCCATCACAAGGGAAATGGACAGGTAAATTGATAAGGGCAGCAGTTATAAGCAATGAACTGGGTGTACATACAAGAACATGGATGGGCTTTAAATAGAATGGTACGTGAAGAACAAAAAACCCAGAATATTATAGCATAATAGCATTAGTACAAATTAAAAACACACACAAATATGTGTTACAAGGATACAAAACAATCGAAGGACATACATCAAACACATTAGAGTTGATGCCCATAACGTAATCATTCAAAGGACCGAAACAAAACAAGGCTTTGAATGGAGCAATGCTGAACACTTGGCTACATTCAAGGTAATACTTAACCAATTTTCTGGGGAATTAAAGGGAGTGCTGACTATAGGCTAGGTAGTGTGTCTTTCCCCCATCCTTGGAATCCAAAGAATATCCTTGCCCTTGAAAACCTCACAGTCTAGCTGGGAAAATCAACAGGTTAACAAAAATCCATTTGATAAGTGCTATGGTAGAATTTGGTGAAAATTGCTGTGGAACACTGTTTAGGATTTTAATATTAATTTGTATATGTATAAGAGTCTGTTACTTGATACATATGTAATTTTTATCACAATGATGACAAATATATCATACTTTAATGAGTTGGGCTTTTCTTTTCTTTTCTTGTCTTTTCTTATTTTTAACCTGTCTCTAGGTTGTCTCCTACCTTTCTGCTTCGGTAATGACTAAGGGTTGCTGGTAGTAGAAATGTTGGAGTGCCATCTGCTGGTGGAAATGTTTTAAATTCCCCACCTATCTCCCTATCCATTTTCAAAAACATAACTATCACATATATCATTTGGGCTTGAAGGAAACTTAGAGGTCATCTATCTCAGGTGCCTGGTTTTAAAGAGGGGAAATATCTCCTTATAAGATGCATCTAATTTAAGGGAAATGCATACAAATGCACAAAAGCTCACACACATACAAACACACAACCTCTTCCATCACCACTGTAACAGCCTCACAGAACTCTAAAGATTCACAAAGCTAAACTATCTAAAATTTCCCAAATAAACATATAAAAGAGGGGTCCATAGATATTTTTAGATATTCATACGAGCTCATTTCCCAGGAAAACAATCTTAGGAAGGCAGCTTACTGCAGTGCTAAACAAGTGACCTTAGCTTAACTATTTATTAAGAAGCCTTAAGGAAGTTCTTTAACTTCCCTGAATCTCAATCTCTTTATATGTAAAATAAGAATAGTGATCTAATTTACAGAGTTGTTGTAATAATTTGTGGGGGTACATGTAAAAATAAAATACCTAGCAAGGTCACAGAAACATTTACTGGCTAAATAAACATCTAATACTAATTTAAATATGCTTTCTAATTCATCCTCAATGACACTAGATTTTCCTCTCATTTATTTGATATTTACATTTAATATAAATAATTTTCCAGCTCTAATAAATTCCATACAATTAATTCCCATAAAAACATAAATGGAAGCCAAAATGTGTTTTAATAGTTCATTGTCCATCTGGTCAGATCATACTTCTGCTCTAAAGTCTTTCTATTCAAAGTGTGGTCCACAGATCCAGCAGCATTAATAGAAATGCAGAATCTCAGGCGCCATCCCAACCTAACAATTAGAATCTACATCTTAACAAGTTCTTCAAGTGATTACAATTCTAACTTAACGTCTGAGTTGTATTACTTTGGGGGACAGCAAATAGACCCTGAGCTCCATTATTTCAGAAGATGTTTCCAGAACTAGCTGCTCTGATCTTCTTGGCTAAATTTGTCTATGTTTTAGCAATTAAGTACTGAAATGTTTTCAGTTCTTTAAAACTAATCTTTGCATAACACATAGCACTTAACATTACAGCCCATGGAAAGAAGGGAGAAAGGAAAATGCAATACTACTATGTTATTAAAATGACGTTCCAAAGCCAAAGAAGACAGAAATTGGGTAAACATTACTACAAGGAATACAAAGGTGCAGGGCTTCTGTTACTGATGGTGAATAAGCAATTGTAAAATATGGAACAGATCAGTCAGAAACATCATGCAAATTAGTGCCCACAGATGTGTCTATGCATCTTCATGAGAGGAATGATAGATGAAGCAGCAATGTCAAATCTAGCACCAGCCAGCACCAGCTAGGGAAACAACTCCCAGTTACTGGGAAGTCTGGAAGTCCAGGTGATATAAAAGCATAAACTCCATGGCCCACCTGAGCTTTTAACCAGATTCTCTAAAAACAAGTACTGTGTTACTCTATCCTGTGAAGACAAAATTATCAAATATTTATTTAGTATCCACTCCACTCACCGCATGATAGAATTAAAACAAAGTCACACTATTAAAGGAAAAGAATAGGCACAAAGTAGCATGTACAGAGGTAAAGAGGAAAAAACTGTTTTTGCCAGATGAAGACTTAATATGAAAGACTCAAAAATCTGATGTCACTGTAAGCCCTTCATCTACCCCCTCATGCAGTTAAGTAATAATACTCAAAATAAGTAACTTTCTTGAGCACTCATTAAGTACCAGGAACTGTGCAGTGTTTTAATGCATTATCTCATTTCATCTTTACAATAAAACTAATAGGCAGATTTTCACAGCCTTATTTTAAGAAGAAAAAAACTGAAGCTTAGAGAGAGTAACCTGCTGGACATAGCCAGGGGATTCAAATCTAGGTCTGTCATTCCAGAAGCTAAAGTCTTTTATTTGAGAGAGAGAGAGAGAGAGCGAGCGAGCACGGGTGAGTGGGGAAGGGGGGCAGAGGGCAGAGGGGGAGAGAAGGAAAGAGAGAGAGAGAGAGAGAGAGAGAGAGAGAGAGAGAGAATCTCAAGCAGGCTCCACACACAGCATGGAGCCCAAAGTAGAGCTTGATCCCACAACCCTGGGACCATGATCTGAGCCAAAATCAAGAGGTAGACATTCAACCAACTAAACCACCCAGCCACCCCTCCAGAGCCAAAATTCTTAATCACTCAGATTTCTAACCCAATCTATGTCATGTATAGGTAGGCCCATATATTTGGAGTTAATAACCATTTAAATCAATATAGCTTATCTTCTAACTTTCCTCAATCTAAATGGGACTCCCTTCTGTATAACAGAGGATATAGTCTGAAGAAAACACATTTTATTTTCTTTTTCAGCAATATTGATCATTTGATCTTCTCTACAGATTTTGAATTTGATATACAATGTATAGTAATGTATAAAAACTAAATCTGTTCCCCTAATTATGTGTACATTTACTGAGCATATTGTGGGGTAGACAGTAAGGCATATAAAATATGCCCAAAGCCTCAGAAATCCCTTAATGCATAGGCACACATTCACATTCTGATTTATGTTCATTCATTCTGTCTCTCTCTCTCTCTCTCTCTCTCTCTCTCACACACACACACACACACACACACACACACACACACACACGCACACACGCGCACGGAGAAGACTAGCAGGCATATTTGAAAACAGTAGCAGACAAGATTTTGTATAATCCAACCTGTGGGTGGGTTCAAGGATCCATGGGAAGTCTGAAGGGCCTGAAGCACTCTGGGCCTTGTGAACTCACAAAACCAACTACCCAAAACTCCCTTCCATAAACAAAACTCCATAATAAGAAGAAACATTTGGGAAAAGAATCGACATGGTGCAGTGCAGGAAGCCTGGTCTCTCTGAACTCCTAAGTAGAGGAAAAATCTCCTGTGAGGCAAGGCAGGTTTGCAAGGCCTCCCACTATCAGATGGCAACCAACATCTTCACCCACTCAACCCCCACTCAATTTCTGCTTGAGCACCGACACCCAAGGCACCTGACTGGCTGATATCAGGAGTGACTTGCCTTCTTATACTAAAAATATGTGAAAAAACTTGTTATAAGAGTTTCTTCTTTTGTGATTATAGGAGCAAATGGAAAACAGGCTATAGACCCCTGCTCATAAAAACCTAACTCTTGCCTTTGCTATGCTAAAAACTCTGCCTTGTATTTGAATGCTAAAGATCCCTTCCTATCCCATATGATAAACACCTAGTCACCTACTTCAAAGAATTTGTTATCAGAAATCATTGTCTAAGGCAATTGCCACTTCTGTTTTGTACCCCATGCAATTTTTCAGAGATGCTTGCCTGCTGATCAGAAAGAACCTCCTGGCTCTCTCATTTCCTTCCCCCTTCGCTGATTCCGATCTCATTTGTTCTGACATCGTCCATGTCAGACCTGCTGGAGCTGGACTCCGACAGTGCAGTATATATATAAATGAGGTAAAGGAAAAAGAAAGCTCAGATAAAATTAGAGGAAGGGGAACAAAACCAGGATATCTCCAAGAGCAATAGGCCATAGTTTTTAATACTAGACACACACACACACACACACACACACACACACACACACACACACAGAGGAGCTCTATAGCTGTGAAGCTAGAAAAGTTCTCCTAATCCACCTTTCCTTTCTAAAAGTTCAGGCAAACTAATTTTGCATAAAAATGAACAACAAAAAAGAATCACAATCAACATCATGCAAAAATACTGTAAGAAAAAAGAGAACAAAGGTTGAATGATCTCTTTAGAAATAATAAAATCATGCCAGAAAAGATATGCCCATAAAAACTATAACCTAATATTTCAAAACACAGTAAAGAGAATTAAGAAACTGGCAGAGGAAATGAAAGAAGAGCATAAGTCACAAATAGAAAAGCTCTAAAGTGGGATGACGGAACTCAAGAATGAATTAAAAATAAAAGAAAAACATCCCTTTATAAATTAAGAACAATAGAACTGAAAGAGTAAATAAATATAAAATACATTGCCTTAAGGAGGGAAGTGGATTGAGGGAAAGGTGAAACAGATAAAGGGGATTAAAAGTACACTTATCATAGGCGTGCCTGGGTGGCTCAGTTGGTTGAGCATCGACTTCCAGCTTAGGTCATGATCTCTAAGTTTGTGGGTCAGGCCCCCCATCAGCTCTGTGCTGACAGCTCAGAGCCTGGAGTCTGCTTCAGATTTTGTGTTTCCCTCTCTCTCTATCCCTACCCTGCTCGCTCGCTTGCTCTCTCTCTCTCTCTCAAAGATAAATAAGCATTAAAAAATTAAAATGTACACTTTATGAGTACTGAGAAAGTATAGAATTGTTGAATCATTACATTGTATATCTGAAACTAATTTATTAACACTCTATGTTAATTATACTTCAGTAAAAAAAATTTTAAAGAAACATTCAATTTTAAAAGATGGGCATCGAGGATGGCACTTGTCGGGCTGAGCACTGGGTGTTATATAGAAACCAACTTGACAATAAACTGTATTTTTAAAAATAATAAAATTTAAAAAAAATAAAATTAAAAAAATAAAAGACAATGAGATAAAAAAAGAAAGAAAGATATAAAATATTTAAAAGAATTTCAGAGAAAGTGACAAACACAGAAATAGTTGGGGGTGAAAAAGTCTAACAAATGTATAATAGGAAATCCTGAAGAAGGAAACCAAAGCAGAACAAAATAAACATGGAAAACCATTATTTAATAAAACTTTCCTGGAAAAAAAAAACTACATATTGAAAGGGCACTGTGTATCACAGAATGTCCAATACCTAGACATATTCTAGTAAAATATCAGATAAAAAAGTAAAGAAAATATCTTGACTCCACAAAGCTTGGAGAAAAAAAGATAATATTCTTTGGTCATAGGTAAAAGACCAAATTACTTACAGGAAAAGGAAATCAATTTTATCATTAATTTTGAACAGCAACTCTTAATGCTGGGAGACAATAACATGGTATAGGTAAGATCTTTAAGGACAGAAAATAGTAGCCAAAGATTCTATACCAAGCCAAACTGACTTTTAAGGGATGCACAGAAAGAAAACCTGTTAGGGACACATAAGAACTCAAGAAATATTGTTCTCCTGAGGCTTCCAAAGAAATCTATTAAAGAAAAAACTTTAGATAACTCAAACAACTGGAGAGAAATCTATGTTAAGAACCATATTGACAATATATTTACTTATAGAACTAAGATTGAATGATAGCTGTAAGGGAGAGAATATAGCAGGCAATGGCTATAACAGCAGGAAGCCAGTTTCTGAACTCACAAATTGAGAAAAAAAATCTCCTTGTGAGGCAAGGCAGGTTTGCAAGGCCTCCCACCATCAGATGGCAACCAGCATCTTCACCCACTCAACCCCCACTCAATTTCTGCTTGAGCACCGACCCCCAAGGCACCTGACTGGCTGATATCAGGAGTGACTTGCCTTCTTATGCTAAAAATATGTGAATTGTACCTTGTGAAAAAACTTGTTATAGGAGTTTCTTCTTTTCTGATTATAGGAGCAAATATTACATTTCCTGAGAAAACCTGTTTTCTTCCCCTCCAGAAAACAGGCTATTGACCCCTGCTCACAAAAGAACTAGCTCTTGCCTTTGCTATGCTAAAAACTTTGCCTCATATTTGAATGCTAAAGATCCATCCTTCCCCATATGATAAGCACCTAGTCACCTACTTCAATCACTATTGATAAAGATTATGCATGAGTCTTCTACCAATCTATGTTCTGGGAAATTTTTACATACCAAAGACTTTGTCATCAGAAATCACTGTCTAAGACAATTGCCACTTCTGTTTTATACCCCATACATATTTTCAATAAGTAAAGCTGACTTTCCAGTCAGTGCAGAAATGCCTGCTTGGTGATCAGAAAGAAGCTGAGACTCTCTCGCTCCCTTTCGCAACACTGTCCATCCTTCAGGGACCCCTGGACCTGCTGGAGCTGGACTCCAGCATATAACAATCTAACAATGTAGATTCAGTAAAACCATCCAAAACATGGGAAATAATGAAAAAAGTAGAATAAGCCTGCTGATTAACTGGGAGTAAAAGTTATTACTTCAAATAAGTTGCTGGGGGAGAAAAAAGGGGGAAGGGAAGAAGTCATCTGCCTAATTGTAATACTGATTCACATAGAATGCTGACAGACAAAAATCAAAATACAAGTGGACTAAGATATTATGTGGAGATATTAAACTTTTTCAATTAACTTGTTTTACTGATCTGACTTGGAACCATATAGATATTTTAATTAATTATAAAAGAAAAAATTTCTAAAGCAGCCCTTAAAAATTGAATATAAAAGGAAACAAATCAACCTGAATGTATATCCATGTGGGGAATAATTATACACAGAGGAAACATTTTAAGTGACTTTTAGTCCAGTAATTTATACATCTCTAATAGTAGTAATTGTTGGTGGTAGTGTTGGTATTATTATTCTTAGATGATTGTGTGTGTAATGTGAAATAAGGCAAATTACCTCTGATGTACTCTTCTATTTTATACTTTCATTTCTAGCATTCTTGAGAACAAACCAGAGTTCTCATCACTGAAGGAAAGAAAACTGGAATAACAGGTAAATAAGATGAGTTTAAGTTAAAATCCTACAGTAGTGCATTTGAATTGGAAGTATACTAAGAATTCAAAATGTATTTTATCCTCAAAAATCATTATTTCCCAGCTCTACCCACTGAAATAACCTAGAAACAATGACCAACCTAGCAGCAATGTGCATTCTTAATGCACAGATTTGCCTACCAGGAACAATCACAGATCGTTGGGAAAAGAATACTGCAAAAAAAGAGACAATCATATATGATGTGCCTCCTGATGGAAGAACACAGAATTACCTATGAAGATGTCCTGAAGGGAGAAAAAAAGAACCTGGATCTCCAACTGCAACTACCAGTTTACAAGAAAATACAAAGAGCAAAGGAATACCTTAGGCATCAAGGAAATACAAACAGGAAAAATCCAAACGTGAAAAAGTTCTCAGGACAGATGATCTATTTTCTTACACACACACACACACACACACACACTGAAAGGGTAGGGGGAGCTCTTTAGATTAAGAGAGACTTAAAAAATACAGCATCTAATCACACCATGATTCAAATAAAATAAAAAAAAAATCCAGAGTATTTATGAGGCAATTGAAATTTGGTTATTTGATGATATTATGAACTCAATGTTAATTCTTTTATGTGATGTGACTCTATAAATGATATAACTACATAGTTATATTTATGTTTTTTAAAAAATTTTAGTTTATTTTTGACAGAGAGAAAAACAGAGGATGAACAAGGGAGGGGCAGAGAAAGGGGGAGACACAGAATCCAAAGCAGGTTCCAGGCTCTGAGCTGTCAGCACAGAGCCCCACACGGGGCTCAAATTCATAAGCCATGAGATCATGACCTAAGCTGAAGTCAGACACTCAACCAACTGAGTCACCCAAGAGTCTCAATAGTTATGTTCTTTTTTTAATGACCTTCTCTTTTAGAGATACATGATGAAATATTTATGAAAATGTCCTCAAGCTCTGAACCTGTGTGGAGAAGCCCTAGAAGAGCATCTGCTTAGAAGTAAGATTAAATAATAACTGTAACAAGGTGATATCAGGGGTAATCAGTTAGGGTTTTAATAATCTGATCACCTGTATCTGTTTTTAAAAGAGGAATTAAAATTCCCTTTAACCACAACTCTAACCTTCACTGCTAGGCTCCCATACCCCCATATTCACACCCCAACTTGCCCTTCATTCCTTCCTTATACTCTTCCCATTATGAAAGTCCCTTTAAGGAAAAACTAGAGCATCAAAGATGAAACAGAACTCAGGTTGTCATGGTAATGTTAAAAAAGCAAGAAAAAGTCCTCAGAGTTAATCATGCATCCCTAAAGTATTTATAAGTGAAATTACATGTTGGGATTTGCTTTAAAATACTCTATAAAAAAGGAGAAAGAGGGAAGATAGTTGAAAAACAGTTCTCAAAACATTGTAATTACTGAATCTAAATGACAGATACATGGGGTTCATTATACAATTCTATTTTGTAGTCTTTTGGATAGCCTCCACAATTAAGGGGCTTTTTTTAAGTTAAAAAAATATACATATGGCCTGAGAATTCTCCTTCTCCCTCTGTCTTTAGCCCAAATGTAATGACTGTAAAGCAAGTTAAAGATATATGTTTAACAAACTATAGACAAAGAAAATAGAACCTAAGAAAATAGGGCTCTAAATCTAGGTACTAAAATCTGGAAGAATCAGATCAGGACATAAAGCCACCCATAAGAACAGGACTAATTTCCAAGAGAAACAAAGAATGCAGCAAGTCTTCTCTCCTGAAGTCACATGATACAGATCTTTAGCAGGGCACAGATACAATGGGCAATAGGGCAGACAGGTGGATGGATGGATGGACAGACAGTTGGAAAGACAAACAGGGGGACTGATGGATAAATAAAGGATCCAGTAACTGATGGGCCCTCTAAAAAAATGAATGCTACAGAGATGACAAAAAAGGAAGCTATAACACCCTGGCTGATGAGGAGATGTGCACAATCTCTGATATCAGGAACATGACTTCCAAAATCCAATCTGAAGCAAGCCCATGCCCATATAGAAAATAAAGGCAAATAAATCACTAACCGGTCTGGCATCTTGTATACAACTCCTCTGATACTATTTGTATAAATAAGGAATAGCCAAATGCTTAACAGTGTGAGGCAAGAAGTCCAAGAAGACAGAAACAGAAACTAAGAACTTGGAGCTCCTAAACTGTAATCTATCAATCAATGGACAGAGACAAAAAGGGGCCTGCATCACAACTGCCTTAGCAAGAGATAACATCTCTGGAACTGCCCAACGTTTTCAGAGCTTCCCACTCTGTCTGAGATCACTTCTCAGCTAAATGCAGTTAATGACACTCTCTAACAGGGATGTACTACAGCTGTTTGAGAAACTATTTTTTTCTCAAATTCCACATAGAAAACTGGAGCAAGTCTTTATAGAATATAAAGTCAACCCACACAACTCTTAGCTGGGAAACAGACTTCACAGAAATCTCACATGGATATAACTTTTTAAACTAGAACAAAATTCTGCAAGGGTACTCATTTCAGGTCTACTTCTCATTAAAAAAAAATCATTTAATTAAATTAGAACTTCAAGGGACTTTAGAAATAATTTAATTCAGTCTTTCATTTTCACAGATGTGAAATCAGGCTCTTGGAGGGCCAAAGGGGAAAAGTCAAATAGCAGGTCAAAGACTGAGTTAAATCTAGAATCCAGTTCTTCTAAAACCCAGTATTTTGGCTTTTGGAGAACTGGAGTACTTTTGCATTCAACTTCCAATTTTTCCTATCAAGATGAAGACAAGCTAAGGTGAAATCTTTAAAGTTTATCTTACTGTTTGCAGTGAACTCTTTTTGCTATCATTTCCTCTCACTGCATCCTATTCTCTCTATAAATGGTCATATAGATGCCATGAGGCAAGGGGAACTTTCTGGACACCTACGCCTTAGTACCCTAAGGGTAGGGTGACCATGTAACTTATCATCCAACCTGGGATACTTCTGAGACCTAAAGAATTATTACTAATAAGTACACAAGGACCAAGATATAAACCAGGCTCTCCAGGACAAACTGGAACATATTATGGTCACCCTACTGAAGTATTACCTGCTTTTGTTTGTCCAGGCCAGAAAGGATCTCAGAAACATCCTTCTCCCTTCCTTCTTTTTATTTAATCCTGACCCATCTTACTGAATATTCCTTCCTCCCCACCTTCATTCCCCCACTCCCATGCCTTGGGTACATCCTGGGGATATATATTATCCCATTCACTTTGAATCATCCCTTTTTCCAGCTATCGCATCCTCCTTGGTCTTCTTTATCTCCTCTTCCCCCCAAAAAGATGACTATAGTATAGCCCCTTGGACAGCCAACATCATCCCAGGTACTAGCCCAAACCAGGTTCCTCAGGCCAGAGCATCGAGGACATGGGACTATAAAAGAACCCTTCTACTGGGAGTGAAGGTAAGAGACTATTATAGGAGGGTGTTTATGTGTTATGTGTGTGATGTGAAATCCTGGTAATGTTAATGATGATTAAAAGTGCATGGTATCATGATCATACATATATGACAAAAAAACAGCAAAATAAGATACTAAAAATTTGGTTTTATTATACTATTTTGTGATGATACTTTATATATCCACAATAATAGCATCTAATTCATCTTATTATCACAGTACTTTGCCTACAATAAGTGTCCAATAAATGTTTGTTGCAAAATGAATAAAACTAAGTTTGAACTATTTTATCACATTTATATAATAATATTACTACTTACAACAATAATTATAATAGCTTCATTTACTAACACCTATAATGAGCCAGATACGATGCTGTGCTTCATATACATTTTCTCTACTAATGCCTATTTGCTCTACACCGAAGAACTGTTCAATGTATCACTAAATGTCTTTATTTCATTAGCATATAAAACCCTACAGAAAAGTGCTAAAATTTCGTAGTTGGATACTTGCTTAGCATGATTATTCACTCATAATTTTTATAGGAATTTTGCTTTGAGCCCAGGATTTTTTACTAGGTTTTAATGTGCATCATTCTCAAAGAACATTATTAGCCCCTTCTCTTCTCCTGTGCTCTCACCTGAGCATTCATAGCCTCATTCAAATTATATCTACAAGGCTCTTTTATATATTCTAGAGTTTTAAAAAAAATCTGTTTTTCTTTTTAATCTGTGCTTAGAGTATTGAAAATCCCATAACTGGCAAGTAGTATAACTGCTATTAGTAACAGCAGACAAGAAACAATATTGAGTTCTATTCTCTGCAGGGGTTATTAAATCAGTGACAGTGACACATGTACACAGAGAGGCAACTTCATTCTTTTCAAGCCACAGGGGTACCATTTAGTTCAATGGAAGTGCCCTAGTACAACAAACCAAATGCCAGCAAATGACATGGGTACTGGAAGGAATACTGTAATATAAAAATATTATCCTACTATAGTAGTGGGAAGTATTTATAACTTTAAAACAAAGCAAAAAGTGATGACTGCAACCATCTGCATTGATTATTTTAAGATTCTGTGGTAGGATTATGTGGTACTAATAAAAATACTAAATCATAGTGCTATATTACCCAAAGTTATAACCTTTAAGTTACCCAAAGTCACAACCTTTCAGTTACCAGGTCAATTCTGAAAGCATGAGACAAAGAGAAAAAAATGGACAGTGACTGTCATCTGGTAAGTCTTTAATTACACAGAAAATATTTAAAGCAAACATGGTGAAAAGCTGCTGGGAATAAATTTATTCTCCATTCAAATCAAGATATCCCCCAGGGAGTAGAAAGAGACATAGCATAAAAACAATCATCTCTACCATGTTAAAGCATTGTAAAGTACACACACATACACAGATACTCAGGGCTTAGAAAGCAACTTGAATCAAAAATTAAGAATGTATTATGACCAAGAGAAAAACAATTTTACTAGGCTCCTGGAAGAAAACAAATCCCAACTTTACACCGGTAAAATGTTTCGATACTTCTCTTCAAATAATCTGCTGGTCTACTTTGAAAATCATGGATGCACTAATCCAAACCTGCAAATATTGGGATTCTTTTTCCTTATTCCTACAGAGACAAAACCTAGCTCTATGGGATGCCTTAATAAGTATTTTTCCATTTATTTGTTGTTGACCCAAATATTAAATCAAGGAAAAGAGTACTAAGAAAATAGTACAATACACATTCAGAACAAATAATGCGCAGAATACACAACATTCAGTACAATATAAATTAATCACAAAAATAATTAGAATACTAAGAATCAAAGAAATTAAAAATAAAACAATTTCATTGTGTCCCTCTAATTTAAACAGACTAAAATAAAATATTAATGCCCAGGATATAACTAATTTTTGCCAAAGCTATAACAATTGAATACTTTCATCTATTTCTAATGGAATAATAAAATGATGTAACTTTTCTAGGGAACAATTTGGCAATATATATAAAATGCCTTAAAAATACTGTTATTTATTAAGATAATATTTCCAATTAGGAAGTCATGTTAAGTCATGCATTTAGAATGATACACAAGAATCTGTGTAACAAATATTAGCACAGAGCATTATTTAAAGTTGGGAAGAACCTAAATGTTTAACACTGTGTAAAAAATGTTGTTCAAGTAACATTTTCTCTCATTAATATAAAACTGCTAACACCCTAACCCCTAACCCCAACCTTAATCCCCAGCCTCTCACCCTAATCATAAACCCTAGCCCAAGCCCTAATCCTATCCCCTAACTTTAAATTGAAGCCTCTGGAGAGTTCTCTAAATTGCAGAATACTAGGCACATACCCTCACCCTGGCCAGAATCCTAACCCCAACCCTGGCCATAAACCTTAACCCTATATACGAGAAGAAAACAATAAATAAATGTTTAACAATAAAAGTATATTTAAATAACTCACGGTGCAATGTAATACTAGAGTCTATCCTCACAAAGTGATCTGCCCATGAAGGCCATATCTGGAGGGACAAGGATAAGTTAGAGAGCTTCTGGGGAGAGAAATCAGGTGGTAGACATCTTATGAAGGTCAAAGAAAGGCCCTAAAGAGACTTCTTAGCTGGAAAAGGGACTACAAAAGAGAGGCTTCAGATATTGGAAGGACAGAAAAGTGGTCTCCAAACTTTTTGACCAAATTTTAATAGATCAAACATACATTATTAATTTATGAATTATCTATGTTGTATATATATTTAGTACGATACACTAAAAATACACACAAATAAAAATTAAAAAGTAGATCATCTCATTCATTCTCCTGGGACACTTGCATCCCACTTTGAGAAAAGTCAAAAAGAAGCTGAAGTACTTTGTTCTGTTTTGCTATGGAGAGCAAAGACCAACAGGTAAAAAAAGCAAAGGAAAATAAAATTTGGGCTCAATCTAAGAAAAATCTACCAAGGACAGCTGTTCAACAAAAATGAAATGGATGCCATATGAGGTAATAAGTTCAGTCTCACTGGATGAAACCATGAAAAGATAGGATAGTGGAAGGGTTGGTTCTTCATCAAGTGAGATCTCTGCAGGCCCCCCCACCTCTGAGGGTACTCGAGATACCACCCCGCCCTCCATGTTAGAAGGCATTTAGTAGAAAGCCCTAGCATTTGTGCACCCTGGTAGTTTTTGGAACAGTTAGCTGACTCTTCATAGTATACATGCCATATGCACAATATAATAAAATATAAATTCTTAAATTCCTAAGAGGATGAAAACTTCAAGATGTCTACCATAAAATTCAATCTAATATATGTGTACCTCACTTTATGAAAAACTAACATGTAAAACTCCAAACTTAATAAATTAGGGACAGTATTTGAAGAAATAAAAATTAAACTACAAGGTTAAAGAAGGGTAATTAGGAACTACCAGAATGCAAATTTTATTCTGTTAATATTATCATTATTACTTTATGTAAGTTCAAATAAAAAGTCTAGCAGAAATAATGCTGTCAATGCCAATAATAACCAATGTTTAATAAATAACTTAGTATTACATTATTATACTTACTACTTACAGTATATCAAAATCTGTAAGGAAAAAGATTAGAGGACATTTTATTTAAAGGTTCTGGAATCTGAGAGATTTAAACTCAAATCCAAATATTGCCATAAACTAGTTGTTTGATAGTGTGCTTGTTACTTAAATTCTCTGATCTCTACTTTCTTCACTTATAAATGGCAAAGAGGAGGAGGAGGAGGAGGACGTGAAGAAGGGTTACACCTATATTCATGGGACTGTTTTAAGAAACAGTGTAAGTAAAATGCTTAACACAATTATTGGCACATAGTAGATGTTAGCCACAAAAATTTAACTTTATTTTTTTGAGAGAGAGAGAGAGAGAGAGAGAGAGAGAGAGAGAGAGAATCCAAAGGAGGCTCCTCACTGACAGCAGAGAGCCAGATGCAGGGCTCGAACTCACTAATTGTGAGATTATGACCTGAGCTTAAGGCAGATGCTTAACGAACTGACCCACCTAGGCACCCCAGCCACAAAAAAATTTAAAGAGCAATTGCCCCTCTGTTCCAATATATTTAATATAATTTAATTTATGAAATTTTGATTTTTTTAATATTTTATTTATTTTTGAGACAGAGACAGAGCATGATCAGGGGGGTGCAGAGAGAGAGGGAGACACAGAATTGGAAGCAGGCTCCAGGCTCTGAGCTGTCAGCACAGAGCCCGATGCGGGGCTCGAACCCATGAACGTGAGTGAGATCATGACCTGAGCAGAAGTCAGAGGCTTAGCCAACTGAGCCACCCAGGCGCCCCTAATTTATGAAATTTTGATTGGTCTAATATTTCCCATAAATACACCTGTTACATACCTGCAGTATACTTTAAGTATACTTTGTAGAATTCATTTTCAGTTAAGAACCTCTTGTAACTGACTATAAGACAACCAGTGTTTTTTCAAACTTTAATAGGTATACAAATCACCTGGGGATCTTGTTAAAACACATATTCTGATTCAATAGGTCTGTGAAGTGCCTGAGATGTTGCAGTTCTTACAAACTACCAAGTGATGCTGATGGTGCTGGTCCACCCACTATAATTTAAATAATAAGACAATGATTATATTAAACTTATGAAGCTAGTCACTCAGTTGTTTAAAAAAATTGGCAGGCAGACCAGCAGTACTGATCTAGTATAGTAAATGTAGAATGGATCTCAAAGTCTGTTTTAACTAGGAACTGCATTCAGCTGATTCTGACATCTGGGTATTCTCTCTCTCTCTCTCTCTCTCTCTCTCTCTCTCTCTCTCTCATTAACATAAGCTCTGAAGGAGGGCAGTTCAGGATTGTTATGGTGGCACCACATTATCATTAGGGTCTCAGACTCCTATTTCTCTATTCCACTATCCTTAGCATTGGCATGCAGCTTCCATTCTCAAGGTTCTTTCATATTTACAGAACACATGCTGGAATACATGTGATAACATCTAATTTCTAGACAGGAACAAGGAAGATGAGAAGAAGAGCCCAGCTCAGTCATTCCTGAAAATCCCATCCAACCATTTCCCACTTATTTCTCATGGCCACTCCTGGCTGAAAAAAAGATTGAGAAATAGTCTTTTTGCTGCCTCATATAAAATTGGGACTCTGTTTATAAAAAAGAGGAGAGGATGAATATTGACTAGGCAAATTGGCATTCACCACCAGAGAATTCAACAAATCTAAGTTTAAATCCCAGCTCTACCACACTAACATTGTGATCTTAGGCAAATTACTTGCATTTTCTGATCTTCTATATCTTCATCAGTAAAAATTAGTATAACTATAACCACTTCATAAAGTTGGTGAGGGGATTAAATGAGTTAAAGGATGGGGGCGCCTGGGTAGCTGAGTCAGTTGAGAGTCCAACTCTTAATTTCAGCTCAGGTTATGATACCAGGGTCATGGATCAAGCCCCACATCAGGATCCACACTGAGCATGGGGGCCTGCTTAATATTCTCTTTCCCTCTCTCTCTCTCTCTCTCTCCCCCCCCACCCCTCTTTCTCTCCCTCTGTCCCTCTCCCCTGTTCATCTTCTCTCTCACTCTCTAAAATAATAATAATAATAATAATAATAATAATAATAATAAAAGAGTTAAAGTATGTAAGTAAAAGAAACTTTACACAGTAGTGTTAAGTAAATGAAAGGTTCAGATTATTTCTTCACTGAAGTAGTGTGTATTCTGCAGTGGAAGACAAGAGTAATAATGAAATGTTTAAAAGAAACTATGTTCTAGACACATATTTCCCTTTTTAAAAACGCCTGTTTGGGGACACCTGGGGGGTTCAGACAGTTTGAACATCCAACTCTTGGTTTCAGCTCAGGTCATGATCTCACCATGCTCTGTGCTGGGCATGGAGCCTGCTTAGAATTCTCTCTCTCCCTTTCTCTCTGCCCCTCCCCAACTTGCACTCTATATTTCTCTCTGAAAATAAATATTTTTTAAAATTTTTTCTTTTTTTGTGATGAATAATAAACATTTTTTAAATTCCTGTTTTGTTTCTAGACTTAAAAATGCCAAAGACAACATCATCAAAATCACAATTTGTAAAAACATTATTTTCCTCCTAGTCATTGAACTTATAAACTCCCTGGATCTTCATTTATCTTCAGAAAAAAAGAAGTCTCATTTCCAAACAATAGAGCTCCAACTGTTGTTGTTTTTTTATAGATGACAGAACCAGTTAGGAAGAAGGAAAAAATGGCTCTTTTTCATGAAAAGGTTGTATTGTTCTTTACTGATACCACAGAACGTGATGGCATGTAAGTGAGCTATATCAGAAAAATAGTACACGCAAACTACATACAGGAAGTCAGGATGATGCTGGATTTTTAGACCAGGAACATCCACTCTGATAAAGAACATGTTCGCACTGAAAAAACAGAGGTGAAAGAGACAGTTTTCAGTAAAAATCGAGGTCTTTATTCTTTGCCTAAGGGGGAGTCCACTTAGCTAAAAAAGATTTCTAAATTGTAAATAAAAACCCAGGTTCCAATTTTCTATACTGTAACTAAAAGACTAACTTTCCTTTGTCAAATACTGTAGTTCATCAGAATACCAAATAAACCAATTTTTGAGTGATAAATTTTGGCAAGTTCCAAATTCAATGCATGAAGAAACTTCATAAGTAAATATGAATGCCCAATGTACACAAGACAGAAGCATTTAATAACCTCCATCTTTGTCCCATATGGGCCTTCCAAGGACTCTTTTCATTATGGGAAATCAAGCTATGACAAAAAAAAAACCCATGGGAATCATAAAATGTCTTCCTCCCACCTCGGAGACTGGCAAGCGACCAAAGGAAGCAGACTAAATAAATTCTATATTTGCATATTGCTGTCAGGGACTACACTGAGTAAATAAAACAGACGTGACTTTCTTGAAAAATCCCATACTCTATATATGAAAATTCACATTGGCACATATTTTTAAATTGATGTCAGAAGAAACCCAAAGGTCATCTCAGCAGCATATCCTTTAGAGACTGCTTCTAGCAATGCAAAAATGAGGCAGAATGGGGTTGTGCACAGAGCCTGTGATGACAAGTCCAGGAGAATTAGATTCTTGACTAGTTTGCCATTCACTGTTGTGTGACCCTGGACAAGTCTCTTCAGCTTTCTAGATCAGATTTCTTCAAAGTCCCTTTTGACTCCTTGATAAACAAGAAACAGATTGTATAAGACCCTGTAGATCATGGTAAAGAGTATGGACTTTAATCTCCATGTACCAGAAAGTCATTGAAGGATTTTTAACATAAGAATTACAAAATCCTACATACATTTTTAAGAGAACGTTATGATGGCTGTGGTGTGGGGAGAGGATCATAGGGAGACAAGATCCGAGCAAGGAGATGAGCGGAGCACATGATAAATTACTGGGCCTAGACTAAAGTAGTAGCAGTAAAGATGCTAAGAATGGCACTGAAATGAGATATTTTGAAAGTAGAGCCAAGAATACTGGTTGATGGAGTGAGGAAACAAGAGGATAACACTACATAACCTCATAGGGTTATTGTAAGGATTAACATTTTAAATGGTTTAACATTGTGCTTATCTTTGCTCAACAAATGGTGGCTGCCATTATTATTTTTTTATTTTATATCTCTACAGAGCCAAGCACTTAATTTATATATATTAAGTACCTAATAAATTGTTGCTTAAAAATGAATACCTAAATAACTTTACCTTTTTCAAGAATGATCTACTTACCTTGAAGACTATTTAATAATATTGGATAACCTAGTTTTCTCATCTTGGTACTGAATCATATAATGTGCATGCATTCAAAAAGTACATTTAACTATTAAGGATTAAAACCATGATTTCATTTCCTTCACAATTTGAAGCCTGTGGAGGAACTGAGGAATCAAAAGCATCTATGACACACAGCAAACAAATAGCTAAATTGCAGAAGCAGGCCCGTCTTTAAATATGAATGAATTAAATTTTTCCATTAAGAAGCAGAGACTGGCAGAATAAATTTTTTAAAACGATCCATTTCTGTATTCTCTATTACAGACTCAATTTATTGATTTTTTATATTTTTCCTTTTTTAATTTTAGAGAAAGACAGAAAGTGCATGAATTGGGGAAGAGGAACGGGGTGGGGGGGAGAGAGAGAGAGAGAATCTTAGGCACATTGAACATAGAGCCCAACATGGGGTTTGATCCCACAACCGTAGGATCATAACATGAACTGAAATCAAGAGTCAGACATTCAACTGACTGAGCCACTCAGGCACCCCAACAGACTTATTTTAAATACAAAGACATAAAAGAGTGAAAATAAAAGGATGGAAAACTATATTCCATGCAAATAGTAACCAAAAGGGAAGAGGAGTAGCTTTACCACTGTTAGACAAAAATATGCTTTAAAACAAAATATGTTGCAAAAGACAAAATACATTATACATTAATAAAAGGTTCAATACAGCAAGAAGATATAACAGTTATAAACTTACATGCACCTATTGACAGACCATCAAAATATAAAAAGTGAAAACTGTAGAACTGAAGAAAAAATAGTTATATCTATAATAACAGTTGGAAACTTTAATACCCCACTCACAATAATGGATAAAACAATCGGACAGAAGTAAAGACATGGAGGACTTAAATAATACAAAACCAACAACAGACATACATAGAATACTCCACCGAACAACAGCATACACATTCTACTAAGTACATATGAAATATTTTCTAGGATGGACTATCTATTAGGTCACAAATTTTGTTGCATTGATTTAAAAATATCAATGTAATACAAAGTTTCTTCTCTGACCCCAAAAGGATGACATCAGAAATCAATAACATAAAGAAAGCTGCAAAAATTACTTAGTAATGGAAATTAACAACTATTAAACAACTGATGGAACAAAGAAGAAATCATAAGGGAAATTAGAAAATATTTAGAAATGAATGAAAATGAAAACACAATATTCTAAAACTTAGGAAATGCAGCAAAAGCAGTGCTAAGATGGAAATTTATAGCTACAAATGCTTACATTAAAAACAAGAAAGATGACACTGGCACAAAAATAGACACAAAGATAAAAGATACAGAACAGAGAGCCCAGAAATAAACTCACACTTATATGGTCAATTAATCTTCAACAAAGGAGGCAAGAATATATAATGAGAAAAAGACAGTTTGTTCAACAAATGGTGTTGGGAAAACGGGACAACTACATGCAAAAGAATGAAACTGGACCACTTTTTTACACCATACACAAAAATAAACTCAAAATGCATTAAAGTGAGACCTTAATGTGAGACCTAAATGTGACACCTGAAACCATAAAATCCTAGGAGAAAGCACAGGCAGTAATTTGTCTGACATTGACCATGGCAACATTTTTCTAGATATCCTCCTGAGGTAAGGGAAACAAAAGTAAAAATAAACTACTGGGACTAAATAAAAAGCTTCTGCATAACAACAGAAACCATCAGCACAACTAAAAGACCACCTATTGTATAATAGAAGATTTTTGCAAATGACATATCTGATAAATGGTTAGTATCCAAAATATATGAGGAATTTATACAACTAAACACCAAAAAAACAAATAGTCCAATTAAAAGTGGACAGAAAACCTGAACAGATATTTCTCCAAAGAAGACATACAGATAGATGGCTAACAGACACATGAAAACATGCTCAACATCAGCACTGATTAGAAGAATGCAAATCGGACACACAATGACGTATCACCTCATATCTGCCAGAATAGCTAGAATCAAAAACACAAGACAAATGTTAGAAAGGATGTGTAGAAAAAGGAACCCTCATGGCAGAGAAAAAGGAATTCCTGTGCATTGTTGGCAGGAATGCAAACTGGTGTGACCACCGTAGATAACAGTATAGGGATTCCTCAAAAAATTAAAAATAGAACCACCATATTATCCAGTAATTCCACTACAGGGTACTTACCCAAAGAACAGAAAAATACTAATTCAAAAGGATATATGCACATCAATAAACATAGGTAAATTTGGCATTTACAATAGCCAAATTATGGAAGCAGCCCAAGTCTATCAATAGATGAATGGATAAAGAAGATGTAGCATACACACACACACACGCACACATATGCAATGCAATATTATTCAGCCATAAAAAGGATTGAAATCTTGCCATTTGCAACAACATGGATGAATCTAGGAGTATAATGCTAAGTTAAACAGTCAGAGAAAGACATATATCATATGATTTCACTCATACGAATAAATGATTTTTACATACGGAATGTAAAAAAACAAAGCAATGAGCAAAGAAAAGAGACCAAAAAAAAGGAAAAGAAAAAACTAGACTCAACTATTATAGAGAAAAAAACTGATGGTTATCAAAGGGGAGGTAGGTGCAGCAATGGTTGAAATAGGTGGAGGGGATTTAGAGTAGAGTTACCACAATGAGCACAGAGTAATGTAAAGAATTGTTGAATCATTAAATTGTACACCTGAAACTAACATAACACTGTATGTTAATTATACTGGAATTAAAATTTTAACATCACAAATACAAAAAAACAAGAAAGGTCTCAAATCAACAACCTAACTTTACAACTTAAAGGAAGTAAAAAAAGAAGAAACTAAACCCAAAGCTACCAGAAAGACATTATAAAGGTTATAGAAGATATAAATGAAACAGAGAACAGAAAAACAATAGAGAATATGAATATAACAAAAAGTTAATTAGAAAAAAGAGAGAAGCTCAGAATGAAAGTGGGGACATTATTCTACAGAAATAAGAAAGATTATAAGAGAGTACTATGAACAACTGTATACCAAAAACTCAGATAACCTAGATGAAATGGACAAATTCCTAGAAACACAAAACCTACCAAGATTAAATTACAAAGAAAAAGACAATCTAAATAGACCTATAATTACTAAGGAGATTGAACTAATAATATTTTTTAAAAAGCCCTGGAACTCATAGTTTCACTGAATTTTACCAAACATTTAAAAAAAGAACTAATACCAATCATTCTCAAACTTTTCCAAAAAATTAAAAAAGAGGGAACAAATTCTAACTCACTTGAAGCTAGTATAACCCTGATACCAAAGCCAGACAAGGATATTACAAGAAAACTACAGACTAATATCCCATATGAATAGTTATGTAAAAATCCCCAACAAAATACTAGCAAACAGAATTCAACAGGGTATTAAAAGGATTATACACCATTACCAAGTGGTAGTTTTTCCTGGAATGCAAGGATAGTTCAACATATGAAAATCAATGTAAAATGATCAATTAAATAACAGAGAGGAAAAAACAAAAAAATTATCCAAATTGAAGCCGAAAAAAAGCATTTGAAAAAATTCAATACCTTTTCATGATAAAAACATCACCAAAATAAGAATAGAAAGAAACTAACTTCACATAATAAAAGGCCATATATGAAAAATCCACACCAAGCATAATACTCATTGGTGAAAGACTGAAAGCTTTTCCTCTAAGATTAGGAACAAGTCAAGGAGTCTTACCTTCACCACTTCTATTCAACATAGTACTGGAAGTTCTAGCCAAAGTTATTAGGTAAGAAAAAGAAATAAAAGGCATCCAGGTTGGAAAAGAAGTAAAATTATCTCTGCTTGCAGATAATACGATCTTTTATGTAGAAAATCCTAAAGACTCCGCAAAAAAAAAAAACTGTTAGAACTAATAAATTAATCCAGCAAACTAGCAGGATACATAGTCAAAGTCAACACACAAAAATTAGTTGCATCTCCACACACAAACAATGAACAAACTGGAAAGGAAATTAAAAAGCAATTACATTTACAAGAGGATCAAAAAGAATAAAATACTAAGGAATTAACTTACCCAAGGAGGTGAAAGACTTGTATAACAAAAATTACAAAACACTGCTTAGAGAAATTAAGGAAGACATAAATAAATAGAGGCACATCCCATATTCATGAATAGGGATACTCAATATTGTTAAAATGTCAATGTTACCCAAAGAAATCAACAGATTTAATAAAATCTCTATAAAAAATACCAGTGACATTTTTTTGCAAAACTAGACAATCTCATTCTTAAATTTTTATGGAACCTCAAAGGACCCCAAACAGCCAAACAATATTGAAAAAGAATAAGCCTGGAGGATTCACATTTCCCAATTCCAAAAGCCACTATAAAACTACAGTAATCATAAAAGTGTGGTATTGGCATAGACAGATATATAAACTAAGGGAATAGAATACAGAGCTCAAAAATAAATCCTCACATGTAAGGTCAAATGATTTTTGACAACAGTGCCAAGGTCATTCAATAGTGAATGGACAGTCTTTTCATCAAATGGTGCTGGGAAAGCTGAATATCCACATGCGAAAGAATGAATTTGGACCCTAACCTAACACCATATACAAAAACTAACTCAAAATGGATCAAGGACCTAAATGCAAGAACTAAAATAAAACTCTTAAAGGAAAACATAGGATGAAAGCTTCCCAACACTGGATTTGGGACTAATTTCTTGTCTATGACAAAGCACAGCCAACCAAAGAAAAACAGGCAAATTGAACTTTACAAACATTTTAAAAATTTGTACATCAAGAGACACTTTCCACAGAGTAAGAAGGCTACTCATGCAGTGGAAGAAAATATTTGCAAATCACATGCAGATCTTTCTTGACTTACAATGGGGTTATATCCTGATAGGCTGATCATAAATCAGAAATGTTGGAACTCAAAAACTCCTTTAATACACCTCAACCTGCCACACACCATAGCTTAGACCATCCTTCCTTAAACATTCTAAGAACACTTACATTAGCCTACAATTAAGAAAAATTATCTAACATAAAATCTATTTTATAATTAAGTGTTAACTATTTCATGTAATTTATTGAATACTATGCAGAAAGTGAAAACCAGAATGGTTATATGGGTACAGAATGGTTGTAAGTGTATCAGTTGTTTACACTTATGGTTACATGGCTGACTGGGAGCTATAGTTCACTGTAATGCCCAGCATCATGACAGGGTGTCACACCACATATCACTAGCCTGGGAAAAGATCCCAATTCAAAATTTGAAGTATGGTTTCTCCTGAAAGTATATCATTTTCTCACATAAAGTCCAAAAGTCATAAGTCAAACAACCATAAGTAGGGGATCATCTGTATCTAATAAGGGATTAATATCCAGAATATAAAGAGAACATCTAAAACTCCACAACAACAAAAAAAACAATCCAATTCAAAATTGGGCAAAGGAGCTGAATAGACATTTCTCTGAAGAAGATATACATACGGCCAACAAGCACATAAAAAGATGCTCAGCATCACTAATCGTTAGAGAAATACAAATCAAAAGTATAATAAGATAGATACTGCCTCATAACCATTAGAAGGGCTAATATCAAACACCAGAAAACAAGTGTTGGTGAAGATGTAGAGAAATTGGAACACTTTTGCATTGCTGGTGGGAACTTTAAATGGTACAGGGAGTTTAAACTGGTACAGTTATGCAAAACAATATGGAATTTTGTCAAAACATTAAAAATAGCATGATCATATGACCCAACAATTCCACTTCTGGGTATATGTCCAAAATAATTGAAAGCAGGATCTCAAAGAATTATTTGTACACCCATGTTCATAGCAGCATCATTCATAATAGCTAAAATGTGGGAGCAATCCTAGTGTCCACTGATGAATGGATAAGCAAAATGTGGTCTATACATAACAATGGAATATTACTGAGCCTTAAAAAAGAGGAAATACTACAATATCCTTCACCATGGATGAACACTGAGGACATTATGCTAAGTGAAATAAGTCAGTCACAAAAGGACAAATACTGTATGAGGTACTTAAAGAAGTCAAAATCATCAAGACAGAAATTTTAATGGTGGTTTCCAGGTGCAGAGAGAGGGGAGAACGGGAGCTATTGTTTAATAGGTATAGGGTTTCAGATTTACAAGATTTAAAAGTTATGGGTAAGGATGGTGGTGATGGCTATGCGCCAGGGTGAATGTATTTAATACCACTGAACTGTACACTTAAAAACAGTTAAGATGGTAAATTTTATATTATGTATATTTTAACACAGTAAAAAAAAAAAATAAAGGAAAAGCAATTGGTGAACAACCAAAAATAATTAGAGCTAAAGCGAATCCCCGAGGAACTCCTTTCTTATGGGTATTCTGCTCCCAGAGGAAGAAAGAATAACAAGTAGGATTAAAGGGTAAGAAAGTTTACAATGCTGATGTTAGAATAATAGACACAAAGTCACAAAGGGTGGGTGAAATAATAAAGATCCCATCCTGAATTCACAATGGTCTGATCTTCATTTGTTTCTCATTTCTGCCCTCTCCAGTTAATGGTTGGAGAATCACACTGAATGTTAGTGCCAGAAGGAACTCTAGAAATCATCCTATCTCCTTGGTTTTCTCTAATGAAGACCTGAGATTCTGAGAAGCAATTTCCCCCAAATTACATTGCTAGTAAGGACTAGGAATGGCACCATCATCCAGATCTTCAGACTCTCTGTGGCTCTGTGTCACATTCTTTTTTCTCTCTCATTCTCATTCCCATTCGCTTACTTGGTTGTAATAGATAATGGCCTATAGAGGGTTCCAATCTGCCAAGTAAAACACACTGTAGTGAGCCCCACTGAGAAAGGCCTGTGCAGGTGTCTAGGCAGAGAAAGAGGAAAGCTAGATCTTCCTCCCAGCCATTGGCAAGCTCCATTACCCTCCAGGGGATTTTAATTGAAATTTGCAAAGATGAACAAAAAGCAAGAAACAAGAGGGGACCAAATGAATGGCTTTTGAGGGAATAAATAAAAGCTTGTCAGAACCACATACCATATTGGTAAAGATGCCCAAGAATATAGATGGACAGGGAGAGAGGAAGGAGAAAAGGAAGGAGAAAGGAGAGAAAAGGAAAGAGGCAAATAGTCAGATATATACACTGGAAATGTTTGAAAACCAGCTGGAAACTGGCTAACCAGAGAGGAAGTAAACATCTGGGACGTTTCCAACAGAAAGCATTAACAGACATGTTCCAAACGCCTACTATGCATATATCACTCTACTAGGCCTATGGAAAGGTACTCAAAACGTCAAAATGCAGTGGTGAGTCATCAGAAGCTTTTAATCTCGTTGGAAGGGAAGACGTATGATTAAACAAGCATTCAGGGAGTGCTTACCATGCACATGGCACAGTGCTAGATGCTAGGTGTTACAGAGATGAAGGAGGCACCTCCACACTCAGAATTTGCATCCTAGAGTGAGTTGCCCAACAGAAGTTTAATGAGGGCCACAAATATGAGTCACATACGTAATTTATCTCTACTACTAGAGATAGTAGTCCTACTGAGTAGAAAGAAACAGGTAAAATTAATTTTAATAATATGTTTTATCTCACTATACCTAAAATATCACTTCAACATACAGTTAATATAAAATTGTGATATTTTACATTTGACATAGTTTTTATACTAACTCTGAAAGCCAATGTTTATTTTACACTTACAGCACATCTTAATTCAATCTAGCCATATTTCAATTGCTCAAAAGCCACATGTGGCTAGTTGCTCTCTTATTGGAGAGTAGAATTCTAGAGCAATACTTCTCAAACTTCTTTGATAACCTAAGTATCTCACACACCTCTTAAGTTTTTGATATGTATCTTATCTGCTCCCACCTCACCGTAACCCTTGTTTAAGGAGGAATTTGTTCTCCATTTTCACCCCTCCTTTTCCATCCCCACTCCCTTGGTAATCTCTACTTTGCCAGCAAGCTCAGGGGGCCAGAAGTCCCATGCTTTTCCGAGGTACACATGACCCTCTATCTGTAAAGTGTTACAAGAAGCTACCTGATAAGCAGCTACCTGTCTCCCCACCCGACCACCACACATACATACCACCACACACACACCACACAATTAAATCTAAAGGGCACACAAATGTAAAATAGTGTTATTATAGGAAGCAAATAGAGAAAAAAAAGCAAACTAAATAAGCTCTTTCACAAAGCAGTGCATGATTATACAGCAAATGTTGAGTTGGGAGTAAGAAACATTGGCAAGGCCAGGTCAAGCAGCCAGGCGAGGCTTTATTGAAGGAATGAGACTTGAACTATGCCTTGAAAGATGAAAAATACACATTGAAATGAAATTTAAAATGCTTTGTCATATAAAAATAGTAATTTGAAAACTTGGGCAAGCCATGACTTCAAATGCAGTTTAAAACAGTTCTGAAGAGACTGTGTACCCAGTCCTAAATAAGTTTTAGGGAAGGGGATAGGAACAGTTTGTTCTTCCTATAAAAACAGGGGTGGGGGTAGGAAGCAGTCTATTATGGGTCATGCTCAAGTGAAAAACAACTTTTGTTTTTTACAGCTACCAGTTTTAAAATAAAACACAGACACTGGAAAAAGGGTTTTTTTTTGATCTTTAAATAATTCAAAACAGTATATAGTCACAGAAGACAATAGAAAACCTGATTTTAAAAAAAGAACATTAGATTTTAATCAATAATAAAGCAATTATGATTTTTTAAAATCTCAACCCGAGATTATAGCCAATTACAGGAGACAGAAAGAGAAAGGTAAAAATGTCTTACTCTCTCAGTCCAAACCCTGGCTATCCTTGTGATTTTCCTAGTACACCAGCCAAAATGGTTGGCAGTATGACTGGACAAACCCTTGTCCACAACTAATGGGCAAAGCTAACTAACATTTAAATTCCAAATGAGGCTCCAGGTTTCCTCCTTAGTCTTTACCTCCTGGCAAACCTACTTAGGGCAAGAATACCCCTTTCTAGGGATACTTCTCTCAGGTCAATGTAACAGTACAGACTGATCAATGGATTATGTTTTTAAAATTACACCCAATATGAACATATTTTACTAACCTCTTTCGATACTCAAAATGGGGTAGTGGTAAAGAGTACAGCCCTGGGAATTACACCACCATGGTTTGAATCCCCATTCTGATGATCTTGGGCAAGTTACTTAGTCTCCCAGAGATTCAGTTTTCCATGGGTAAACAGTGCTAATAATATTTCTTCATAAGCTGTTATATGCTTTAAATGACACAATAGGTATAAATTCCTTATTATAGGACTTGAACCTAGTAAGTACTCAATTTGATTTTATTATCATTATTTTCCCATTGACAGGATAGCCTCCACTGTGAAGATGGACCTATCAGGCAATCTCAACCTACGTTGAGATTGATATGACCACCATCTCTCTCTGTTCTGTGTATAAACTCAGAAAACACAGCTTTCTACTTAAGTCTATCTACAAGAGAATAAATGCTCATTTATATATATATGATAATTCCTGGAGTAGTTATATTTCTACTTGAAGATAAATCTAATTTTAAAATGTCAAGGAAAGGTTGTGATACATTTATCTCATTTTACCAACAGTACTCACAGGAAAAAGCTATAATCATTCGAATATAATGCAAGTGGGAGGGTAAATTATAAATTAGCAACACATGTGGAGAACAATTTGGTGCGATGTTTCAAGAGCTTTAAAAAATACATTTTGAGTCAGCAATTCTACTTCTGGAAATCTGCTTTAAGCAACTAGTCAAAGTCCTTCAAAATCTATATGAACAGAGACAGCATCATTTATCAGATGAATAAATGAAATAAGCTAAATATTTATCAGGGAAAACTTAACAGTAATAGTATCCTTTACTTAAATAGCATTTTCTTTGTATTAAATAATATTTGAAGAGTTTTTCACATGTTGATTCATGTAATACTCTCAACAGGTGGGTATTATAGTCTCACCTTAAAAATGGATAAACTGAGGTAGCTAAATTGAGTTGTCCAAGGTCATATTGACAGCAAAAAGGTGGTGGAACCAGGATTAAAACACAAATACTCCATTTACAATTGAGCATGCATGTGCATACACACACACACAGACATAGACACAGAATTATAATAATAATAACAATACATAGTAATTAACTTAACCAAAGAGGTGAAAGACATATACTCTGAAAATTATAAAACACTAATGAAAGAGATTGAAGATGACACAAACAAAAAAATGTTCCATGTTCATGGATTGGAAGAATTAATACTGTTAAAACATCATACTACCCAAAGCAATCTACAGATTCAATTTAATCCCTATCAAAATACTAAAAGCATTTTTCACAGAATTACAACAAATAATACTAAAATTTGTATGAAACAACCAAAGCCCAACCAACCTTGAGAAAGAAAAACAGAGCTGTAGGTATTACAATCCCAGATTTTAAGATACACTACAAAGCTGTAGTATTCAAAACAGTGTGGTACTAGAACAAAAAAAGACAGATCAATGGAACAAAATAGAAACCCCAGAAATAAACCCACAATTATGTAGTCAATTAATCTATGACAATGGATGTAAGAATAAACAATGGGAAAAGGACAGTCTTGTCAATAAATGAGGCTGGGAAAACTGGACAACTATATGCAAAAGAATGAAACTGGACCACTTTCTTACACCATACACAAAAATAAACTCAAAAAGGAATAAAGACCTAGATGTGACCATGAAACCATAAAAATCCTGTAAGAAAACATAGGCAATACTTTCTTTGACATCTGCCTTCACAACATTTTTCTAGATATGTCTCCTCAGGTAAGGGAAACAAAAGCAAAATTAAATTAGTAGGACTACATCAAAATAAAAAGCTTTTGTACAGCAAAGGAAACCATCAACAACACTAAAAGACCACCTACTGAATGGGAGAAGATATTTGCAAATGATATATCCAACGAGCGGTTAATATCCAAAATACATAAAGAACTCCTATAACTCTACACCCAAAATAATAATAATAATCCAATTTTAAAATGGGCCGAGCACCTGAATAGACATTTCTCCAAAAGACATACAGATGGCCAACAGACACATGAAAATATGTTCAACATCACTAATTATCAGGGAAATGCAAATCAAAACCACAATGAGATATCACCTTGTAACTATCAGAATGGCTGGAACTTAAAAAGAAACAAAAACAAAAACAAAAAATAACAAGGGTTAGTGAAGATGTAAAAAGAAAAAAAGGAACTCTCATGCACTGATGGGAATGTAAACTGGTACAGCCACTGTGGATAACAATATGGAGGTTCCTCCAAAAAGTAAAGACAGAAATCACCAGATGATGCAGTAATTCCTCTGGTAGGTATTTACCCAAAGAAAATGAAAACACTAATCCTAAAAGACACAGGCACCTTTATGTTTACTGTATTATTTACAATACCCAAGGTATGAGAGCAACCCCAGTGCCCATCAATAGATGAACAAATAAATATAATGAAATATTACTCAGACATGAAAATGAATGAGATCTTGCCATTTGCAACAACATGAATGAACCTAGAAGATATTATGCTAAGTAAAATAACTCAGAAAAAGACAAATACCATATGATTTCACATATACATGGAAGCTAAAAAACAAAACAAATGAATAAACAAATAAAAAGCAGAAACAAGCCCATAAATAAGAGAGAACTGATGGTTTCCAAAATGGAGGGGCAAAAGGGGATGGACAAAATGGGTGAAAGGGTGTGAGAGATACAGACTCCTATTTATGGAAAGAATAAATCATACACATAAAAGGTACAGAATAAGGAATATAGTGAATGGTATTGTAATAGTACTGTATGGTAAAAGATGGTAGTTATACTAGTGCTGAGCATAGTATAACATATAGAGTTGTCTAATCACTATGTTGTACATCTGAAACTAATGTAACACTGTGTCAACTATCCAAAAAACCAAAATAATAATTCACCATCTGCATTCTTAACTCTTAAACTATACTGCCCCTGAGCAGAAAGGAATATTATATCCACACAGTGGACTATCAAATAAACATTAAAATTAGGTTTATGAATGGTTTATTAAAACTTTGAAAATGATTATGTTGTAACATTAAATGAAAAAAAAGCTAGATACAATTATTCATAAACACACTCACAGTTATTGCTCCAACTACGTAAAAAAGGCAAGGAAAAAAGACTAAAGATTTTTCCCCTTCCTTTTTTCTATATTTTCCAAATTATTTATAATACTGTATTTAAATTATTTAAAACAAGGGGCAACTGGAAAGTATTTCTCTCTGACAAGAGAACAGATCACAATGATATACTTTGATTTCCAAACTATTTATAAAAATAATACTAATAAAATGGCAATATAGAGCAGATAAGGATTATAGCTTTAGAATTTAAGACAGGCTGAAAGATCCAATTAACATGTCACTGAGCCAATTTAAGGCAGAGTAGTCTCATTTATAGAATGGAAATATAAAAAAGTCCTACAATTACTGTGAAGATCAAAAAACTTGATTCAGGTGAAAATAAGTTGGAAATCAATGTGGTATTATTGCCTAGCTTCCTAGGAAGAATGTCTAATGGGAAAAGGACAGTCTCTTCAGCAAATGGTGTTAGAAAAACTGGACAGCAACATGCAGAAGAATGAAACTGGGCCACTTTCTTACACCATACACAAAAAAAATTTTAAATGGATGAAAGACCTAAATGTGAGACAGGAAACCATCTAAATCCTGGAGAAGAACACAAGCAGCAACCTCTTTGACCTCAGCCATAGCAACTTCTGACTAGACATGTCTCCAGAGGTAAAGAAAACAAAAGCAAAAATGAACTATTGGGACTTCATCAAGATAAAAATCTTCTGAACAACAGAGGAGACAATCAAAAACACTAAAAGGCAACCAATAGAATAGAAGATATCTGCAAATGACATATCAGATAAAGGACTAGTATCCAAAACCTACAAAGAACTTACCAAACTAACTCAATGGCCAAAAAATAAATAATCCAGTGAAGAAACGTGAACAGACATTTCTTCAAAGAAGATATCCAGATGGCTAGCAGATACATTAAAAGATGCTCAACATCACTCATCATCAGGGAAATACAAATCAAAACCACATGAGATACCACCTCACACATGTCAGGATGGCTAAAATTAACAACCCAGGAAACAACAGATGTTGGCAAGAATGCAGAGAAAGGGGAATCCTTATGCACTGCTGGTGGGAATGCAAACTGGTGCAGCCACTCTAGAAAACAGTATGAAGATTCCTTAAAAAATTAAAAATAGAACTACCCTACAGCCCAGCAATTACACTACTAGGTATTTATCCAAAGATTCTGAAAATGCCTATTCTAAGGGACACATACACTCCAATATTTATAGCAGTGCTATCAACAATAGCCAAATTATGAAAAGAGCTCAAATGTTCATCAACAGATGAATGGATAAAGATGTGGTATATTTATACAATGGAATACTAGTTGGCAATGAAAAAGAATGAAATCTCGCAATTTGCAACAATATAGATGGAACTGCAGGGTATTATGCTAAGTGAAATAAATCAGAGAAAGATGGGTATCATATGCTTTCACTCATATGTGGAATTTGAGAAACTCAACAGGAGAACATAGAGATAGGGGAATGTAAGGAAAAACAAGATAAAACAGAGAGGGAGGCAAACAATAGAGACTCTTAAATACAGAGAACAAACTGCAGGTTGCTGGAAGGTAGGTAAGTGTGGAGATGGGCTAAATGGGTGATGGGCATTAAGGAGGGGCATTTGTTGGGTTGAGCACTGGATGTTAAATGTAAGTGATGAATTACTAAATTCTATTCCTGAAACCAATACTACATAGAAGACAAAAGAACAAACAAGAATGCCTTTCTTCCTGAGATTGCCAAAAGCTTTTAATCCTCTCAGCACCTACAATGTGACAAAGGCTCAACATCTTTTAGGCCTTTGGAGGTTCTAGAAGCAACATATTTCTCACTAATAAATTTTACTTCAGCCTACTTATGCTATTTATCACACATTGGCTCACTCAGAGCCCCTTCCAACAAAAGACTCTAGAATCTGTCCAAATTCCAGTACAACAGAGCTTGTACTATAGAAGTATATTAGTTTTCTACTGCTGCTGTAACAAATTACCACTAATTTAGTGGCTTAAAATAACACAAATTTATTATCTTAGAATTCTGTAAGTCAGAAACTCAACACAGCTCTCACTAGGCTAAAATCAAGCAGTCAGTATAACTACATTTCTTTCTGAAGGCACTGAGAAGTATTCATTTACTTGTATTTTGCAGCTGGAAAGCTGCCTACATTCCTTAGCCCATGGAACCTTTCTCTGTCTTCAAAATCAGCAATATTACACCTCTTTGACCATTCTTCCATAATTAAGTCTCCCCTGATTACAGTCAAAAAGGTCCTCTACTTTTAACGACTCTTGTGATTAGACTGGACCCTGCCACATAACCCAAGATAATCTCCCTATATCAATTAAATCTTTAACTTAATTATATCTGCAAAGTCCCTTCTGCCATGTAAAGTATTCCAGAGATTAGAACATGGAAATCTTTGGAGTCATTATTCTGCCTACCACAAAAAAGCTTTAGTAACCTCCTCTCATATCCTAGAGCTCAGGGCCAACCCTGATGGCCATAAAATTGTCTATGGATTTTCAATGCAAGAAGCATCTCTCCTCAACCCCACACTACATACTATTAGGCAATTATTGGCTCATTACTGGGCTCTGCTGGAAATACAGGCTCTCATAGACCCTAACCTAGTTACTCCCCATACCCAGTTGCTCATTATGCCGTGGGTCATGGAAGTACCACCCACAAATTCAGCATGACCATGGAGACCCCTTGCTAAAATGGAAATAGTACCTACAAGTTAGAAACAAACCTGAGCCCTGTGGCATACCCCATTTTCTGGAGGTGGAAGCCTCTCCTGTTCTCAGTCCCTTGATAATGCCACATTGCTGGAAAAGGACACTTAGCTCCCAGATGCCTGCGGAGCCCCCTGGGATCAAATGAGTGCACAGCAAAGAGAGCTCATATACCTTACAGGCACCAGTACCACCATCACACATGGTGGAGTTTAATGGACAACTACTGCTTTACATCCCTTAAAAGAACGTCTCTAATAAAAAGGATAGAACCTAAAGGTCAGCAAACTTGGCCAAACTTCAAGCAATCTTATCACTAGAGGCCCTAGTCACATTCTGTCCCTTTTGCCCATTTTTTAAAGACTCTTGGTCATTGCAAATGGTAGAAAAGAAAAATTATTATCCAAGAATGCCCCGTTTGAGGTAAAGAACTCTCAGAATCTCATGCCTTACTGATACCCAAAATATATATTGAGATCGTTCATATCTCTTCACATCTTAATACCACACTACAAGACAGTTCTACAAGACATACTACAAGGCCTCACTAAGACACTGCTTATTCCCTTTGGTGTTCAAACATTATTTACAGTGACTAAGACACACAATTCAATTCTCAAAATACACAATACTAGGCTCCTGAACAAGGTGTTCAAGTCAACAAGGTGACTCTTACCAGCCACAGGTTGCAGGCCTCAAAAAATGCCACATGGTTTAAACAAATTCAAATTCAATTAAATGAAACATGGAACATCTCAATTGTCAAATATCAGAGTTGAATCATAATAAAGAGTCTGATTCCAATTTTTGATGTTTGACTACTAGTGGCTCTCAAACCCCATATCTGAGAAAGCTGATAACAACGTACATGAACTCCCTCCTTTGGTACAGATGGAAATTTAAAATACACAAGCCCTGGCCCCCATATAAAAACCCTCACTCTAGCTCAACCCCTAACCACAACAAAAACCAAAGCCAGTCACCTCTCCTGGATCTTGAAAGTCATTTTTGGACCTATTGGGAGCCTAGCCCAGCTTTCCCTAGAAAGGCTCTTAGATCCCAATTAAAATCCTAGCCAGGTTTTTCTTTAATATATAATAAACCAACTTATTAGAAAATATATAAGAAAATGCAAAGGACCAACAACAGCCAAGGCAATCTTGAAAAAATAAAATAGTTCACTACCAGAAAATAAGGCCTATTATACAACTCCAGGGGCTCCTCGGTGGTTCAGCCAGTTAAGCGACCAACTTCAGCTCAGGTCTCACGGTTCCCACATCAGGCTCTGTGCTGACAGCTCAAAGTCTGGAGTCTGCTTCGGATTCGGATTCTGTGTCTCCCTCTCTCTCTGCCCTTTCCCTGCTCGCTCGCTCTCTCTCTCTCTCTCTCTCTCTCTCTCGTAAATAAAAAGGGGGCACCCGGGTGGCTAAGTTGGTTAGTCATCTGACTTCAGCTCAGGTCATGATCTCACAGTTTGTGGGTTCAAGCCCCGTGTTGGGCTCTGTGCTGGCAGTTCAGAGCCTGGAGCCTGCTTCAGATTCTGTGTCTTTCCATCCACCCTTCCTCTGCTCATGCTCTGTCTGTCTCTCTTTCTCTCAAAAAAATAAACATTAAAAAATTTTAAAATAATAATAAAAATATTTTTAAAAAATTTTAAAAAAATTGTAAGAATTAAAACACTGGTGCAAGGATAAACAAAAACTAATACATGCTACAATGTGGATAAAAGCAGAAAACATCTGATAAGTGAAAGAAGCCAGTCATAAAAAGTAGCAGTCTATAATTCAATTTAGGGGCGCCTGGGTGGCTCTTGATTTCATCTCAAATAATGCTTTCATGGTTCATGGGATTAAGCCTCCTGCCTGGGATTTTCTCTCTCTCTCTCTCTCTCTCTCTCTCTCTCTCTCTCTCATCTTCTACTCATTCTCTGTCTCTGTCTCTGTCTCTCTCTCTCATCTGCTACTCATTCTCTCTTTTTCTCAAAATAAATAATTAAGCTTTATTTTAAAAAAAAGGAAAAGTGAATTGGATATCCATATAGAAATAAAAATAACCTTGACCTCTAACACCCAAAAGTCAATTCCAGATGGATTATAGACTTAAGTGTGAAAAGTCAAATAATAACTTTCAGGAAAAAGAACACAGAAAAACATCTTAATAATCTTGGAGTAGACAAAGATTTCTTAAATAAGACACAAAAGTGTTAACCATAAAGAAAAAAATGGTAAACTGGTTTATACTAAGATTAAGAACTTTTGCTTGTTAGAGAGCAATTGCACAAAGAGAAGATATAACAGACTCCTACAATGTGCAATGACACAAAGAGAAGATAGACTCCTATAAATAAAAAACAAAAACCCAATTTCAAAATGAACAAAAAGCAACATGTAAAAAAGGCTATCAACATAAGGAAATTAATGTAATAAACCATATACATATAATAAAGGACAATAACCACATGACAATCTCAGTAAATACAGAGAAAACATATAACAAATTACAATACTCTTTCATAATAAAGGCAATCAACATACTAGAAATAAAAAGGATTTACTCAACATGATAAAGGGCATCTACATAAAACCCACCACTAACATAATATTTAATGGAGACAGTCTAAAAGTTTTCTCCCTAAATCAGAAATAAAACAAAGATATCCCCTCTCATCACTTCTATTCCACATTTTACTGGAGGTTTTAACCTATACAGAGCAATTAAACAAGAAAAAGAATTTAAAAGCATCCAGATTAGAAAAGTAAAATAATCTCTATTCATGATGACATTATCTCATATATACAGATATATATTCACAAACACATACACACACAGGAAATCCACTAAAAACAATTTGAGCTAATAATTTCAGTAATGTTGCAGGATACAAGATCGACACAGAAAACTAAATTGTATTTCTATACACTTACAATGAACCCCTAAAAATGAAATTAAAAAACAATTCCATCCACAGTAGCATTAACAATAAAATGCCTAGGAATAAATTAACAAAAGAAGTACAAAATGTGTACACTGAAAACTACAAAGCATTGTTTAAGGAAACTATAGAAGTCAAAAATAAATGGAAGAACATCACCTGTTCCAACATCTGTGGACTGAAAACCTTCATATTGATAAGCTGCAGTACTCTCCAAACTGATCTACAGATTCAACACAATCTATATCAAAATCCCAGCTGCCTTTTCCTCAGTACTTTTTTCAGTACCCAGACTGGCTAAAACAACCTTGAAAAAGAACAAAATTGGAGGACTGATACTTCCAAACATTAAAATTTAATGCAAAGTTACAATAATCAAGAAAGTGTAATACTGGTGTAACGAAAAATACAGACCAACAAAACAGAACTGCAAGTCCAAAAATAAACCCTTACATAGTCAGTTGATTTTCAACAAGGGCTCCAGGATAACTCAATGGGAAAAAGTCTTTTAAACAATATTGGGACAACTGTATATGCACATGCAAAAGAGTGAAGTTAGGCCCTTACCTGATACCATATACAAAAATTATCTCAAAAAGGATCAAATTCCTAAATCTAAGAGCCGAAACTGTAAAACTCATAGGAGAAAACATCAGTAGAAACTCTTGTAACTTTGAATCAGGCAATGGTTTCTGAGCTATAATGCTAAGACAAAAGATAAAAGAAAAACTAGATAAATCAGTTTTCATCAAAATAAAATACTTTGTGCTTCAAAGAACACCATCAAGAAAGTGAAAAGACAGGGGTGTCTGGGTGGCTCAGTCAGTTACGCGTCCAACTTCAATTCTGGTCACAAGCTTGAGCCCCACATTGGGCTCTGTGCTTGCAGCTCAGAGGCTAGAGCCTGCTTCAGATTCTGTGTGTGTGTGCATGTGTGTGTGTGTGTGTCTTTGCCCCTCCCCCGCTTGTACTCGGTCTCTCTCTCTCTCTCTCTCTCTCTCTCTCAAAAATGAATTTTTTTTTAAATTTGAAAGACAGTATGGGAGAAAATGTTGCAAGTCATGTATCAGAAGAGAAGAGGACTTGTATCTAGAAAGTATAAAGAACTCTGACAATAAAAAGGTGAACAAGGGGCACCTGGGTGGCTCAGTCAGTTAGGCGGCCGACTTCAGCTCAGTTCATGAGCTCACTGTTCGTGAGTTTGAGTCCCGCATTGGGCTCTGTGCTGACAGCTCAGAGCCTGGAGCCTGCTTTGGATTCTGTGTCTCCCTTTCTGCCTCTTCCCTACTCACAAACTCCGTCTCTGTCTCTCTCTCAAAAATAAATAAATATTTTTAAAAAATTTTAAAGATGGACAATTCAAATAAAAAGTGGCCAGAGAATTTAAATAGACATTTCTCCAAGGAATATATACAATTGGCTTGTGTGTACATATATAATTACTAATATATATAATGACTAATACTGCTCAACATCATTAAGGAAAGGTAAATCAAAACCTCAGTGAAACACCATTTCGCACTCACTAGGATGGCCATAATGAAAAAAGACAGACAATAACAAATAATGGAGAGGATATGAAGAAATTGGAAGCCCTAGATGTTCCTGGCAGGATTGTGGAATGATTCACCTGCATTGGGTAACAGTCTGGCAGTCCTCAAAATGTTAAACATAAAGTTACCATATGACCCAGCAATTCCACACCTAGGTACATATACCCAAGAGAATTAAAAGCAAACATCCACACAAAAACTTGTACATGAATGTTCATAGCAGCATTATTCATAATAACCAAACTGGAATTAATCCAAATGCTCAATCCACTGACAAATGGGTAAACAAAATGGAATGTTAGCTGGCCATAAAAAGGAATGAAGTAGTGATACATGTTACAACATGGATGAACTCTGAGAACATTATCTTAAATGAAAGAAGACAGACACAAAGGGATACATATTCTATGATTCCACCTATATGAAATGTTCAGAAAAAGCAGATCTTTAGAGAAAGAAAGTAGATCAGTGGTTGCCAGAGGCTAGGAGCAGAAGGAATGAAGAGTAATTGTTAATGGGTATGGTTTGGTTTTTTGGTGTTGAGGGTGATAAAATGTCGTGAAATTAGGTAGTGGTGATGGTTACACAACTCTGTGAATATACTAATGACCATGGAACTGTTATTTTAATTTTTTTAATTTTATTTGAGAGAGAGAGAGAGAGAGAGAGCGAGCATGGGCAGGGGAGAGGGACAGAGAGAGAGAATCTTAAACAGGCGCCATGTAGAGCGTGAAACCCGACACAGGGCTCAATCCCACAACCCTGGGATCATGACCTGAGCCAAAAGCAGAGTCGAACACTCAACCAACTGAGCCCCCAGGTGCCCCTGAATTCTTATTTTAAAAGGATGAATTTTATGGTATATGGATTATATCTCAAACTGTTATTTTTAACAGTACTTTAAAAGGCATTTCACAAAAAAGTACATCTAAATGGCCAACACCTGAAAAGATGCTCAACTTCAGTCATCAAGGATATGTAATTTAAAACCACAATAAATATTACTACTCATCGACTGGAATGGCTAAAATGAAAAGAACAGAAAATACCCAGTGTTGGTAAGGATATAGAGTAAGGGTCAGTATTTTGTAACCTAGTTTTGTAAATAAAGTTTTATTGGCAAGCATCCATGTTCATTCATTTATGTACTGTCTGGGGCTTTTTTCATGCTACAGTGACAGAGCTGAGTATCTGCCACAAGTCGATATGGCCTATAAACCCTAAAATATTTACTATCTGACTCTTTCATATCTGTCCCCAACCTTTGATGCACAGCAACCAGAAATCTCTTACATTGCTACTGGGAATATAAATCGGTGCAATCGCTCTGGAAAACATCTACCAAAACTGAACATTTGCATATACTATATACCCTATGTATTAGTGTTCTGTAATTGCTGTTACAAATTACCAGAGCCTTGATGATTTAAAACAGAAATTAATTCTCTCACAGTTCTGAAGACCATAATCCAAAATCAATGTATCACTAACTGTGACCCTATGACTCAAAGTATTAAAAAAATTTCTTTCTAATGACAGTCATTATAATTAGGAGTGGTACGCAACTGAGCAAAACAGCATAAACAAAACTTACATAGATATTAAGCTTAATAAATTTTTACTGGCATCATACATCTTAGTGAGATGAAATGTGGCTTTTACTTTATAAATCTAAGCACTTGCTGATAGTCAATGTACAAAATCAATTACTCTCCTTTTTTAAATTTATTTTTTAATACAAGCTCTGAGAAAGCTGGTTCACATAAATAATAGGAATAGTAATCATTTTCTTATGGCAACATCACATAACTCTTTGATCTTCTCTAGAGTTATATGCCAAATCCCAATATCTCTTATTAAAAATTACTTTTAATTATCTATTAACAAGTATAGTAGGTGCTCCTTCAATTTTGTTTTAAGAAAGAACTCGAAACCACCTAAACTGTAAGAGTACAATGGTTTGGGTCATTCACTTCCTAAGGATCAGCACCAATTTTCCTTCTATGCACTATAGTTAAGATGAGAAATAAGCAAAGGAAACCAATTATATTGAATTATATTTATCAAAATATTCTTTAAGTTAGTGACATAGTATTAAATGTTTCAATGTTAATGCAATGAATAAAAGATCAGGTGGCAAGTAAAATAACTCATAATTTCACAGTAATGAGCAAAAATATTTCTAAGTACCCACAATGTGAACAACATCTGTGGTTTCTATGGTCAAATGTACACGTACTATTACTACGATGTGATTTCTACTGATGACATAGTCACAGGCACTGCTAACACTTACATGGTTTACAAGTTCGTAACTGATGAAAATGCAAAAGTTGATTTAGATGGATATTAAACAAAATAAGGATGTGATTTTCTTTTCATTCTAGTTCACGGATCATCAAAATTCTAGGGCTAAGAACGCCTGGGATAATGGAAGTAAGGAGGAAGTGATGAGACGACGAAGCCAGGGAAGGAGTGACAAGTGAGGAGGGGAAGGGAAAGAGGGCAAGCAAGAAACACATCTACCTAAATCTCCGGGCTCAGGCTAAGCAAATAAGCTTGGATATTCACTCCCGGTGCTATAGTTATTTCTCTGGTGATTTCATACCAACACTGTCAGACAACTAGGTGGTTCAGTGGAGTCTCGCCTACTCAGCTCTTCCTCAGTTCCATAGTCACCCAAATGCAGCAACTTAAAGTCCAAATACAACCAGTATTTTCCGCGGTCTTCCTTGAAGGTGACTATAAATCTGATCCGGTTAGGGGTACACCCCAAATCTTGTGCTCTCACCCCCCACCCGCCTAATTAACAGGACGCCATATTTTGTCGCGATACCCGCTTCTCTCCTAGTCCCTCTAGACTTCGCTAAAGCGGGCGCTGCTCACCTGGTCACTGGCCACCACCCGCCGCTCCCTGACCTCAGCGCAGGGTCCCTCGGCCGCGTCCGGGGGTCAGGTCGGTCAGCCTCTTGCGTCCGTGGACCCTAGGGCTCTTCTCCACTGCTGGCCTCCTGGGTCCCTCTTGTTCGGAAGCCGGGCTTTCCCGCTTACCACCCACCCCTCCGCCCTCGCGGGGCACACGACGACCCCCATGGAGGGCAGACCTGCTCTTCTTCCCTGGAGAGGATTTTTCCTGTCAGGGAATCGTCAGGCGGCCACCATTCTCCCGCTTTCTCTATCAGGTCCAGTCCGGAGTCCCCAGTCCCAAGAAAGACAAGCGCAAAGGTGGAACACGTGCTGGGAGGTGAGTACACATTCGAAGACCTAAGAAACATTCCCGAACTTTCTATGACCCCAGGGAAAGCTGCCAAAGGAGACCAGTCAGGGCTCCCGAGGAGGTATTGTGCGCGCTTCGTTGGCGGCGAGGTATCGCGATGTTACCGTGAGGCGGGTCCTGGCCGGGAGGTAGCCGCCCTCCCAGGGCTCACAGACGCCCCCTAGAGAAGGTGTAGCCACACCTAGTCAAAATACTGTTAAACCAGCAAAAAAAAAAAAAAAAAAAAAAAAAAAAGCCATTGAGGGGAAACTTAGGAGCGAAGGGGTGCCAGCTTCCACCCACCCGAGGCCTCTGTTTGTCTCTCACCTGAGCATCTCTGCTGGCTTTGAGTTCTTTCCAGGTTGTGCTTTGATTCGCCCCCACAACAGATCCTAAGAGGAAAATAACTCTAGTTACCTTACCGACTCTCAATGTTAAGCATCTAAAAACGTCCAGAATAAGAAAATACCCTATTACGGGATTGTAAATCTTCCGTTCATTATACAAGTCTGTTCCCAGTGTTTACTATGCTGTAGGCCTTGGGGATGTAATGATCCATAAGATAATCACAGTCCTTGTAATCACAGAATCTAAATTCTTGTCAAGGAAGTAAATACACTAGCCATTATAATATAATGAATAAGTTATATGTCAAGGGAAGAAAAGGAATTTAGAGGAATATAGGGCATTGACTTCTGACCCAAACTTAGGGAATTATGTAAAACTGAATGTAAGATACAGAAACTTCTAAGCTGAGATCTGAAGGATAAATAAAGGAGTTTTCCAAGTCAAGAAAGTAGAAAAAATTCCAAGCAGAGGCAACAGAATGTAGCAAAATCTAAAGATAAGAAAAAGTATAGTTCATGGGAGATGATGAAAGAGGTTCATTATGGTTGACTGTTGGGATAATGCAAGGAAACAATTAAGAATATTGGTCCTGGGAAGTCAGTTATCTGGGTTCAGATTCCAGTTCTGTCACTTAGCACTGCTGAAAAGTAGAATGATGAAGCAAAGAGAAGGCTGACCACAGAGGACTTTGATAAGCCACATTAAAGGATCTTTATTTTATCCTAAGTCCAAAGGAATACCGTTGGAGGCAAGGAATTGATGTGATCATATTTCTGTTTTATAAATATCGCTCTCTTCCCAAACAAAAAAATGAAAGAATTCATCACTACTAGACCTTCCTTACAAGAACTGGAGGAAGAACTCCATAACAAGAAGGGAGTTCTTCAAGCTGAAGCAAAAATATAATAATTAGTAACCAGAAAACATATGAAAGCTTAAAAATCATGGTAAAGGTAAATATATAGTCAAATTTACAATACTCTAATGCTGGGATGATGGTGTACAAATTGCTTTATACTCTAGTGTAAAGACTAAAAGATGAAAGTGTTAAAAATAACTATAGCTGAGTATTCTTGTAGTGGAACCAACATGAAAAGTTGTATTGTGACATTTACAATATAAAATATGTGTGTGGGATGACAAATAAGTATGTAGAGCTTTTTTATGCAATTTATCTTAAGATATTGTTGGATTAAAATAGACCATTATAAGGTGTATTGTGGAAGTCTCATAGTAAGCACAAAGCAAAACTTACAGTAGCTACACTAAATATAAAGAGAAAAGAATCAAAGCATACAAAAATTACAAATCACAACAGCAAAAGAGGAAGAAAGGAACAGATGAACTACAAAACAAACAGGAAACAACTGACAAAATGGCAATAGTAAACCTTCATCTAGCAATAATTTTTCCAAATGTAAATGGATTAAATTCTCCAATCAAAAGACATAGAAAGAGGCCGAATGGATTAAACAAACAGACCTAACTATATGCTGCCTACAAAAGACTCACTTTAGCTTTAAGGACAAACAGGCTGAAGATGAAGGAATAGAAAAAGATATGCCATGGAATTTAAGAAAGAAAACAGAAGAACATGTGGGAAGGGCGGGGAATAGGAGAGAGAGAGAGAGAGAGAGAGAGAGAGAGAGAGAGAGAAACAAACCCCAAGAGACTCTTAACTATAGAAAACAAACTGAGGGTTGATGGAGGGAAGTTGGTGGGAAATGGGCTAAGTGGGTGATGGGTATTAAGAAGGGAACTGGTGATGAGCACTGGGTGTTGTATGTCACTGATGAATCACTGAATTCTACTTCTGATACAAATATTGCATTGTATATTAACTAAAATAATTTTTTTATATTTCAGAACTTATTTTATGAATCAAAATATCCAGTGATGTTAAACACACACACACACAAAACAAAAAAACCTTCAATTTCCTCTTAAAATACTAAACGGAATTTTCATGTGTTGGTGAGCTCCAACGTGACTGCAAATTTTTTATTATTGAGTTTGCCATACTACCAAGTTTCTCATGCATTTCAAACAGCTGGCTTCCTGAATAATTATGGAGATCTTCTGAATCCAGTTGAACAGCAAGTGCACTAATCTGTGTCACAAGATTTTTAGGTAATGGAGTTTCTAAAGTAACAGGATCAATTAAATCTGAGGCAAGTCTTTCTTCATCAGAAGGGAGAGATTTAGTTTGTATTCCATTTACTGCTTTTTAAGAAATATCAAAAACTGGAATCTCTTCTAGTCCACGAGACTTTACCTGTTGCTCATGATAAACTCTGAGAGCCTTCCTTACATTGGACACTTTTGGAGAACGGATTGGAAGAGTTTTTTATTTCAGACACTGTAAGATTACTCAAATTACCAATTGTTTTTATATTCTTAGCTCTAATGAGCTGTCCCAGTCCTCTTGCCCATATATTTGATGTAATCTGAGGTAAAATGAGATCAACTGGAGCCATACAGTTCATATTAACTAAAATAATTTTTTAAAAATTAAAAAAAAGAAAGAAAAAGGTATGCCATACAAACAGAAACTAAAGGAGAGAAGGGACAGCTATACAAAAGCCAGAGAGGGGGTGGAGGGATTGAAAAAAGGTGATATAAAAGGATAAATTTTCAGTTACAAGATAACTACTAGGGATATAATGTACAGCATGATGACTATAGTCAATACTGTTGTATAACATATATAAAAGTTGTTAAGAGAGTACATCCTAAGAGATCTCATTACAAGGAAAAAATTATTTTTTTCTTTTCCTTCCTATTTTTTAAATTTCTCTTTTAATTGTGTCTATATGAGATGACAAATGTGAACTAAACTTTCTGCAGTAATCATTTCACAATATATGTAAATCAAACCATTATGTAGTATACCCTATACTCATACAGTGATGTATGTCAATTATATCTGAGATATAATTTATTTATTTAATAATATTTCAAAGATATTTTTCATGGAAATAGAAAAACAATCCACAAATTTATATGGAACCACAAAAGAACGAAATAACCAAACTATCTTGAAACAACCAAAGCTGAAGTCATCACACTCCCTGATTTCAAAGAATATTACAAAGGTACAGTAATTGAAACAGTAAGGGACTAGAGTAAATAAAGGCACATGCACAAATGGAACAGAATGGAGAGCCCAGAAATAAACCTACATGTCAACAGTCAACTATTCTTTAATGAGAACACACAATGGAGAAAGGATAGTCGCTTCAGTAAATGGTGTTGGGAAAACTGCACAGCCACACGCAAGAGAATGAAACTTACCCCCTATCTTATACCACTTAGCAAAAAAAAAAAAAAAAAAAAAAAAAAGCTCTAAATGGATTAAAGTCTTAAATGTAAGACCTGAGATGATAGAAGAAAATGTAGGAGGATAGCTTCTTGATACTGGTACTAGCAATGATTTTTTTGGATGTGATACCAAGCATAGGCAACAAAAGCTAAAATGACAAGTGAAACAATATAAAACTGAAAAGCTTCTGTGCAGCAAAGGAAATTATAAAATGAAAAGGCAACCTACATAACAAGAGAAAATATTTATAAACTATATATCTAATAAAGGGTTAATGTTCAAAATACATAAGGAACTCATACAACTCAATAGCAGGAAAACAATCCAATTTTAAATGGGCAAAGAATCTGAATGAGTATTTTCCCAAAGAAGATGTACAAGTGGACAATAGGTACATGAGAAGTTGCTCAGCATCACTAATCATTAGGAAAATGAAAATCAAAACCACGAGATATCACTTCATACCTGTTAGGATATCAGTTATTAAAAAGAGAAGAGATAACACATGTTGGTAAAAATGTAGAGAAAAGGAAACCCTTATGCACTGTTGGTGGAATAGTCATTATGGAAAATGGCATGGGGGCACCTGGGTGGCTCAGTCAGTTAGGCCTCCAACTTCAGGTCAGGTCAGGATCTCACAGTTCATGGGTTCAAGCCCCATGTTGGATTCTGCTGACAGCTCAGAGCCTGGAGCCTGCCTCAGATTCTGTGTCTCCCACTCTCTCTGCCCTTCTTCTGCTCATGCTCTGTCTCTGTCTCTCAAGAATAAATAAGCATTTTTAAATGTTTAATAAATAAATAATTTTTAAAAAGGAAATGGTATGAAAACTCCTCAAAAGAGAGAGAATGACCATATGATCCAGCAATCCCACTTTCAATATTTATCTGAAGAGAACCAAAAAAAAATATTTGAGGATATATGCAGCCCTATGCTCATTGCAACATTATTCATAATAGCCAATATATGGAAACAACCTGAGTGTCCAGGTAAGTGGATAAAGAAAGGGTGATACACACACACACACAATGGATTCTACCTTTTTTATTATTCCACTTTTAGAAAACAAGAAAGGAAACTCTTCCATTTGCAACAGCATGGATGAACCTGGAATACATTATACTAACTGAAATAAGCCAGATGGAGAAAGACAAATACTGTATGATCTCACTTATATGTGGAATTAAAAAAAAAAAAGCCAATCTCATAGAAACAGAATAGAATTGTGGTTTCCAGGGATTGGGGGAAAAGAGAAATGGGGAGATGTAGATCAAACTTTTAGTTATAAAATGAATGAGTTCTGAGTATCTAATGTACAACATGGTCTCTATAGTTAATAATACAATATTGTATACTTGAAATTTGCTGAGGATAAATTTTCAGTGGTCTCATCACACACACACAGAAAGAGTTAACTATGTGAGATGATGGATGTGTTAATTAACTTGTTCCTGGTAATCATTTCACATTGTATATCAAATCATCACGCTGTACATTAAATATAAACATACAAAGAACTCTTAAATCTTAATAGTAAGAACACAACCAGATTTTTTAAATGTGCCAAAGAGTTAAATGGATCCCTCACCACAGAAAATATACAGTTGACAAGCAAGCATATGAAAAGATGCTTCACATCATATATGTTCCAGGAAATGCAAATTAAAACAACAATGAGACACTGCCACATACCTATCAGAATGGCCAAAATCCAGAACACTGACAACACCAAATGCTCGAAAGGATGTGGAGCAACAGGAAATCTCATCCATTACTGGGTGGGAATGCAAAGTGGTACTGCCATTTCAGAAGACAGCTTTGGTAGTTTCTTACAAAGCTAACCATACCCTTAACCATATGACCCAGTGATTTCTCTCCTTAGTATTTACCAGGCTATGCTAATAGGGGGAAAAGATGATAAATGAGTAAGTAAAGAAGGATAATTACAGATTGAGATAGGGCTATAAAGAGGATGGTGGTGTGGGTGTGGGAACTTTAGATAACATGTATATGGAAAGAAGAAAGATGAGAAGGAATGAATAATGCAAGAAGCTGGAGGAATGAACAGCAAATGCAAAGACCATATCTTCAAAAGTTCTAGAAACAGCAAGCAGACCAGTGTGGCTGAAGATTGGTAAGGTCAGGGGAAAGTGATAGAAGCCAAGATTTAGGCAAACATCATATTCAGTAGAACAATGTGGGCCCTGTTAAAATGTTAGGTTTATTCTAAATGCCATGGGAATCCAGTGGAGGGTTTTAATCAAGAGAATAATACCAGATCTACAGTGTGAGAGGACTCTTTCTAGAGCTCTGTGAAATGTATAACTCAAGAGCAACCTGCCCAGCCAACAATATTTTAGCACCACCCAAATACTTAAATGTCATCAAAATTCATCTCCAAATTCCCTCCCTGTTCCAATGATCAACGGCTCTATGCTAAAATTACAATGAAAAGATTTTTGATTTCTTTGATTTCTCAGCAACACAATTTAAGTATAAGTTTCATTATTCCTCTTTCCCTCTGTGACGTTGGTTTTGAATGGTTGAGTCGTGTCAAATAAATGCTTTTAATTGTTCCTGTTTCTTGCCAAATTCCCAAATGCTAACCAACAATTTCCCACTAATGAAGTGTTCAAAACTAAAAACAGCATCCCAGGTGCTCTCACCAGGGCCAAACAGAAAAGAACCATTATCTCCCTGCTTTGTAACAAGAGGCCAGTGTCATATTTTTCTCACAATATTATACAACAGACATGTATCTAGTTTGCCATTTATCATCACCCTTGGGCCTATTACAGCCATTACTATTTTCCAGGTGTTGCCCTCTCTGTGAAAAATTTTCTTTCCAATTACTTCTCCCCAGATGCCTCTACCTGAAATTTTTCCAAGTTGAGTGTCATTCTCTTTGCCATATTGCTAATGTTTTACATAATTTCTTTGGCTTTCCTGGTGTTTGCAGCATATCCTCTTTTAGGGTCATCTGCAAATTTCATTAACATGTTTGCGGACAGGATGTAGCTGGAAGGAAATTGTTGAGGGATCCATCTTCGGTTCTTTTATTAGTCAGGAGCTACTTCTAGAAATGGAGAAGGAACCCCTTCATCAAAAGTAGAAATCACTTCTACTCTTTTCTTATACACACACACACACAGGTCGCCTATGTACACACAGACATACACACACACACTTAAAAATGTTCTCAAGTCTCTAAACCTCTCTTTACAAAAAGAACTTTTTGCCAAAATGTAGAACAGTACCTCTCTCTGTTTTGGGCTCCCGATCATGAGGATCATGGACATGATGCTGCTGGAGTTCCCATGAACCCCCTATAATTGTAATCACAACATCTTCACATTATTGTGTCCTTGAGTACATGTGCGGTTTTCTAGGGAAAAGGCCCATAACTTCCATTAAAAATTCACAGGAATGCATAAATCCAAAAAAAATTAAGAACCACTCTTTTGTATCATTGTTTCTCCAAAAGTAAGCCAACAGTTCAGCTGATTGGATTCACATGAGATGCTTGTTAAAATGCAGATTCTTGACCCAGAGAATCAAAATAGAAATAAGAATGTGCATTTTTATTAAATATAAATAATTTAAATAGAAAATGGATGTTATTGACTAAATTTTAAAAATCAAAAGGAAAAAGTTTCTCTCCTGTCCATTTCCCAGCTACCAGTTTCTTTTGAAAGAGGCAACCACTGTTACCAGTTTCCTATATATTCTTCTAGAATCTGTTTAAAGAAAAACAAACCTCCCAGATGATTTTTACAATTACTATGCATAAAATTAGAGATACATTGCTCTATAAAAATTATGTTTCCTGCATTAAAGACTGTCTCAATGAGACTGATTTTTTCCCTACCCACCTGAGAACATATTATCCTGAAAAACAATGCTCAGGCTGATCACATCTGAGTAACATTCCATTTTCCTCATTTCTTCTCAGTAAAAAAAACATCTTCAATATTTATTTTCTGTTTACCTAGAGCTTCCCTCTGCTTCCAGATCTTTGGGACCCAATCTAGTACCCCACGCTAGATTACCTGATTACTTGATTTCAATGTTAAATAAATTGATTAGCTGATGATCATGTGGGGTTGACCTTCTGACTACTCAGAGACTGGGGATTAATCATTTCAAAAAACAAAACAAAACAAAACAAAACCAAAAACAAAAAAACAACCTTGATCTTTTTTGGGGAGAAAAAAAAAAACCCTTCCTGCCCTAGGCAAGAGCTTTTCTTATTAACAATAGAAATGCCTGTATTTCAGAAATGCTGTGCACACAAGTCTGGACATTAACAAATCCAAACTGCCTTACCCCTGCTATACTGGGAAGCTCCATCTCATGCTTCTGCCTGCTTTAAGCAGAGTAAAGGTGGGTTAGTGTTTTCAGACACAAACCAATATTGAATGTGTGTCCTACAAAAAAGGTTTAAATACAAACCCAAAACTTTAGCCCCATTCCACCCCATTTCACACCCAAAAGCCAACAAATATATGAAGAGATGCTCAAAGTTGTTAGGAAGCAAAACCATTCATATTTTTAAGACCACATTTGGAGAGTGAATAATACTAAGTTTTAGCTAGGATGCAGGACGCCAAGAAACTACAGACACTATCAGTGAAGGGTAATCTGGCTATACTGAGTGAAATTAAGTGTATATATACACTGTGACCCAACAGTGCCACAGCAGGGACATCCCAGAGGAATCTCCTATAAGTCCAGTAGTGAATGACCATGGTTTTCACCATGGTTGATAGTAACCTAAGTGTCACCACCAAGGGAATGGATGACCACTGTGGAAGGCCACCCAGCATTTAGGAACATTAAACCAGGCAACATTCAGCAACATGGACTGATTTTACAAACATAGTGTTGAGCAAAAATATAAAAAGTACAAGTTCCATAGCACATTTAATGAAAATGAAAAGCATATACATAGACAAATGTATATCAACAGATGCTAGAGCCTTGGGCAAGAGAAGGAAAGTGATTGATAACAGGTACAGGATCTCTTTTGGGAGTGATGAAAACATTCTGGAATTGGATAGTGATTGTGGTTGCAGAACATTACGAATATGCTAAAAACCACTGACTTGTTTGATTTAAAAGGGTGAATTTTATGATATATTAATCATATCTCAATAAAAAGCACACAAAAAATCAATACTATATATTTCACAAAGATACATATGTTTAAGGATGCATCAAAATATTGGAGTAACTAACTACCTAAAGGGGGAGGGATTGAGACTGGGGATTAAGATGAGGTGAAGACTCTATAGTCCATGACCTGAAGCAAGTGATTAACTCAATGCTCTGGGCCTATGGTAAAACCAACAAATCAACAACAATCACAGTAACAAGAGAAGTTGAAGACAGGGAAGGAAAAAGGAAAAACATGCTTAAAATACTTTTATTGAAGGAAATATGCTATAATGATGAATGAAAAGAAAAGGAATATTACAATTATAGGAACACTATAAGTGCAAACTATATAGGACAATGTATGTAAACAGGCAAAAATGTGAGAGGTAGCAATAGTGCGTGTAGAGTAAAATAGCATAGTATAGTAACAGGGCTTATGCCACTGGTTGTATAATCTTGGCCACCAAGGTACTAAATCTGTCTGTAGCTTAGCTTCCTCACATAAAGTGAAATGATAATAATAATACCTACTCCCAAAGGTTCTTTTGAGAACTAAATGGGTTAATTTATGCCTAATATATAAACCTTACGTAAGGGTCCCTTGGTATTATGATTTTCCTAACTTTTAAAAGTAGACTCCAGACTCAGACTGTATCCAATTAGACTCCACTACCCATTAATGACATGGCTTTCACAAAGTTACCCAATCAGAGCCTGTTATCTATTCTGAGGATTAAAAAGGATAATGCACTTAGCATATAGTAAGCTCTCGATAAATGTTAATATTATTAGGAATATTATTAATACATTGCATTTTTTATGTAGCAAAAAAAGGGATAGAAGGCACAAAATATATTTTTCTTCCTCATGTATAAATTCTTCCGTTTTCATTAAATTCTATATTGGAGTTTAAATTTTTTTAATGTTTTATTTATTTTTGATACAGAGAGAGACAGAGCATGAGAGGGGGAGGGTCAGATAGAGAAGGAGACACAGAACCAGAAGCAGGCTCCAGGCTCTGAGCTAGCTGTCAGCACAAAGCCTGACACAGGGCTCGAACCCACCAATGTGAGATCTGACCTGAGCCGAAGTCAGAGGCTTAACCAACTGAGCCACCCAGGCGCCCCTCTATTTTGGGGTTTAATCTTTACAAACCTTCCTCTTTATTTTTTTTAAAATGTTTTCTTTATTTTTGACACAGAGAGACAGAGCATGAGAGGGCGAGGGGCAGAGAGAGAAGGAGACACAGAATCGGAAGCAGGCTCCAGGCTCTGAGCTGTCAGGACAGAGCCCGACAGGGGGCTTGAACCCACAAACATGAGATCATGCCTGAGCAGAAGTCGGAGGCTTAACCAACTGAGCCACCCAGGCACCCCAAACCTTCCTTTTTAAATGAGTTACCAGATTATATACTTACATGGCACTTTGACCATCTCCTTCCTAGGAGTAATTAAGTAGGGAGGTAAGCAATTTCTGGTTCATGTCTGTCACCTTCAGTAGAATCTAAGCTCCATTATGGCAACCATGGTATCTGTCTATGCTCAGTATCTAACATACGGCTAGCACTTTGTTGACTAACAGGTATTAACTGAGTGAATGAACAAGTAATGAAATTACAAAAAGCATTTTAACATGAACATTCTGAAATAGCATAGTCATGAGATTAAAAGCAAGTATCATTTCCTCCATCTTTCTGGCAAGTGAGTAATTTCCCATCTTGTAAACTACAAAGTGCCCATTTTATAAGCTAGGAATATAGTCAACATTCAGATTCCAAGGAGCTATTTTTGGCAGGTCTTCCTTACTAGAATTATACTGCCTAAACCAGTCTCCAGGTATCTGTTCAGTTATAGTAGAGCTCTGGAAATCCAGTACTTTTCCAGAACCTCCTGTTCAGTAAAGGAAAAGTACTCAGTCTCTAGATTATCTTCACCCAGTGTGTGTTAGCCCTTATTCACTGACTCATGAAAGGGTATGGGCCTTAAAACTCTTTCATTTCACAGATGAGGAAATGGGCCCAGATGAGCACATTGACTTTCCTAAGCCTAACACTTATGAGTAATAGAGCTAATGCCACTGGAAATTGTTCGTTCCTACGGTTCTCTCTCTCCCAATATAATAGATATAGATAAAGTATCACTCATTAAAGATTATGTTTATGAAATAATTTTTTATTATATTCAGGAAAACGCTCGTTACATTAAGTGACAGAAGCAGAGTAGAATTATATGTATAATATGCATTCAATTATAAAATATACAAATATACTAGGGCATGTGTGTGTATCTATATGTGTATTTCTGTTATCTATGTAGAAAATAAAAAAGGAAATGTGCCAAAATATTAACAGTGTTTATCTTTGGATGGTGGGGTTATAGTTTATTTTTATTAATGCTTTTCTGCTTTAAAATTTTATTTTCAATAAGCATATCATACTTTATAATTTCAAATTTGGGCTTTTTAATTCCTGATCTAATTTTTGAAAGGTTTTATTCTGGTACTGGTCAACACTACAAGGTGAGGGAACATCAGTCTAGAGTCCAAAGAAGTTTTACCTGATCTGTAAAATGGGTAGAATTTCATCTACTTCACAGAGCTATTGTGTGTGTGTGAGCGTGTGTATGAAATAATAAATATGAAATTCCTTTGTAACATTAAAACCTGATAAAGCTGTTAAGTGATATTGCAACGATGATAAAGTCCTATGGCCTAAGAAGAGGTAGGAGATAGCAGGTACCTCTGTGCTGTGGAACTTCGGTTGGGAGAGGAGAGAGATCTAAGTGTCAGGAGAAAAGTGAGAGCAGTTCTTGCCAATACTTAAGAGAAACGATCACATGCTTGACCCGTCTTCTCCCTTTCCCTTAGACTTCCCATACACGCTTCAATGTTCTCGCTTCAGAGTAAATCGTCCTTCTGTCTCAAGCAGCTCCTGCAAAAGGCAGCTTATAGTAGACAAGATCTAGTGCATTTTTGAGGCAATGGCAAGTTTGTTTTCCAGTCCCTACACCCTATTTCAGTCCTGTCCAATCCCAAACTGGGAAGGAGCTACATCCACTCTGGATAAGAGTTTGTAACAAAAACAGTGTAACTTTTAGTTAGAACCATTTGTATGACGGTTTATCTTTTGTTAAGACTTTCTGGATATCTTTAGGGTCTCACAAATCATAGGGAAAATACAATTTACATACAGCAATGATTTTTTTAAATTAGTCAAAGGTAGCAAAGTAGTATGTCAAGTTATTGTTACTTTTATATATTAAAAAGTGATACAGTGGCACCTTCGTGGCTCAGTCATTTGAGCAACTTGATTTCAACTCTGGTCACAATCCCAGAGTCATGGGATTGAGCCCCATGTCAGGCTCTGTGCCTGAGCTTGGAGACTGCTTAAGATTTTCTCTCTCTCCCACTCTCTCTCTCTCTCTCTCTCTCTCTCTCTCTCTCTCTCTCTCTCTCTCTCTCTCTCTCTCTCTCTCCCCCCAACCCACCTCTCTCCCCCTGCATATGCTCTCTCTCAGATTAAAATTAATTAATTAATTAATAGTAATACAGACCTATGGTAAATTTGCCCAAGAAAAATGAAAACAAGTTCACACCAAACCCTGTGCACAAACATTGATAGTTGCTTTATTCAAAATTTCCAAAAACTGTAAATAACTCAAATGTTCTTTAACTGGTAAATGGATGAACAAACTGTGATGCATCCATGTAATAGAATACTCCCTAACCATAAAAAGAAGTGAACTATTGATAAACACAACAACATGGATGACTCTCAAATGTGCTATGCTAAATAAGGGAAGCCAGACCCCAAAGGCTTTAATTGTATTATTCCACTTATGTGACATTCTAGAAAAAGAAAACTACAGGGGGAGAACAAATCAGTGGTTGCCAAAGGATGGGATTGGGGGAGGGGTTCCACAAAGAGAGACTCAGAGTGATTATTGGAGGGTGATGACACTGTTCTTTCTTAAATGTTTACTTATTTATTTTTGAGAGGCAGGGGGGCAGAGAGAGGGGGAGACAGAAAATGCCAGTATAGGGTTCCAACTCACCAACTGTGAGATCATGACCTGAGCCAAAATCAAGAGTCTAAGTCTTAACAGACTGAGCCATCCAGGTGCCCCAAGAAGACACTATTCTTGAGTGTGATATATGAATATGTATTTGTCAAAACTCAGAACAGCACATCAAAAAGTGAATTTTACTATATAAATTTCAAAAATAAATTTGTAGGAGTAAAAATAAAGTTAACAGGCCCTATGGTAAATTCCAACAATACAGGAGCGCCTGAGTGGCTCAGTTGGTTGGTTGTCTGACTTCGGCTCAGGTCATAATGTCACAGCTTGTGGGTTTGAGCCCCGTGTCAGGCTCTGTGCTGACAGCTCAGAGCCTGCAGCCTGCTTCCGATTCTGTGTCTCCCTCTCTCTGCCCCTCCCCTACTCATGTTCTGTCTCTCTCTGTCTTAACAATAAACATTTAAAAATTAAAAAAAAAATACAAAGAATTCAGTTAAAAGAAAAAAAGTCTCCCCCCCAGAGCTTTATGGTGATAGAAAAAAATCTGCATTTTGATTTGCATACTGGTTATGTAAATCTGCACGTGTGATAAAATGAGATAGAACTATACATACACATTACACCAATGGCAATTTCCTGCTTTTGGTAAGACGCAACCACTGGGGAAAACAGGATGGAGAGGACTAGGATTTCTGTTTTTTCTTTACAACTTCCTGTTTATATACATTTGGAAGTATCTCTCAACCACTCTAGTCCTGCTCCCCAGATGTTAACACTTAGAAATTTGTGTATTTTCTGCATATTAATCTTTTATATGTGTATATATGCATATATAAATTAAACTTTTTTTTTGAGACAGCATGATTGGGAAGAGTGGAAGAGGAGGAGAGAGAGAGACAGACAGACAAACTCTTAAGCAGGCACCATGCTCAGTACTCAGCCCAAAACCCGGATCAATCCCACCATACTGGGATCATGACCTGAGCCAAAATCAAGAGTGGGACGCTCCACTGACTGAGCAACCCAGAAGCCCCTAAATTTAACTTCTAATACAAACTAGGATATTATATATATTGTTTCGCATCTCGCTATTTTTCTGTGATTACGTTGGGGATACGTCCATACCACAAACACGTGGATCAACGGCATTCTTTTTTCCTGTTGCATTGTATTTCATCACAGTAGTGTCACAATTTATTTCAACATTTATGTAAATATAATGGAATACTACTTGGCAATGAGAAGGAATGAAATCTTGCCATTTGCAGCAATGTGGATGGAACTGGAGGGTATTATGCTAAGTGAAATAAGTCTATCAGAGAAAGACAGACACCAGATGTTTTCACTCATATGTGTATCTTGAGAAACTTAACAGAAGACCTTGGGCGAAGGGAAGGGGGAAAAAGTTACAAAGAGGAAGGGAGGCAAACCATAAGAGACTCTTAAATACAGAGAACAAACTGAGGGCTGATGGGGGCTGGGGGAGAGGGAAAAGTGGGTGATGGGCATTGAGGAGGGCACTTGTTGGGATGAGCACCAGATATTGTATGGAAGCCAATTTGACCAAAAAATATGTATTAAATAAATAAACAAACAAGCATATTATGCATATTGTTTTGCATCTCACTATTTTTCAACCTATTACTTTGGGGATACTTTCATACCACAAACACATGGATCCACGGTCATTCTTTTTTCCTGCTGCATAGTATTCCGTCACATAGTAGTGCCACAATTTATTTCAACAGCTTCTTATTGATGGACATTTGGATCTTAACAAGTAGTTGAACTTATTTAATTTGGAAATTTTTCAAACATGTAAGGTCAACCAGAGTTGAGACCAAACGCACAGTTTTTACAGATACAAGACTTGTCTCCCTAATATCTTTTGACCAGAAGGGGGAACACAAGAGGCAGGAAGAGAAGGGAAACGCTGGGAAATTTCCCTGGCCAATCAGGAAGCAAGGGGCAGACAGGGAATTACTGCCGGGTAGGAGTCCGCGAAGGGGAGCGCTACTGCTGGAGCAGGAGGCCGTGCTCCAAGCCAAGCTTTCCTTAGGCTGCAACTCAGATATACCGAAGTGCGTTGGGAGTTATGCGTGGTGCAGTGATGCGTGGCTATCTCCGGCCTCCTGCAGGGACCCCGGGTGGGGGCAGGGTCTGAACCCCTACCCCCTCCAGTGTACATTCACAGGGGGCTTACACGTGGTGACCTGCCCGCGGCCGGGTTCCCGGCTCCTGCTCCTCCTCCTCCAGATCTCGCTCCGTTCTCTGCAGTATCACGTGCAACCACGCCGGGTGCAGGATGGCGGCTGCGGCAGCAGCGGTGGGTGTCAGGCTCCGGGACTGCTGCAGCCGAGGTGCTGTTCTCTTGCTCTTCTTCTCCCTGTCCCCTCGGCCCCCGGCCGCCGCCGCTTGGCTGCTGGGCCTGCGGCCGGAGGACACCGCTGGAGGCCGCGTGTCTCTGGAGGGGGGCACCCTGCGCGCGGCGGAAGGCACCAGCTTCCTTCTGCGCGTCTATTTCCAGCCGGGGCCCGCGGCGCCCGCAGCGCCGATGCCAGCACCTACCCTTTCCCCAGGAGAGAACGGCACCAGCGACTGGGCTCCGCGGCTCGTGTTTATCGAGGAGCCCCCAGGAGCGAGCGGCGTGGCGCCCAGCGCTGTCCCCACGCGCCCCCCGGGTCCGCAGCGCTGCCGCGAGCAGAGCGACTGGGCGTCGGACGTGGAGGTCCTGGGGCCCCTGCGCCCCGGAGGCGTGGCGGGCTCGGCTTTAGTCCAGGTGCGGGTGCGGGAGCTGCGTAAGGGCGAGGCTGAGCGGGGCGGCGCAGGTGGTGGCGGGAAGCTCTTCTCGCTTTGCGCCTGGGACGGGCGCGCCTGGCACCACCACGGCGCCGCCGGCGGCTTCCTGCTGCGCGTCCGCCCGCGGCTGTACGGCCCGGGCGGAGACCTGCTGCCCCCCGCGTGGCTGCGAGCGCTCGGGGCGCTCCTGCTGCTCGCCCTGTCTGCCCTCTTCAGCGGCCTGCGCCTGAGCCTGCTCTCGCTGGACCCCGTGGAGTTACGGGTGCTGCGGAATAGCGGCTCGGCCGCAGAGCAGGAGCAGGCGCGCCGCGTGCAGGCCGTGCGCGGCAGGGGGACCCATCTGCTCTGCACCCTGCTCCTGGGCCAAGCCGGAGCCAACGCGGCCCTGGCCGGCTGGTTGTACGCCTCGCTGCCGCCGGGCGTCGGGGGCACCGGGGAAGATTACAGCGAGGCAGGGATTCACTTCCCGTGGCTGCCGGCGCTCGTGTGCACTGGAGCTGTGTTTCTGGGCGCTGAGATCTGCCCCTACTCGGTGTGTTCGCGCCATGGGCTGGCCATCGCCTCGCACAGCGTTTGCCTGACTCGGCTTCTGATGGCGGCCGCCTTCCCCGTGTGCTACCCGTTGGGCCGTCTGCTGGACTGGGCGCTGCGTCAGGAGATCAGCACCTTCTACACACGGGAGAAGCTACTGGAGACGCTACGGGCCGCGGACCCCTACAGCGACCTGGTGAAGGAGGAGCTCAATATCATCCAGGGCGCCTTGGAGCTACGCACCAAGGTGGTGGAGGAGGTGCTGACCCCCCTCGGGGACTGCTTCATGCTGCGCTCCGACGCCGTGCTGGACTTCGCCACGGTCTCGGAGATCTTGCGCAGCGGCTACACTCGCATCCCCGTGTACGAGGGTGATCAGCGGCACAACATTGTGGACATTCTGTTTGTCAAGGACTTGGCTTTCGTGGACCCCGACGACTGCACCCCGCTTCTCACCGTCACCCGCTTCTACAACCGGCCCCTGCACTGCGTCTTCAATGATACTCGGCTGGACACCGTACTGGAGGAGTTTAAGAAGGGTGAGCAGTGGTCTATCTCCTCTCTCAACTGCTTCCTCCATCATAAACATGTCAAGTTTCAGGTAAAAGAGTTGCAAAGCAACTCTCCTGTGGTAGCAAAAACCCAAAGAAGGCCCCACCCACCTCATGGTAGCTATTTTCATTTCACTTCTCCCTACCTTCCTGGCGGCTGAGCCCCAGCCTCTAACCTTTTACTTGGCTCATAAGATGCCCCATATTCCTCATCCATTTCTTTTCAGTATTTTTCAGGATCTAACAATTGGCAGATATTATTGTGCAGGTTGGACTCAGGATAGTCCTTGGAGGTCTTTGGGTAGTTCCTACCCAGTACAGGAAGAACCTCCATAGTGTCCCGTAACTAGCAGCCTTCCTTTTTAAACTCTTCCCAGGGCTGGAAACACACTCTCCAGGGCAAACTAACTCTGTTGTTGGACAGCTCCAGCTGCTGCTGATGTGGTTCTTACATGGAGCAGAAAGCTGTGTCTTAGAAACTGCTCTCTGGGTCCTAGTTCTGCCCCTTGAACCACACAGAGTAAGCCCAGACACCTCGGTTGTTCTTTCCCCTTATTTAACTTTCCATCAGCTGTTCATTTGATACATATCAGGTAACCAGGTTGGAGATTAACGGTTGACTAAGGCGGTGAGGTCCTTGTACTTCTGGGAATTGGGGTCCCATGGGGTAGGGTAGATGTGGATATAAGGACATATAAGGAAACCACTAGAAAATTTACATAAATAAATGAATGGGGTTTTGTTCAGAGCAGTCACTATCCTGCTGGTATCATGTCTATAACGTTTACTGCGTGTCTGGGGTTTGTCTTTAGAAACTGTCTTCTGGAGTTGAGTACAATTCACTCAAGAAAAATCAGCCTGGCTTCTTTAGGGTCGATCTTCTTGGACTTACACAGTTTGACCAGTTCTCCTAGTTAACCAAAAGGACACTTGATTGTTTTTGAAAATCAAATCTACCTTCCCAAGATTCACAACTGACTTCAGAAGACTATCTCACAGACCCTGAAAACAATTCCTGAAATGAGTTGAGAACAGTGACGTGGTTAAAATAAGTATAGAACCATCTAGAATGGCCATTTTGAAGGAGGCTTTCATCTGTACATATGAATTAGAGTGTTTATTAAAAACAAAACAAAAAGTCAATCCCCTGACTTGAGAATCAGGCTTCAAATGTCGCTTCCCTGTGACCAGCAGGAATCCCATTTGGCACATCTTGACACCCCTTATTGTTTATCAAAATTCTAATCTCATTACTTTATCATCTGCACTCTTTAGGACTTCCATTCAGAGAGAAATCTTGGATCTTACTCCTGCCACAATGTTTTTTAGAGAAATAAAATTTAAGTATCAAAATGTAGCCTGAAAAGCAGGGGAGGACTGTTGAAAACCTACTTTCTGTCCAAGCTGTAAACTTTGTGTTTGTATCATGAGAAGGGAAGGAAAACGTGTATATATTATAGCTGTTTTAGCCCAGTCTGGCCTACCCTTTTCCCCTCTTCTGTCTCCCCTAAGTCCCTGCATGACTCGTTCCCACTGTACCCCGAGGTTCATCCATCCACTCCTAGAATTAGTCTTACATTTTGTAAGACTCCTGCAGAAGGGAGTCTTGGATCTGGGCATAAAAACTGTAAAAAAAAAAACCTCTATATTAATTTGTAAGGACTTCCATAAAAATATACTGTAAACTGAGTGGCCTAAACAATGGAAATTTCCTTATAGTTCTGAGAGCTGGAAGTCCAAGATCAAGGTGTTGGCAGGTTTGATTTCTCCTGAGGACTCTCTTTTTGGCTTGAAGATGGCTCTCATTGTCCTTTCATGGTCTTCCTTCAGTGTGTGTGAGCTCATTCTTAGAATCTCTGTGGTTCTAACCATTTCTTATTATAAAGACACCAGTCAGATTGGATTAAGGCCCAGCCTATCGGCCTGATTCTAACTTATCTATCCCGTCCATGTGATGATAGTTAGGACAGAATGCAGTTAAGATAATGTCTCATTTTCGTGTGCTATTGGAGGATATTTTTCAGGAAACTATAATCTCATTCATTCATTCACTATTTATTGAGCCTCTGTGCTATAGGCAATAGGCAAGATAATAACACTGCCCTTAGAAAGTTAACACTCTACAAGGGGGTAGTGTCAGAGTAAGGACAGTCTTCAGAAGCAGGAATTGTGTCTCACTAACCTTTGATCCCTAGCACCTTGCACAGTGCCTTCCACATAGTAGGCTGCTCAGAAAGGTTGATATTGATCTGAAATGAGTCCTGCTGAAGAATTTCTAAATCTGGTCTGAAAAAGGCTTGTCAGTGTCCTATCATTAGTTTGTAATTAGGTAGATAGCTAAAGAGAAGCAGAGAACATTTGGAAATGTTGGGGTTTGGAGCCAAGAGCCAAGAAAGAATTTTTGAGACATCTTTAGTGCAAAAAGGTGTTTTTATTAAAACCAGGGACAGGACCCCTGGGCCCAAAGAGCTGTGCCGGGGTCATGAGAAGTGGCGGATTATATACTTGCAAGGGAGTTAGGGATATCACAAGCCTCCAAGGTAGTTTGGAAACAAGGTTTCCGGGACCCTCAGGGAGCTAGCTAGCTAGCTGTTATTAGGAAAAGCTCATTTATTGTTGTTTAGTAAATCCTCAGCCATGAGACCCTTCCAGTGTACAGCACTGAGCCATTAGCCTAGAGGACGACTGCTAACATATAGCCTGGTGGGTAGAGAAAAAGGAAGTTTCCAAATGAATTTTTATATGTTAAAGTAGACTTCTAGCATTCTGGGGGTCAGAATAATGTTAAGCTAAGATTGCCTTTTGCCCTTAGCACTAAGTGCCATCATCGAGGTGGCTGAGGTCCCAGAGGATGGTCTGTTTCAAGGACTTGTCAATGGGTTGTAGGTAGTAAGGAAATATTTTTCTTTTGCATTTGTCTCCCACATCAAATGCCACGCCAGGAGATTTCCACATCCCTTCAGAGCCATGCTCCTACCTCAGAGTGCGGTCCAGAAACCAGCAGCATGGGCCTTACCTGGAAACGTGTTAGAAATGCAGAATTTCATACATCATTCTAAAGCCACTGAATGAAAATCTGCATTTTAACAAGCCCCCAGGTGATTCATGTACATTAAAGTCTGAGAAGCACTGCCTTCAGAGAACCCTTATTACCAGTGATTGGTAGATTTACTTAGAATAAATCTACAAGGAGTAAGTATCAAGCTGAGTGTTCTCTGGCTTCATGCCATGTAACACAGTGGTCATTTCCTAGAAACATTATGTTTGCACCATAGGTTAGGAAAGGAAAGGAGTTGAATGACTTCTCTTTACCTTTAGAAATAACTTTTAAAGTAAATCATAAAAGCCCTTCTGTTTGCCTCACTTCTTTGTATCTCAAGTAACTTAACTACCTAAACAAACCCATCAGGAGGTAGGGGAGGAAAATGACAAATAGGAACAATTACCATTAATTGAGAGACTTGCTCTGCTTGGCACCCTGCCAAGCCCTTTACACAGAATAACTTTCCTGGGTGGATATTATCAACTCCATTTTACAGGTGAAGAAACTAAAGCCCAGACCCCTTACCTGACTTACTCAACTTTCCACAGTTGGTAACTGAACTGTGATTTGAACTAGGTCTGTGGGACACCAGAATCTGTTCTTTCCCCCACTACACCAGTCTTAATCCATCCTCCCTCCCAGAACTCCTGCCACCCACAGGGCTCAAAGTTGGCCTTTCACCTCTGACTTGCTGCCCATGTCTGATTTACTTCTAGTTTTCAAAGGTTAGAAATGGAGCTTTTATAATTACAATAATTGCTAACATGTATGTTGCATTTTATGAAACATTTCTACCCGTCTTCTCTTATCTGATCTTTAAAATAACTCCGCAGTTACAGGTGAGGCCCTCAAGACCCAGAAAGGTTACTTGGCCTTCCTAGGACCTTCACTGAGCTAGTATTCCAAGGCCCAGAGTCAAATACAGGTCATGTGACTCCAAAGCTCTTGTCCATATGGGATTTAGCCTCCATACTTCTTATGAGCTCCAGGTCTTTAGAAGTGGGGAAAAGGAGAAAGGTCTTTCTAGCTAAAATGTTTGCTTTACAAAAGGTAACAGTATTTCTCCCCTACTGGACTGTGGGTTCCTTAAGGACAGAGAATGAATTTTACTTACTTTATATTCTCAGGACAAACACAATGGTCACCATGGTAAGGGGATGAATAGGTATTTATTGAACGAATGGTTTTAAGTAGCTAATTCCTACTATATTTTTATGTTCAAGTGAGGTGAACCCAAAGTATAGAATAATGAATGTTGTTCCATTGACACAGCCAACATTTCCTCTTCATCTTCCCAGATTCTCTACCCCAGTCAGTGGCACCACTGCCCCTCCAGCCTCCCAGGCTAAAAACCTCCCCTTTACCCCAACCCTCATGCTACTAACCACTGTCTTAGTCTGCTTGGGCTGCCATAACAAAATATCATGGACTGGTTGGCTTAAACAACAGAAATTTATTTTCTCACAATTCTGGAGACCAGAAGTCCAAGATCAAGGTTCCGCCTGATCTGTTTTCTGGTGAGGGCTCTTTTCCTGACTTGTAGACGGCCAGCTTCTCTCTGTATCTACACATGGCCTTTTCTTGGTACATGTGTACAGAGAGAGCGAGTTCTGGTCTCTTTTCCTCTTATAAAGATACCAATCCTGTTGGCTTAGGGCTTAGGGCCCCACCGATATGATCTTATTTAGCCTTAATTATTTCCTCAGAGGCCTCACTGCAGAGGGTGGGGGTTCTTAGTGCTTCAGCATATGAATTTGGGTGGTGGGGAGAGAGACATATTCAGTCCATAACAATCAACAAAGTCAGCCAAAAATTGGCCAGATTGCATCTAAAATGTTTCTTGTCTATATATAATATAGTCCACTATTTCTTTTACTTAGGCGAGTTATTGAGTTTATTGAAGAAATAGTTCCTGATACCATTTAGCCACAGTGGAGGACATAACAGCTCCTGTCTGCACAGAGCTTTCATTCCAAAGTGAGAGACCAAAAGTAAACACATGAGGTAGTGATGAAGAGCATAACCTTTGGTGCCGACCACCTGAGGCTTTGGGACAGTTACTTAATTATCTGTTCTATTAGTCGTCAAATGAGTATAATAATGGCATTTATTCATAGAGTTGTTTGAAATAATAATACAATATTGCTTTATAATGCTTATTTAGTAATTGTCATTGGAAATGCTAAATAAACGTTAGCTAAGATTCTTAAATATAAACAAAAACCTATTACTCCTCTGTGCAAATGCCTCCTAAGAAATTTCGCATCTTCCAATTTTTGTCTCCCTCAAATCCATCTTCTGCAGTGCCACCAAAATAATCTCTGGTGACATCATCCCCTGCTTAAAACCCTGCTGCACACCCCACTGCCTGCAAGATAAAGTCTAAGCTGTGCTCTCCAGACCTGCTCCTGCCCTACCCTCCAGGCCCATCCCTCACCACTCCTGCCACAGCTTTGTGCTCCAGGAACACTGAATTTCATGGCCACACTGCTCTTGCTTGCCCTTGTCTCTTTCCTCACGTCAGGAATGTGCATTGCTTGATTAATCCTGACTCCAGCTCCTCCTTTAACACTCAGCACAGGGGCCACATCCTCTGGGAAGCTTCTCCTGTAAACCCCAGTTTGAGCCAACTTAATCGTCCCACATCTCTCTTATTAAACTAAGAGGTTGTAATATTGGTTTTTGCTTATTAGTGCTGCTCACCCCCATGATGAGCAAAGACTATTTTTTCTCTCTTTGTAGCTGTAGCACCTAACAAAGGATAGGCCACATGCTAAATTTTCAGTAAATGTTTGTTGAATGAATGAAAAACTGAAGGAGTGAAACTTTAATATAATAGAAAGGATCTTCAGGGCTCTAGTAAATGAATCCTTAATGATCTCCAGCCAGTCCTTTTGGACCATGCAGGACAAAGGCAAAATTTAAGTCTTAGAAGAAATGCGTTGCCTGTATGGTTTCTTCACCTTTTATGTCCATTTATTGTAACAATTATTTATTTACCCTTTTTCATGTTCAAAGCCCTATGCTCAGAGTTGGATGTTTGAGATATAGTCCCTGCTCCCAAAGAGCCCACAGCCTGAAAGAATAGTGTTCCCCCTTGAAAAGTTAGGAGGCAGGCTGGACTCCCCTTTACCCCAACTTCAACAGCGTTACAATTCACAACTCATGGGTCAGCATGGACATATGTGGATAAGACAGACGTGTATATAAATCATTACAATAAAAGTGGTAGAAGAGAAATATAAAAATGCAATGAGAACATGGAGAAGATAGTGACTATGGTTAGGATATAAAATTTTTATAAAATTTTACTTTTATAAAATTTTTATAAGTTTCTATACTGCATGTTCATTATAGAAAACTGAAAAATATAGAAAGCATGAAAATCACTCAAAGATAATCATCCCACCATCCTGAAATAGTAACTCCTAATATTTTGTCATGTTAAAAGTTAGCACCCATACAAGACAATAAAGAGAAAAACCCATGATCTTGCCTTCTTCCACTAATAAAATATCCCATTCTGATCCTAAAAGTGATTTTTTAATATGATGATATTATTTTCACTGTAGTCTCCTTGGGAGTGAGTCCTATAACTTTGGAAGACAAATTTATGAAATGGACCCTTAAATATTGGTTGAACTAAATTTCTAAAATTCACTGCTCTGTTTATTGAATTGTTTTTAGGAAAACACCAACCCTATGCAGAGAACAAGGAGAAGGAATAAAGCTTTGCTCTGAAGTCAAATACCTCTAGGTATAATAGCTCCAATATTTAACAGACAGTTTAGCTCTGCTGGGTTAGTAACACCATCCTCCTAAACAAAGATGGCATAATCCACATACTGTTGGGTTATTCTATCTATAGACTAGTGTGGCTTATTGCAGTTTTCATACTCAGTCTTTGCTCATTTGTTGATTTATTCATTCATGCATTCTGTAAATACTGAACTCCTTCTTTGGACCAGGCACTGCACAAGGCCTTGGGAATACAGTGGTGAACAAGACAGCCGTTGTGGAGCTGAAAGGTATCCTCTTCAAGCTTTGGTTCTACCACATGTGATCTGTTGTTTAAAAGACATCCAGCCAGCTAGCAAGTGCTCCTGGCATAGACATACCACATAACATTTTCACTGAGGAATAATCTGGTTGGGAAGTCAGTGTTTTGCTTTATCACTCCCAATTCGGGTATGATATTTTAGCAGGAAGAATAATCATTCAGGCCACCTCAGTGGTTTATTTGGTTAAGTGCCTGACTCTTGGTTTTGGCTCAGGTCATGATCTCAAGGTTCATGGGATGAAGCTATCATTGGGCTCTGTGCTTCTGGTATAGAGCCTGCTTGGGATTCTGTCTTTCCCTCTCTCTGCCCCTCCCCCCTGTTGTACATGTGCTCTCGCTCTTTCTAAATAAACAAATAAACTTTAAAAAAATTTTTTTAAAGAATAATTATCCCATTGTTTAATTCTATAATAAAACTGCCAAAATATTAGCGCTACATTGTTGTCTTTCATCAAAGAAAATAAAAGGTTATTTACACTCAAAGTTATATTTTACTGATATAATCAAGTGTAATCTGGGGCGCCTGGGTGACTCAGTCGGTTAAGCCTCCGACTTCAGCTCAAGTCAGATCTCACGTTCATGGGTTCGAGCCCCGCATCAGGCTCTGTGCTGACAGCTAGCTCAGAGCCTGGAGCCTGCTTCTAGTTCTGTGTCTCCTTCTCTCTTTGCCCCTCCCCCTCTCATGCTCTGTCTCTCTCTGTATCAAAAATAAATAAAACATTTTTTAAAAAGTGTAACCTGTTTTAAAATGTGTTAAACATTGCTAAATTATAATTAGTAAAAATTAGAATATTTACCTTCTAAATAATAATTAGAGCAAACAGTAAACAAAGCATACATAGTCCATCATGTAGTGGAAGGCAGGACAAAAAGAAACAAGAAAAACTAGAAGTAACTAAATATACAAAGTGTTAAATTGTTGATTTCTATTTCTTTAAAATTTTTGTTATGATTGTTGTAATATGGTTCTGAAATAATTTTTTATTCAGCCTGGCAAAAGAAATCCCAGGTAACCATAGAATTTGAGCTAAAGGGGCACTGAAAAGACTGACAGAATCAAATTCACACTTTCATTTTTAGGTTTCGTTATCTTTCCCAGAATATAACAGCCTTCATTGTCAGACTTTTTATCTAATCTAAGTCCCACAGGCTACAGTTAAATTCCATGTTCTTGTTTTATTATCTTTTATTTGAAGAGTATAGTAGCTCACCTCAATTCCATTTTTTAACAATCAAATATACTTGGTTGTGTTTCTGGACCCCTTAAAGCATTTGGGTATCGCAGTGAGGGGTGGGTGGTCTGTAGATACTCCTAGTACTTTCTTAAACTGGTTTACCTCTAGGCCCACATTTGGGGACCCTGGACCTTCCATAGCAATACTTCAGTTCGCTTTTTATTTTCTGCTGTATGTTCTTTCCAAATTGGGATTCTTCTCAATTCATTCTTTCTTTCCTCTCTTTCTCCCTTCCCTCCTTACTCTCTTTCTCCTTTCCTTCTTTCCTTCCTTCCTGCCTTCCATATTATTCTATAGCAGGCCTCCTGCCCTCCTGGCACTTGCCATACAGTTGGGAAATATACACTAACCAATAACTAATTACAACCGGTAACATAATTTGAAGAACAAGTAGAGGGAGTCATGAGAGTGTATAATAGGGGCCCTGACCTGGTCATGTGGCTAAAGATAGACTCCTCCCATCCCCAAGTGATATTTGAGCTAAATCCTTAAGGGTGGCAAGAAGTTCACTAGAGGAAGAGCTTTCTAGGAGAAGGGAGCAGACGTGCAAAGGCACTGAGGATGGGGGCCAGTGTGGGTGCCATGTGGGTTCCTGAGCCATTTAACATCCTTTAGGGAAAGTGCTACTTCTGCCAGCCAACCTTCCCTCTACTGCTAGGGATTGTGTGGATAGTTGGGTTCACAAACATTCACTGAGTGCCTGGCTGCCAGGGCTCTGGGAGATGGATATGGATATAAATATCAGAAAGAGCCTGGCCTCCAGGAGCATGAAAGTAGGAAGGGCCTTGATGGAAATGATACCAAGCAGCCTGGTGGACAGGCAAGGGCATCTAGACCTGTTGGGGGCGGGGGGTGGGGGGAGAAGGCAGAAATTCCCTGGGAAGATCTGGGAAAACTTCTTGAGGAAGTCAACAGAGAAGGATTCTGATAAACAATTATGAAGGAAAAGGGCATTCCAGCTGAGGCAGGAGGTTGAACTAGAAAAATAAAAGCAGAAAGGGAGCCAACGCTGTATTTGAACACTGGTAAACCAATGATCTTAATGCTGCTATTCTCCCAACAAAATGGGGAACTAGGCAGAATGGGATATTTGTCAAAGATAACTTCTGTTCTCTCCAAAGGCCAAAACTGTATATTTTAACCATTTTTAGTGTTGGTATTTCTAAAATGTTTTATGCCCATGCCTGCCTTCCTTAGGAAAGGATCCTAAATATAACTTAATCTTTTCTTGATGACGCAGGATCATGGTCATAAGAATGTAGTTATTTTATGCTATATTATAAAGCAGTCCACTGTCTATTTTTTTTCTTTTTCTCTGTCCTCTGGCTATCTATCAGCTGCTATTTCTCTCTGAGTCGACAAGCAAATCCCTCCCTCAACCTCACTAATCACAAAACCACTCTTTCTGTGTCTATTTCAGAGCTTCTATTTAACTGAGAAATCAAGTAAATAAACATGTTAGGAATTGTGTGCCTGGTATATAGTAAGCTTCAATAAATATTTGGTGAATCAATGGTTAATTAGGCTTGACTGGGAGCCTACTCCATTAGGTTGGTGTATGCAACTGGGGTAGTTCCTTCTGGGCAGATTCAAAGCTGTGCAAAGTCATATCTTCAGATTATGGGTTGTTACCCTGCTATTTTTGCAGTGTTGCTTAGCAAGCCAAACTGCCAACCAGCTTAGATCCTAGTGACTAACAACTATGTTTTCCTGCCCTGGTGATGCTGGTTACCATGGTGTTCTACATCGTTGGCTTTTTTATAATTGCCTTTTAGTGGCTTGAGAAAAATTTTTGTGATAAGTGTATTGATTATTTTATTTTAGATGAAGTAGAGTAAGATAATTACTACAAACAGTAGTCTCTTTTTTTTTTTTTTTTAACAACTGAGGGAAAGGGACTGTTTTGTTTTTCCAAATCAAAGTGGTTGCTACAGGACTGGTAGGTAAGCTAACATTTTTTTTTTCTCTCCCTGATTCGATAGAAAGTGATTTGATTTGAATCTATAGATTTTTTTTTAAAGATAGATTTTTTTTTAAGTCTAGCATGTGTCAAGGCATCGTTTTCTCATCTTAGTCCAATGGAATTCTTTAATATTAAGATATAAACATTAGATAAACAGTAGGAGTACACAACACGTTGTAAACGCAAGATGCTGTGAGTATTGGCACTATTAGAATTCTTGTGTATCATACGTTATCACAAAGAAGCATCCTGTAAAGCCAAACTCGTTCTGTAGCCCAGGACTGTTTAGACTAATGAAAGTAGATCATTTTAGAGCCAGAAAAGGCACGTTGGAAGTCATCTGCTCCCATTCTTTAATTTTAAGGTGGAAGAACATGAGGCCCAGAAAAGAAAAATAATAAAAACAGTGATGATAGTCCCTTATAGTTAATCTTTACATTTGCAAAGATCTTTCCAAAACAGTAACTCATTTTGTGCCCACCGTGCATGTGAAATCAGTAGAATTTTTTCCCTTTTTGTCTATGAGTCACCTGGGATCTGGAGACGTGAGTGTCCTTCTCAGAGTTAGTGACTGAGGCAGAATCAGAAGCCACATCTATGATTTACTGCCTCAGACGATGGAGCCACAGGCACAGAGTCCTAAATACCTGGAATTAGATCCCCACTTCTTTGTTTCCTGGCTGTGTAACTAGGGCAGGTCACTCTACCACTCTGAATGAGGCTTATCTCCCTTCTTAAAATGGGAATAATGATACCATATCGTACGTTTACTGAAAAGGCTAATGATACCTTTATATTGCATTCAAGACACTTCACCATTTGCCTACATCACTGATGTAATTACATGAGTTGTATCTAGTTAGTCATTTAGTATAACAAGTACTTTCTCTGATCCAACCCAAGTAAAGGTGACTGTACGTAATGAACAGAAGTGAGAGCTGCTTACTTGGGACACGTCACTATTTCTCAGAGTCTCCATTTTCTCATCCATATAGTAGTAATAACAATCCCCATTAGGCAGAGATACAATGAAAACTAGGATTTATTAAGTATGGCAATTACTACTAGGACAAAAACTGGAAAATGGGGTGAATGTTGACCTGTGCTCTCAGGAGTCAGCTTGATTTAGATCAGAAACACTGGGAGAGAATGTTGGAGTAGCTGTAGACCATCTTTACCTGGAATGAGAACCTTCAAAAGGGTGGGTTTTACGGTTACCTCTGGAGTCTGGCTTACTTTGAATAGAACCCCTGAGACCCATGTCTCTCTCCTCCCTAGGACCAGCCTAGTTCAGTCATAGCCCCTGGGCTGGTCCAGAACTATATAATCTCTAGACAATTTAGACCAGATCTGTTTGCCTTTCAGTGTCTTTCTTTGTGTCTGAGGTTGGCTCATGCCTGAGAATGTAACCGTTAGTCAAAGCTTAACCAGATCACTCTGGGTTATCATGGTGATTTTTAAGCTTAGGACCCTGGGTATGTTTAGCCTGAACTAGGAGAGAGACAAACTGGCCCCGCAGGCTGCCTCCAAGACAGGCTCTGGGTCTGAGAGGCTTGAAGTCCAAGTATCCAGTCTCATTTGATTGTCCTGAAGCTTTCCGCAGACCCCAGCTAGGTGAGTCCTATTCACTTCCCTGAGTTCAATATTGGCTCTACCATTTATTAGCTGAGTATTCTTTAACTGGTTATTTTCTGAATGGAGAATAAATGCAATCCATTTTGATAGAGTACTGCAAAAGAAGGCAAGGTATATACCAAAAATACATGGAGGCTGTTAATGTCAGCAAGAAGACTCAAGGAATAATCCTCCCTGGTAACTTGTACATGTTACTGAGGTAGGGAGTAAGCTCATAAATTCTTTGTCAGTCTGGTTTTGGTGGATGGAACGAATTGGAGCTGGAGAACCCAAAAGGCAGATCTGTTAGGAGATTAATACAGTTGTCCAGGATGCAATGCGGACATGGAAATTAAGGACTGTGCACTTGCAATTAGAATGGACAACATTTCTGAGACTTCATTACCTTCAGGATGCTTCTTCTCAGGCTCCTTTACTGATTCTCCTACATTGTATTCACTGATGTATCCTCAGCACTTGGAGCAGGGCCTTCCCATATCAGATGCTTAAGTATGTGTTGCATGAATGTTGCATTCCTGTGACCTCTAAATGTTGGAATGCCTCAGGGCTCAGAATGGATCTTCATCTAGTTTCACTCCCATGACTATTTCATTCATTCTCCCAAAAATATCATCATATTTTAATTTCCAGCTACTACTTGACATTCCATTTGGAGGTCTGAAAGGCATCCCAAACTTAAACTCTTCAAAACTGAGCTCCTGCTACCTTTGCCAAGCTGACTCTTTGTGCAGTATTACCAATCTCTGGAAATTGCAGTTCCATTCTTGTCATTTAGGCCCAAACTTCTCTTTCACTCTTGCCCCACATCCAGTCCCTCATGTAGTCTCTGCTTTCAGCATATCTGGAGAATCTGCTCACATCTCACCACCTCCCCTACTGCATCCCAGCCAAGCCACCACCCATATCTCACTTGGTTGACTGCCAGAACTTTCTATGATGTGTCTCTGCTTCTTCCTCCACCCACTTTGTGTCCATTCTTAACATAACAGCTACAAAAGAGTCTTTTAAAACATAAGTCAGGGGCGCCTAGGTGGCTCAGTGGGTTGCGCATTTAACTCTCGATTTCAGCTCAGGTCATGATCCCAGAGTCTGGGATTGAGCCCCATGTCAAACTCCACACTGATCGTGGATTCTGCTTAAGATTCTCTCTCTACCCCTCCCGCCTCTTCCCCTCCTCCTTTGCACGTACACACATGAACAGGCATGCTCTCTCTCTCTAAAAAAACAACATGTCAGATTATATCAGACTTGTCAAAAACAAGCACACACACAAACACGGAACTCTACAATGACTTTGTCTCACGTGAAGTTAAGAGCCAAGTCCTTAAGGCTGTCCAGGCTTTATCACAGGTGCACCTACCCTATCCCTTACCTCCCTGACCTCAGCTCCTACTACTGTCCTTTCCCACACTCAGCAGCCACCCCACTGGCACCCTTGCTATTCCTTAAGCACATCAGTTACACTTCCAGCTGCTACGGGCCTTTGCTTCTTGTTCTACTGCAAAGGTATCCCCCAGGTATCCCCAGGGCTCCCCACCTCACCACCTTCAGATCTGTACTCTAGTACTTACCTTCTTGGGGAGTCCATCCCTGCCCTCCACTACCTAAAATTATAACGCCTGTATACTTCCCATTGCTCTCCCCTGCTTTGCTTCTCATCTTAGTGCTGTGATATTGACTTTACATAACATATTTATCTGGCTTATTATCTCTCACCCCAAGTTACTAGAATATAAGCTATAAAAGAAAAATGATTTTGTCGATTGTGCTCATTGCTGCATTTCTAGTGCTTAGAATAGTGCTTGGTACACAGTAGGCATTCAATAAATACTTGTTGATAAAATGAAGGAAGAAAAGGTGAATCGCAAGAATGTGGGGATTTATTTTTTCCTAATAGTAAACAAAGGAAAAGAAGGTAAAAAATGACTCTTGAGTTATGACCCTGGGTAACTAGAAGGTTGATGGTACCATGTACTATAGTGAAGGGACAGGAAGAATGGGGATAGTGGTTCTTGAAGATCACATGTTCCTGTTGAGATAAGCGATTTTGACAAGACAAGAAGACAGCTTAGGCAAAATTTCTAAAGCAGGATGGAAGTTCAAAATAGACACTGATGTTAAGATATAAATTTAGTCCTCAGGTAAGAGGTGGTGGTGATATTTAAAGTCATGGGGCTCTGCTGGGATTTGTAATCAGGAAGAGGGAGGAGCAGAAGATCAAGGACCAGAGCAAAGGCTCTTGACTGCAACTGCTCTGTAGAGTTACCTGAACAAGTTTTAAACATAACATCCCAATGCGTAAACTGTACCCCAGGCCAGTTAGATCAGAACTTCTGTGAGTGGCACCCAGGTGATCAGTAGATTTTAAAGCTCTCCAGGTGGCTCCTACATGCAGCCAGGGTTGAGACTCACTGAGCTACAGACTTTGAGTTGTATTTGTCTTTAGATGAAGATAAAGGAACCCTCAGTGGAAACAGAAAAATGTCAGTCATAAGGTTGGGAAGCAAACCAGGTTCTTAACCAGTTCTTATACTTAAATGTGCATAAGAATCACCTGGGGGTCCTGAGGGCATGCAGACTCGGACTCAGACCGCTGAGCTGGGGGCTGAGTTGCGGCTCTCACAGGCTTCTCAGCAATGCCACAGGCTGCTGGTCCAAGGGCTACACTTTGAATAGCAAGTGTCAGAAGCAGTGTTTCTCAAACTTCAGTGTACATGAGAATCCTCTGGGATATTACTGTCTAGTGTCTGGAGGCTGTCTAGACCCCACTTACGACCAAAATCCTGATTCTGTAAGTCAGTGGTGGGAACTGAGAACTAGCATTTTGAAGAAGTGCCCAGGTGATGGTCAGTGCTGCTGCTCCAAGGAACACGCTTCGAGTTCAATGCAACCCCAAGGTAGAATGATATACGAAGACCATAGTAAGAATGAAAAGGCATTCAGTACTGTCTACTAAATGATTAAAAGATGCTGCAGCAACACCAGGGAGGATAAAAATATAGCAAATGTCAGCATATTTTATAAGGTGAAGGTCATAAGTGAAGCAGGAACCATAAAAGCATAAAATGATTTCTGCTTTCCTTAGTTCTCTATTTCCAAGCAATTATGCTTTTGTCCTAGCTTCTATATTTTATCTTGGGAACAGTTACCTTACCAAAGTGTTGTAGCTATTTTTAAAAGAGAGGAAGCAAATCAATACTTTGCGCTTTTTTTTTTCAAGGCATATGCTAACAGGGGCCTTAGGAGCTCTTCACTGTGATGTGCCAAAACCATCTAGAGGAGATATCTATTAAAGACCCTTGGAGAAAGTTTCATCTTCTTCAAATACTGAAACATAGTTGTGATGTTGCTGCTACTTGCTAACTTTCTGTCTCTTTAAAGCAAGGTTTTCAAGCCCAACATTATTGATATTCCTTATTGTGGGGCTGTCCTGGGCATTGTAGGGTGTTTAGCTGCATCCCTGGCCTCTGCTTCAGAAGCAATGCCTGAGAGGTGCCTGGGTGGCTCAGTTGGTTAAGCGTCCAGCTTCAACTCAAGTCATGATCTCACAGTTCATGGGTTCGAGCCTCACACTGGGCTCTGTGCTGACAGCTCAGAGCCTGGAACCTGCTTCTGATTCTGTGTCTCCCTCTCTCTGCCCCTACTCATACTCTGTCTCTCTCTCAAAAATAAACAAACATAAAAAAAAAAAAGATTTAAAGCAATACCTGAAAACCTAGTTGCCCTTCTAAGAAATCTGACATGTGGTTTGGGTATGTTGATGCCAGTTGGTGATGAGACAGACTAGAGGTACCAGCAACCTGTACTGGGACCCACCCTTTGGATTTGACGGACAACAGAAATGCCTAACTTGATTTTCAGTAATGGGAAATTTTATTGACCTGAGACACACCAGAAGCCTAATAGACAGTGCAGTACCTCAAGCCTGTCTCAGAGGTGATCAGTACAAAAGCTACAAAAAAAAAACCCTTTTCAAACTCAGCATTAAACCATCAACATATACTCTCTGTCCAATGTCAGCCAAATAATAAAACCACCACATCCTATGAGAGAGAGCACTCATCAGCTGTCTACTGCAACTACCCTTTGTTCCAGGAGATTCTTTTCTTTCTTTTAGTAGGTTCTTAGCATCTGGTGACTTAAACCAGGCACATCAAAGGGTTTTACTAGACATCTCAGCACTTATTTTTCTTCTTCATTAGTAAGTCATCAGGCAAATAGCCAGTGGTTTACAAACCTTAGCCTGTATCAGAACTAGCTGTAAAGTTTGTTAAAATTACAGACCACTGGGCACAACCCTTGAGATTCTGATTTACTAGGTGTGGGATGGGTATTGAGAATTTGCATTTCTAACTAGGTTTTCAAGTGATGCTGATGCTGCTGGTCCAGGGAACACACTTTGAGAACCAACTAGTAGTTTCCAGCCTTGACTGAACATTAGCATCATCTAAGGAACATTTTAAACTATTGATGGCATAGCCCCACCCCAAACTGTTGAAATCAGAATCCCGGGGTGTGAGATCCAGTCTTTAGAATGTATTTATAGCTTCTCAGGTGATTCAATTTTTTTTTTTTATTTTAGAGAGAGTGTGCAAGTCGGGGAGAGGGGCAGAGGGACCTCCTCCACACGAAGCGTGGAGCCTGATGTGGGGCTCACCCCATGACCCTGGAATCAGGACCTGAGCTGAGATGAAGAGTCAGAGACTCAACCAACTGAGCCACCCAGGTGCCCCTTCTCAATGACCCTTATGTACAGCCAGCATTGGGAACCACTGAACTAGTGAAGCATGTTCCAAAGCTTTGGGCTTGGGGGTGTCTCACCAGATAGCCCTGTTTAATTCCAAGGTGTGACTGACCTCTTATGCTTCATTGAAGATTGAGTTCCAACCAAAACCATCCTAACACTGTGGTCCAAACAGAGTGGCTCAGGCCATAGACATGTATTCTCCACTTTGTGTCTCATCAGGGTGTGGACAGCATTGAAACTAGAGGCTGAAATCAGAAGCTGGGAGAAAGTAGTCCAGGCTGGAGGGAAACAAACGAAGGCTTGGAGCTCAGAGCTCCTGAAAGCTAGGCAACGCATGTTGGCAAGCCAAGCCATCGGGACAGACGTGGGGATTCTGCTGAGGCTGGACACCAGAACATGGCAGGGATTCAAGCCAGAGGCCAGAGAGTCTCTAGTTACCAGTTCAGGAGAGAAGTTCAGGAGTAGAGTACCAGTAACCTGAATAAAATATACTCTTTACAACAGAGACAAATGTAGCCGTAAGGTTTAGAAAGTGCATTGCATAAAATCCACTGTGTCAGTATCTTCCAACCCAGCTCACAGATTTCCCATCTGTTGGTGTTCAGTGCCACAGTAGTATGGTCCGGGGACATGGACCTCATGATGCCTCATAAAGCTGTGGCATTCACGAGTTTTCCATGTAAAACATTGCCTTACCTTTTGCCTTTTTATATCTTAATGAGATCTTTGTTCTTAGATTCTTTCCTCTCAGCTATAACAAGCCCTCATCCCTGCTCAGCTTTTCCACAGCCACAGATATTTACAAGGTGGTGCCCTCTTGCCCATTTCTGTTCCCCTGAAGGCCTTGTCTGTGCCCACTTTTGGTCTCTGCCATGTCCAAGAGCACAAAATGTCAGCAAGTACTCTAAACTAGCATTTTACCAGCAGCATCGCCACCCATGTCCAAACCAGTATTGCCCTTATGTTTGAGCCTATTCTCTTTTTATGAAACAGTTCCTATTATTACTTACCCACTGACTTCCTGTTCATTCAAGCACGGTTCTTTCTTTCCCTTTGGCTTTAATAAGAGCTTTATTGAGGGGCGCTTGAGTGGCTCAAGTCGGCTAAGCATCTGACTTCGGCTCAGATCATGATCTCACGGTTGGTGAGTTTGAGCCCCACATTGGGCTCTCTGGAAATGTCAAGCACAGAGCCTGCTTTAGATCTCTGTCCCACTGTCTCTCTGTCCCTCCTGCACTGAGGCTCACTCGCTCGCTCTCTCTCTCTCTATCTGTCTCTCTCAAAATAAATAAACAGTAAAAAAAAAAAATAAGAGCTTTATTGTAATGAAATTCATATACCATGAAATTCACCCTTTTAAGGCATACAATTCAGTGGACCATCAATTGTGCAACCATCACTGTATACTTTTAGAATGTTTCATAACCCCAGAAGAAACCCCACAGTTTGTCCCCAACCTCGTTCTTCCCCGAGCTCCTGGAAATTACTAGTCTACTTCCTTTCTCTATAGATTTAACCTATTCTGGACATTTCACATAAATGGGATCATACAAGGTGTGCCCCCCCCCCCCGGGTCTAGCTATTTTCATTCAGCATAATGTTTTCAAAGTTTGTCCTTGTTTGATACAAAGCATGTATCAGTACTTTATTCACTTTTATGGCCATATAATATTCCATTGTCTGGATATACCACATATGATTTATCCATTCAGCAGTTGATGTACATTTGGATTGTTTCAACTGTTTAGCTATTGGGAATAGATAAATGTCTGATAGGAAGAAAAAAAAAAGAAATAAACCTTTGTGTCCATATTTTTTGTGAGAACATATGTTTGCAATTCACTTGGGTGGTGAATGCCTAAGAGTGGAATTGCTGAGTCATATGATAATTCATGTTCAATATTTTGAGAAACTGCCAAACTATTTTCCAAAGCAGGTGATTCATTTTATAATCCCACCAGCCAGTGTCTAAGGGTTCCAGTTTATCCACATCCACATTTGTTATTGTCTTTTTTATTATAGCCATTCTGGTGGGTCTGAAGTCTTATCTCTTCAGGGCTTTGATTTGCATTTCCCTAATGATGAAGAAGCTGAACATTCTTTCATGTGCTTATTGGCCAGTTGTATATCTTCTGCAGATAACTATCTAGTTACATCCTTTGCCCACTTTTTTAATTGAGTTGTGTTCTTATGTGTTGTAAGTTTTCTTTATTTATTCTGGATGCAAGCTTCCTATCAGATATATGATTTGCTGGTAGTCCATTAAATACATTCTCAAAGTATTCTAAAGTCCAGTTTATCTATTTTTTTCTTGGTTTCTTGTGCTTATGGTGTCTTATCTAAACAAACAAACAAACAAACAAACAAACAAACAAAACATTTTCTACTCCAAGGTCACAAAGGTTCACTCCTATGTTTTCATCTGAGAGTTCTGCAGTTTCCATTTTTACATTTAGGCATTTGATCCATTTTGAGTTAGCCTTTGAGTATAGTGTCAGGTAGGCATCCAACTTCATTCTTTTGCATATGGATATCCATTTGTCACCCACTAGTTACAGAGTTCATACCCTGTGCCAGGTGCTATTCTTAGATTCTGGGGAAGTGGAGATTAAGTAGAACATAGCTGTTGCTCTTCAGAAAGCTTACCATCGTGTTAGGGGCAATCACTTACAGACAACAAGAGCATGGTGAAATTATGCCTCGCCCCTCGAGTGGATATAGCAGATGGTAGCTACTATAATAATAGCTACTATTGTTGTTATTATAAATGCCAAAAGAGAGATGTATACAAAGTACTGTGGCAGGAGGGAGTGACTACATTTCCCATATTTCAAGATTGGCTTCACTGGGAGCCACCCCCAACCATTCTGGTGCCCAGGAAACAGGAGTACAGGGAGATAGGTCTCTTAAAGGGCAACGTTTTGGAGAGAGGGTGGGCCTCAGGTACAGGTGTCACGGACTTAGCTGGTTTCTGAACAGAGTTTCTGTGAACAGGGATATGTGACTTCTGGTTCCTTTTCAATCTTATACCCAAGAAAGAATGACTTCCTCCATTTGTGTATAGATCTCTGTGGGCATTCAAGGGAATCAGAAAGGCCAACTGTGTGTAAATTACAAAGTACTTCTAATTGATTACATAAGAGTATTGTCTTGAATATCACATAATTAGGACTTAAAATCTCTATTCCCTGGTGATCTCATAGTGTGTCCTCAAATCAGACTTATAAAGTGCAGACCAGTGGTTGATTTTCACATGGGAGTTACGGCACTCTTTGTGAAACATCATAATATGTTAATTTATTTTATCCCATTATACGAACTAATCTCTTGGTAGCCAGAAGTATGGCTGTATTATATATATTCTGAGCTCCACATTATAAAAATTATCCAGTTTTACAGAAAATAATTCTAAGAAATCACTTTTCCAAGTTCATCATTTGCTCTGTCATCTGTTAGCACATGTTAGCAGAAAAGTGAAAACAGGTGCTATAAGTTTAAGAACAATGTGCTGAGAAAAAAACCTTTAAATTGATCACATTTTAACAATTAAATAATCTAATTTAAGTGGTAAAAATATAGATGCAGTTGTTTCAAAGGATAATTTTAGAACTGATGTAGAGTTTAAATTTTAATTTAAATGCACTGTATTTAAAAAATAAAGGTTTTAGTGTCTGGTTTTAATATCATCTATTATATCACCTATCGATTTTCATTCAGTCTAAGGTCCATTCATCATTTATTTGGCTGCCTGTTGTAAGAAAAGCACCCTGTCTTAGTGTCCATCCTGAAGGAGCTTATGGCCTAAGGAAGAAGCATGGTCCGGTAGAGGACACACACATTGCTAGTTACGAGAAGCAGCAAATGGTGACAAATGCTCTAATGAGTTATGGGTGGCTTCAAAAACAGGCCAGGAGAGATGGGTTCAGATTCAGAATGGGGCAGATCCAGTAGGACTTTCTCGAGGACCTGGTCCAGGAGCTGGAACTTGAAGGGCCAGTGAGACGGAATGGGAGGAGACCATGTGCAGGAAGACTGAAAATACACAGAGATGGGGTGGAGAGAGTGAAATTAACATGGTGCGCCTGGGGTATAGAATGAGTAGGGAATGTAGCAGGGCATTTTGCTGTCTTGATAATACCAAACCAATGAGTCTGGATTTGATTCTGTGCACATTAGGGAGATTTGGAAGGTTTTTGAGCAAGGTAGTGGCATGATCAGACCAGTTTGGGGATAGTTGAAGGATAAGTTGAAGGTGGAGGAGAAATTAGAGGCCATTCTTGAGTGATACAAATCCCATCTTATAACTAAAAATCCCAATAGGTAGCAATCTTGTGATTTGAGGTATCTGATACAGAAGCTCATGTGTTTAGATTTTAATGATCAATTATGCTTCCAGCAAACTGACTATTCCTCTTATCTGATATTTCTAGCATTGGCCAAGCTTATAAAGGGTAACACTGATAAAGCATGAACTTCCTTGTTTTTTTCTTTTTGGCAAGAATAGCTTTTAGTACTCTACGTTTTCTCCTTAAATGTCTCTTAGCCAAGGAAAAGAACCACCCATATTTGCATTTTAAAAACAGGACCATGAAATGTGTTTATCAGCAGATAGAAACAAATCGAGGTGAAGCAGTATTGCAGGATTATTAGGTAAGACTCTGTCCTTACGTTAGGAGTAAATCCAGTTACCTGGGTTTGCAGTCCAGTTCTGCCACTTACAGGCTGTGTGACTTTAGGCATGTTACTTAACCCTGTGCCTCAGTTCTTTCATCTATAAAATGGGGATCAGATGAGTCAGTACACACAAAGTGCTCCAAATAGCGCCTGACACATACTTAGAGCTCCATACATGTTAATTCTTATTATTCAGTTGTTGGGCAATAAAAATCAACTGCCTGGGACACATTATAGTCTACAGAGCATTTCACACACCCACAAGGTCACCCAAGCTCCATGACCGCCTTATGGTACTGGTTATCCTAACTGCCATTACTGCTAACAAACCACCCTGAAACTCAGAAGCATCAAACAACTACTATTTTATTAAGCTCACAGCTGTGCTTGCAGCTGGAGAAGACTCTTGAAATGGCTGGAGAGGAGTTTGGGGGGGACTCCAGCATGTGGGGCCAATCAGCAGGGATGGCAAATCCACTGTTGACACAGCTTCACCCACCTGTCTGGCACTTCTGGTGGGATGGCTGAAAGGCCAGGCTCAGCTGAGACAGTCACCTAAGCACCCGCATGTGCCTTCCCTGCCATGGTGGCCTTAGCCTTCTTAGAGCATTTCTGCAACAGAAGCCATGTGCCTTTTATGACCTAGCCTCAGAGGTCACACTCCTCACAGGCCCACCCAGATTCAAGGGAAGGAGACAAAGACCACACCTTTTGATAAGGGGTGTGTCAAAGAATCTGGAGTCATGTTTTAAAATCAGTGTACTGGTGGGGCACCTGGGTGGCTCAGTTGGTTAAGGGTCGGACTTCAGCTCAGGTCATGATCTCATAGTTTGTGAGATCGATCCCCACCTTGGGTTCTGCACTGACTGTATGGAGCCTGCTTTGGATCTTCTGTCTCCCTCTCTTTGTCCCTCCCCTGCTCAGGCTCTCTTAAAAATCACTGTACTGGTATTATTCCCTAATTCTAGATGAGAAAATTGAGACTCAGCAAAGGTTAGATGATTTGCCCAGGGTCAGTTGCACATAATAGTAACTAGGATAGTAAGGGAGAAAGGAGAAGGGAAGTTTGGAAGAGGAAAAGGGCTTCTAGCCTAATTCTTTTGATTCCAAATTCTAATTCTTTCAATTAGATTATTCATCCTCCTTCAACTTAGATACACTTGCTAATCCGTGAAAGGTCAAAGGAAAAAGTTAACTGCCTTTATGTATATTAGGTAACTTTCCTAAAAAAGAGACAGATATAACAATACAAAGTTTGCATTTGTAGGAGCTTGTATACAGAATTCATATTTTAAGGAAGTCCTAAGATGAGTTCAATCGGTCACAGAGCAACTTTGTATGATTTCTTATCAGGAAACATTTCTAAAAATGTTCCAGATGCTTAACTGGACTTCATTTGCTCTCTAGGAAAATCTCACCTGGCCATTGTCCAGCGGGTGAATAATGAGGGAGAAGGGGACCCCTTCTACGAGGTGATGGGCATTGTCACGCTGGAGGACATCATAGAGGAGATCATTAAGTCGGAGATCCTGGATGAAACAGACCTCTACAGTAAGTGCGTGGCCTTGGCTATTGTCTAAGGTCATCCTATTTCTTCCGAGACTCTCAGAGCTAGCTTAATTTGACATACACTGTGAAAGGGTGTCAGGACAAGCCTATCATTGCTGTGTGTCATCCCCCAATGCCAGGTGCTGGCATGGCAAGATACCCTGGCTTGAATCATCCCGAGTCGCTGAGAACATGCTAGCTAAATGTTTATCAGGGGGAACCTTCAGGAACTGAGCCAACATTAAGAAGGGGATCTCCCAGCCTTTAGATGGAAAAGGAACTACAGGAAACCAAGTGGCCTTGAGTGGCTACTCTGCCCTTGTTTCTGTCCCTGGTGTTGTTTTGTTTTGTCTCTTCATCCACCTAGACGCAGTGCCCAGCACTCCCTGGAACCGCGCTCACAGTCAGCTCACGCAGCAGCGTCAGTGGCGGGGAGACCGCCATGAGATTGCCCTACGTCAACCTAAGTCAAAACCTTAAATACCCCTTCTTCAGTACTGCTCTTCTCTGTCACACTTTTTCAGCCCAAAGCCTGGTTTCTTGTTCTCCCTCCCCACAACTGGCCCCCACCCTATCTCCTTTCTCCTCACCCTCCCACCCCCGAGCCCTCAGGAACAATATGGACTCTGTAGACAGTGATACTGCTTTTGGTTACTGAGCCTTATCAAAGCTTTGGTTGCAAACACTACAACGGCTTGCTGTGTCTCCGAGATGGGAGTGTTATCTAAATCTGTGGCAATCCCGAGGCCAGGAAGTATTTCCTCCTCCAAGTTTCACTTCATAGAACAGCAGTCCCTTTTCCCTACCTCGGACAACCCATTCCATCCAGACCCCTGCCCGTATTTGCTAGAAGCAGCCATTCAGAAGCCAGCTCCCAGTAGAAAAGGCTTTCATGCTGTAAAGCAGTGAGCAGTGCAGAAAGACTACCTTCCCTTTAGACTCAGAAGAGATCAAACTTAAAAGGGGGACCAGGCCTTCACAAAGCATAGCAAGAGAGTCACAGTATGTGGTATTGCTGTGATACTGCGGCTGGAACCAAGTTCTTCCAGTGGGGATTAACCTCGACCTCCCCCACTCCCTTCTCCCTTCGCCTCTGTCCACCACTCTTGATTACGAATTCCCAAGTGTCTCGGGAAATATATTGAGGAAGGCATTCAAACTAAAACTGTTAGTGACTGAGAGTAATGATAATAGTCTAAAAGTACATTCCTCCTGCAACATTTAACAACCTCAATGCTCCAAATACTTGCTGTTAAAATAATGGGAAGGAAGAGGAAGATCAGAGGAATGATTCTCCAATGATGAAATGTTAAGTTGCATTCTGATGGAGGAGGGAGAGGGGATAGTTAGGCAAACAGGTCACATAAATCCAAGGGTTGCTCACCAGTAAGAACAAAAGAATTGATCTGATACATATATTTACTGTTCTCTTGAGAAGCAATCTTCTTTCTAAAGGAGAGGGCTAGGGTTTTTCCGCCCTTATACATAAGCTTCTGGCATGATTCCTTAAGTCTATGAGAAGGCCAAGGAACCAGGAATACGGTGTTTCTACTCACTTGACCCTGACCCACAGGACAGCGGGGCTGCATCTTGCCACTGTTGCTACCCAAGCAAAAGGAATGTGAAAGCAGCAGCCCAGAGTCCAAGATGGGCCCACAAGATAGCAGCATGGCAGAAGGCACTTCCTTTCCTCTGGAAGGAAACCCAGACAGTGGGGCTGAAGTGAACTCCGAAAGGAGAAGGACAATACCAGGGAGCCAGATTCTGGGGCTCTGGTTCCTTTCCCGGGGGTTCATTCCCTTTAATTTCCACTGCATCCACTCAGCCTGAACTGAAAGTTACCTGCAGCCCTGTTTGTCTCCAGGCCAAGTTTGGAGAAAAGCCCAAATCCCTTTCCCTGCCCCGCTTAGCACTGTGATATAGCCGAGATGGTTCAAAATTTTACCCAAAACCTAAGGGAAAGCAAAAGACACGTGCCCATAAAAACATTCCCCCTACTCCTAAGAAAGTATTTTTTTAAGTCAAGCTTAATAAGGGAGAAAAAATTAAATTGGAAAAAGCAGATATTCTCAATCAATATCACGGACTGTCTGAGGTCCCTCTGGGTCATCTGCGGGCCCCGCCTAGAGAACCCATCTTTGTAAGTTATGGGGCTCTTCCCATTCCTTCCCCTCTCTTCTTCCCTTGATTTCTTCCCAAGTCTCTCTGAGGGGAGAGGCTGGGGTTGAAGCAAGAGAACTTTCAGTGGGAAGAGGTGACCCCCTACGTCCGTTGGGTGACATGCCTTGGGTCCTGCTCAGGGTGTGGTTTAACTCAGCAGGAAGAGACCTGGTGAGCCCAGCTCTGGGAAGAGGAGAAGGGCAGATGCAGAAACCCCCTGGGCTCTGCCAGCCCCCTTCATGCCGAGAATGCTAGTCCCTCATGTATGAGTACCATTTTGTAATCATTTCACAGGTAGGTTCACATTGGAGTCTCATAGTAACTGTATGGGACTTCATTGTATAGATTAACACACACACACACACACACACACACACACACACACACACACTGATGCTTAGAGAGGTTGCACAGCTCGTAAGATGGGCACTAGAGCCCCAGCCTTGGGGTTGCCAGGCCAGCTTGTCCCCTTTACCACTCTACACCACCTAAGTGTAAATAACACTGAGACATGGCAACGTCTGTCTCCCACCTTCTCTCCCTTATCAACATCTTTCTGCTTCCTGGAAAAGAAGTTGTGATGTCACCTACAGTTGACACTTTGCAGAAGTTCATGTGATCCCAAAGGATCAGTCTGTCCCATGTGACTCTGGGAAAACTTCCAAAATCTGCCAGCAATTCTGAGATAGTTGCCATCTGTCCCCTGTGACCCTGCAGCTGACAATCGGAAAAAGCAGAGGGTCCCACACCGGGAGAGGAAGCGACATGACTTCTCCTTGTTTAAGCTTTCCGACTCAGAGATGAGGGTGAAGATCTCCCCACAGCTTCTGCTGGCCACACACCGCTTCATGGCCACAGGTACGACTCTGCCCACCCGTGTCTCCTCCCCAGGCAAGTTAAGCAGAATCTGGAAGGCGAAACCCATGTACCAATCATTCATAATACCTTGCAACCTAATTCCATGTGCAGCACAGACTGAGAACTGCTGTTCCGGGGCGGGTGGAGGGGAAGGTGCCTTAGGTAGGGCCACTGGATGCCACATACTGTCTGTTTCAGCCCCAGACCTGATCTTCAGGGGTGGAAGTGAGTATAACTCAACTCTGCTTTTCTCTCCTCTACTCTAGAGAAGAGCAAAAGGAACCACTACTGCTCTTTTCCCTTCCTCCACTTGCTTCCCGACAGGAGCCGAGCTCCATCCTTTTTGAAGCTGGGGTGCCCCCAAGGACTTGCGGAGGAGGGAAAGGCCCTGTCCCACCCAGGCACAAGGCTGGGGTCCCATAACCTCCTAGGACCAGATAGGCTCATGAGCTCCAACTTCTTAAAATACAGAAGTCTATAGTGAATCTTGGAATCTCTAGAAAGAAAAAAAAAAGTGAGAGGATTCAAATACAAACTTCACCTTCTTATAAAGAAGCTAAAATGTGTCCCTGATCCAGGCCTAATTAGGGTTAATCCAACATAGATTTATTGAGTATATAATGAGTGCTAATACTGTTTCAGGTGCCAACAAGTAGAAAAGTTTAAATTGGAACTTCTTTAAAGTAGTTTTCAACATGTTTTCTGGTTCTGAATACAGATTTCTTTTCACTCCTGGCTGCCTGTGTTCCTAGAACAAAACAGCCGTGTCTATACATCACATCACATCATATCACATATAATAATATTTGTTAATATGTAAATGTGGTACAACAGTGCTTCACATTTTTGAGAACTAATTCCATAATTAACTCTCTGTATTATTAACTTGGAATTTCATTTCTTTTTTCTTAAATTTTTTAATGTTTATTTATTTTTGAGAGAGAGAGAGCACAAGCAGGGGAGAGGCAGAAAGAGAGGGAGACACAGAATCCAAAGCAGACTCCAGGCTCTGAGCTGTCAGCACAGAGCCCCCTCAGGGCTTGGACCCAGGAACTGTGAGATCATGACCTAAGCCAAAGTCGGATGCTTAACTGACTGAGCCACCAAGCGCCCCAGAATTTCATTTCATTCAACAAATACATGTCCTACAAATAAGTCAGATTGAATTTTCTGTATTTCATTTGATCATAGCATTAAAGCCTTTGTTGTTCACACGGCTTACTTACCTGTGCTCTTTTTATCATAACTCTTTCTTCTTAAACCACTTTATTGAGGTATGATTGACATACAAAAAACAGTACATATTTAACACAAACAACTTAAGTCTGGAGAGAAGTAGATACCTGTGAAACTATTACCACAGTCTATGCCATAAACATATCCGCCACCTGTAAAAGTTTCCCCCTGCCCTCTTTATTTATTATTATTTTTTATATGTTAGCATCAGATCCTATCCTTTTAGCCAAATTTTACGTATACAATATAGTATTGCTAGTTATAGGCACTAAGCAGTGAAAGAGATCTCCAGGACTTCTTCATCCTGCATAAAAAACTGTTTACCCTTTGACCAATACTTCCCCCAAGTTACTCTCCCAATAGGCCTGGACAACCATGGTGTTACTCTCTGCTTCTATGAGTTCAATTATTTTAGATTCATTACGTAATGATATCATACATATTTGTCTTTATGTGTCTGGCTTATTTCATTTAGCATAATGCCGTCCAGGTTCAACCATGTTCTTACAAATGGCGAAATTGCCTTCTTTTTTAAATCCACATACAATTCTAAATAAAACCAAGAAAAAAATACGTAGCAAAACTGACGTTTCCAAAATGGTGACCTGGTTCTCCAGTGTGCCAGCACAGGGACACGCATGCCCGGAGGGCATGGGGAAAACCTAAGGCACAGACTCAGGTTTAAGAAACCAGCCTCCCTTCTACCTGAGAGAATCACAAGAGCCCTGCCAGCTTGGGGCTGGCCTTGGACATTTGCCCTGGTTTTGCCCATCCTGATTCCTCCAGCTGCTGATTCTTCCTGCCACCCTATCTCCCCTAGAAGTGGAACCCTTTAAATCTCTGTACCTTTCGGAGAAGATTCTGCTCCGCCTCCTGAAACATCCCAATGTGATCCAAGAGCTAAAGTTTGACGAGAAGAACAAGAAGGCCCCAGAACACTACCTCTACCAGCGCAACCGCCCCGTGGACTACTTCGTGCTGCTTCTCCAGGTGAGTGGGAAATTTAGAGACCCTCTCAGGGCAGGACAAGGACATCTCCAGGCTGGAGAGGAATGGCCGAGCCTCCCCAGTGCCAGGATCAAAGACTGAGCTTACTGCCTCAGGGTGAGACCAGTTGAGGTGAGTGTTTGTACATGGCCCACAGAAGGGGCCAGATGTGACTGGCTGGTGTCCTGGGAGTGGTGGGATCTTGATGGCATTTAGTCTGACCAGTCAGCAGTGTCGATGGTGGGGTGGGGTGAGTAGTTTTCCAGGAGGGGGTCTGTGGCTGAACTTCAGAAACTGTTGTCCTACAGAATCCCAGACACCTCCTTGTCTGCCTAGATATCCCATAAATGGAGCTGTCCATTGCTTTCCAAACCGTAGATGATTCTTGTTTAAAGCCCTTCCCTCTGTCATGCTGAAATCTCCCCATTTTGGACTCCCACCCACTCCTTGCTCCACTTCCTGGAGGCGCCATGGACCACATCCATTCTCTCTGCCACATGTCAACTTTTGCGCTCTTTCAGATCTTCTCCTCCTTAATAGGACCAGGAAGGGAACTAAAGACAGGATGAAAGACAGATGTGGCATCTTCCTGGTGCTCACATAGGTACTCTCGCCCTCTGCCCTGAGTGCCTGGATAGGCCTGGCGAAGATACACATCATGTGTGGTTCCAGCCTCTAATGTTGCTGGCTTCCTGGCCTGCTCCACCCTTGGTGCTGTCACTATTTCCCCGTCTCTTCTCAACAGAATCTTAGGAACCCTAAATACAGTGATTGCCTTAAAATCTTAATTAAGCTCAATCAACTTAGACGTGGCCTCTCTGTTACAGTCCACCTTACGGCCTGTCTGCTCTGACCCTGTGATGGGCCTTACATGCATCCATCCAAATAGCCTCAATAATATGACCTCCCTTTTCCAAAACTGCTGGGAGTCAAGGAGCGTCCGGTTTACATAACATAATGAACTCATATAACCTGACAGCTTATGCTTAATGTAAACTTAACCATTTTCAAATAAAAGTTGGAGGGACTAAAATGTAGTGGCAAGAGTATTGCTTCAGAAATTGGTTTTAAGATTCCAATATTGCCACTTCCTAACTAACCTTGACCAAGTTATTTAACCTCTCTGAGACTCAAATTGATTCTTCTATAAACTGGGGATAAAAGAAGTATGGGCCTTGTAGGGTTGTGAGACCAAGTAAACAAGAATCTACGTGGCGTGCATAACACAGTACTGGGCCCATAGACACCCGCTACATGCTTCCAATGAGCTATCATTATCACTGGTAGCAAATTAAACAAGCTCCACACAGAGTCAGATTTTGTCTCAGCCAGACTTATAGACCGTCTCCTCTCAGACTAAACCAGTGGGGCAGTTTACAGGGCCCAGGGCTAGCTGGTGCCTGGCCATTCATCATGGAAGGGCCATCATAGTATGCACAGAAAGCTTCGTTATTCAAGACCGGATGTTCCTTTATGAACTAAACAGTTAATTTACTGCAAAGGGCTACTGAAGTTGCAGGCACTATTTTTGAAATGAGTCTGGACAGACTTCACGTCTCCCTGTGATAAGAATTTAAGTCCACTGTTACCCAGACAAAAGTGCTAAGGATCATAGACAGTAATAGGAGTAGAGGTGCCCATACACACCCTTAGCACACTTCCTTCTTTCTCCAGGGTAAAGTGGAAGTGGAGGTTGGTAAGGAAGGCCTTCGCTTCGAGAATGGAGCCTTCACCTACTATGGCGTCCCTGCCATCATGACCACTGCTTGCTCAGGTATTTCTGTTCCTAAGCCATAGCTTATTGGGGGAAGCGATGGGATATTGTAGGAAAGAACATCTGGGTTCAAATCTTGACTCCTCTAAGAGGAGGGACCCTGAAGAAGCCATTGAACTTCCTAGGCTTTAGTTGCCCCCTCTGTAAAATGGGTATGAGTCATTTTTTATTCAGAGAGTTTGTGAAAATACATGGTAGACTGTGACATATTCAAGTGTTAGGAGTGGAGAGTGGATATTTTTCTGTACAAAAAGACAAGTTTGTTTTGCTTTTTATACTTCCCTCTGATTGCCTGGTTTTTGCAGGTTTAATTGGTGCTGGAGGTGGGGTGGAAAAGGGGGTATTCCCATAAGAGGGTGTGTTTTCTTAACTGCCTCTGAAACACACTGCATCCTTCTGTCCTTAGATAACGATGTGCGGAAGGTCGGAAGTCTGGCCGGATCCTCCGTCTTTCGTATGTATCTCTCAAACCCCTCCCTCATCTGCCCCCATCGTAGTCCTGCCTCAGCCAACTCTGGGGACCTGGACCAAGCACTTTGAGCCTGGGCTGGGGCTAACACAAATGTTGGCAGCCTCTTTGTAATGCTCTGCCAGGAACACTGCCTCCTGCCAGGTACCCACACACTACAGGTGCTTAGTTTCTGCGTTTGGAATGTTTTCTGCTGCTTCTCTGCTCATATGCAAGTGATGAGTGACAGGGAGCAAAGTATGGGGCAGGGGTAGGGGGACACCATGTGTTGTCACCTGCTGGGGAATGAAGGCAGATGTTTGGTGTGCTCTGGTGGAGGTTCAGCCTTTCCTTCTCTGCTGTGATATAATTCACCCACTGGCCTTTACCTAAAAACCCTAGTAGGTCATTGCTATGTCTGTGGGGTCAGTAGGAAGTGACTGCAAGATCTTAGGATGTAAGTCCCAGGCTGGTACATAAGCAATATGCTGCTTATCTACATCTCTTTCCTCGTCACCGCATCTTAGCTGGTGGAGAGCTGGCTGCCAGCTGGCTGTGCATGTGAATGGTGGGGGCTGGCCCTGGGCTGATGGCTGGCCTGTTCTGCCCCTTCTGTGCTCTTCCTTCCCGCTGTTTCCTGTGTGGAATTATTGCCCTAGCATTTAGAAAGCATGGCATTTATTGGAATATAAGTGTGATCCAGAAAGAATTATTTCTCTAGGTTTCCTATGAATTCACTGGACTGAACTTTGCATTGCTTTCAGCTATTGGTGTTTACAAAGGTGGCTATTTTAATGCCAAATGAGGTGTTTTCTCTTATTATAAAAGATACTTTACATAGTGCATTATATCAGGATTTATCACAGGGTTCCAAAGTTTGATATCACAATCCCTGGGACATGAAAGGTAGATACTATTTTAACACAGAGATACTAAAGAATTGTTCCACATTACCCAGCAAGTTGATGATACTCAGATACATTTCCAGTGTCCAGGCTAGTTCACACAGCACAATGAAGTACAGATTTGAGACCCATCATGTACTACAATGCAATTTCTGTGTGGAAATATTGGAATACTTTACAGTGTAATTCACAACCTGGCCCAGCAGAAGGCTGAAATGAGGTTGAAGTACCTGCCCATACCCAAGGCATGGCCCAAGATGAACTGAAGATCTGTAAAATGTAAGATTATATACTTATATAAGCCAACAAATCTCAAGTTTGATGTAGGAAGCTCATCATCTTAGAACAGGAACTTTGGATGGGAGAGGGATGGCCTACAGGACCAGGCAAATCTTGGTTCTCTAAAGATTTCCATACATCATATTAGGGATTGCTCAAGGTGGAGTTATTCCTAGGACTCTAAATGTTACCTAGCTAGCTACGTTGGCCTTGTACTGGCTCTTTCAAAAGACCAAAGGAGGTGAAAACAAAGAGCTACAGGAGACTCCCTAGCCCACCTAATTTGCATGGCCTTTTTTCTTAATATATATATATTTTTTTTCTACATGTATATATATATATATTTTTTAAGAAGTAGTAGGAAGATGTTATCTGGTTTCCTCCCTTCCTTCCTTCCTGTCTCTAGTTCTTTATATCAAAATCCTTCCATTTTGTGAGTAAGACAGGAGTAAACTTGCAACACTCCCCTCTCCTTCAAAACTGGTTAACTAAAAAGCATTAAACTCTTCCCTCCTCTCACTTCTAAGCATCTTTATAAATCTTCAGAAGGAAAGAGAAATTGAATTAGCAATAGGGGTATGGGAATATTTTCCATTGTCTACCCCCGCAACCCTCCCCAGTGTGAAATATCTGCCAAGGCCACCACACCTCCCAGATGCACCCTCAGCCCAGGGGTCCAGCCACCCAGCATCTTTCACTGGCCAGGAACCTCAACCTGAAAACAAAGGAGAGCTTAAGGCAGTAAATTCTTGTAGGGTCTTGGTCTAACAAACTACCCCTGTCCTGAAAGCCGGCATTATTAGCCTTTGAGGGAGATAAATGGGATGACATTTGCCAGAGCACTGGTCCTGGGACCTGTGCTTCAGAGTTGAAACTGAGGTTACGAGTTAGTTCCCCTGGTTTTCCTTTACAGGGCAAAGGGAACACACCAGCACTGTCTCCTCTATCTTGGATCTGATTGCCAAGAATCCAGGAGAACCATGGTGAGCCTGGCACTCCAAAGGAACCAGGCTTGAGCTCAGGGTAGAGGGAATGGCTGCCCACAGGGTGATGCAGGAGGAAATAGACTGTCTCCCACCTGTTTGGTGGAGTACACATTTAATTTGCAGCCCAGGAAGCTCTAGGAGGCTTCTTCAGACTATGGGTTTCTTAGTCCAATATGTCTCACAATATTAGGAGCCCCTTCCACTATTCTTTGATATCTGGTGTTAGAGTAAATGATTATCAGATAGGTATGAAGCTCCCCCAACTCCCCTGCATGTATGGGTAATTTCAGTAAAATCATCTGGTGCAGCAGATAAGAGTATAGAAGTCGCCTGTTTCGGTGTGCTGTTACCCACAGACTGATTTCATTTAGTCCCCAAGGAAGGGGGCTCTCAGAATAATTGTCTAAAAGCAAGGAAGACAAGATTCCCAGACAGAAACACCCCTCCATCTCGCAATGCACTGTTCTTCCCCAGCACTGTGACCACTGAGGAGCTCCTAGGACCTGAGGCAGGAGGATACAGCTTCCTTAAGGCCGCCCCTTGCAGGAGTGCGTACTTGGCTTTTAGTCTGCCCGCAGCTCTGGCAGTTGGGAGAGCCTGGTGCTGACGCAGTGCTGGACTCCCAGCGCATTTGCTGGCTCAAAGAGAATGCTGCATACACTCGGTCCCTGCAGGGACCCTGCCTGTTCTTGCCACTGGCAGGTCTCATCCCCTCTAAGATTACTACACATCTTTTCACAGACTTTCAGCAACATCTATTTTATGTTCCTCTTTCTGGAGAGTGACTTTGTGAGAGGATGCAATTTCCCTGTTTTCAGAAGCGGAGAAATGTAATGTTGTGAAGATTCAAGAACAGCATGATTCACACTCTTTGCTCTTTGTCTTTCTCCTTTTATGTTTATCTTCCCTTTCGCATCTCACAAATCCTTGGCCCTTGACTCTTTAGTGCCTGTCTCTGTGTCTCGTACCTTCGCCTTCAGCAGAGGGGACTCTCTGGCAGGCTCCCCAGGTAAACATGCATGGGTGTCTCGGGTGTCCACAGATCCTGTGGGGTTCGCAAGAGGCCTTTGGTCTCTGTCACTCTCCTGCAAGAGAACTAGTCTCTCCCAGCAGGTACTGCCATGACTAAGGTATAGCACGTCACACAGATAACACTCATTTGCACCTACAGCCCAGGCATTGCTGGTTCAAAGGTGGCACTTGGGTTTAGCTCCCCGGGATATCTTTGTTATGGGTACAGGGAGAACTGATAGGCTGAGGGATGGTGTGAGCTCTTCCTCATCATCTGTCTGACTGCAGAATGGAGGGTGAGCAATGCAGCAGGAGAGAACTAGAAAGAGACAATGGAATATTGTTCTTTATTGCTAACTGTTGTTCCTCTACCTTTCGTTCTATGTGGTCTCTGCCTTTGGCTAACCCCTCCTCGTCCTCCTCATAATGTTACATTCTGTCTGGCTTTACTCGTACAAAGAATATATGTAAAACTTCCAAAACAACTTTTCATTAGGTTGAACCTCCATTGTTAATTAAATAAAAGATGCTGGGTTTCTTTTTAACTGGGTCAAGCAGCTCCACATAGAATTACAAAGTAACTCAAGGATTGAGTAGAATGTAATACATCTAAATAAGCAATTAAGTGTTTGTATTGTTTTCATCTCTAGAGGTTGCTCTCTTAGGCTCATGGAATAAGTAATGACCAAACCAAGAATTTATTTGTTATAATGCCCTGAAGTTAGAATGTGAAAACACAGTCCAATTCCCTGTATCCTCCATGTCTGTCTCCCTTATCCCAATGCTACAGTATGATTCTTACCATAACCTGAGTCATCAAGAATCCAGTTATGTTTTGCTATCTGTACAGTAGACCCTCCACTTTCAAAAAGGCTATGCCCCGAGACCCCGAGCCCCCAAGTTTGCAACTTCAGAAATATTCATTTTGACTCCTGCTTTTTCCCAAATCACATTTTTCCCATCAAAAATCATCTGGTTCCCATGTTTATCTGTACAAGACAAGTCAGCCACCTTCTCAGATTTCACCAAGGTTTTCTCTCTCACTTAATGATGATTTTCCACCAAGAAATAAAATTTTCTCACTTTGTGAGAGCCCGTGCCTTCATAATGACCATAGGCAGCACAGTCGATGTGGGATGCCAAGCTGGTGCCATCACCAGCTAACTGGTCCACTGCCGCCTGCCAGCACAATTAGAAATGACCACATCATGGACCTTCGAGATCCTTTACACACAGGGAGTCCTGGCAAATGAAGAATGTGCTATGTAGTTTCAGCCAAAAGGGAAGATGCACATTTTTCAACCAAATAGGAGAGTAGTTTTCTTATAAATTAACCCTCAGTTAACCAGACAAGCCAGTTCATTGTAACTTTCCAGTTAAAAGAAGGTTCATTCTAGTTCATCAATATTTATTAGGAAAAACTTGATGGTGACCCAGTTGTCAGGCCAAGATGAAGGTGACTCCTTCCTGCTGCATGACACACCCCCGCTCAGGAGCTGTTGCGACTTCTGATCCAACCCTGGTCGGTGCCATCTGCTCCTGAGAGCTCTTTTAACCCTCCCCGTATTTTCCATGACTGGATGTTCAACCCAAAGGAAACAAGTGAGCCACGAAGCAAGGCCAGCTTCTCCCCACCTTCGGTTCACCTCTGCAGAGTAGAGCAATGACAGTGCAGCAAGAGGAGAGAAAAGTCGTGGGTGCCCCGCTTCTCCTCTGATTCTTTCCTCCCCCGCCTCCTTTCAGCCAGTCGCCATTTTGCCTGGCCCCATACTTGATCCAGATACAGTTATTTACATATATTATGGCTTATCCCCATCTTACACAGAGGAAAAGAGAAATCCTGGGAATTAATAGGGCCTTTATGTTTAAAAAGAAGCCTATTACTTTATTTGATCCCCACAGCCACCTTAGGAGATGGGAAGGAATTACTGTTGGAAAACAATAGGTAAGGAAACAGGCCCTGAAAACATTAAGACTTCAATCAGTATCACAAGTGTGGTGACAAGGTGGAAGGGTGAAAACTGGTATCCCTCTTTTTTTTTATTTTACTTTTTTTTCAAAAATTTCCAATTCTTTTTTATTCTTAACAAAAAATTTCCAATTGGAATGAGTTAAGTCACAGGAATCAAAAGCAGAGCATTAGAGATGCAGTCAGTGATACCGTGATAGCGATACAGTGGGACAGATGGCGGCCACCCTTGTGGTGAACACAGTGTCATGTATGAACTTCTCACATCACGGAGGTGTACACCAGAAACCGGTATCACCCTGTGTCAGCTCTGCTCAAGAAAAATAAGTTTCCAGTTTTACTGAGACATAACTGACCTACCACATTGTGTAAGTTTAAGATGTAGGGGATATATGCGAGTATATACTGCAAAATTCTTTCTTCTTATTTTAAATCCCAGTGTAGTTAACATACAGGGTTATACTAATATATTAGTTTCAGGTGTACAAGATGGTGACGTGTGACATTTAAGAAACAAAATAAATGAGCAAAGGGAAAAGAGAGACACAAACCAAGAAACAGACTTTTTAACTAGAGAACAGTTCAGCTGACGGTTACCAGAGGGGAGGGGGGAAGGAAAGAGGGAAATGGGTGATGGGGATTAAGGAATGCACTTGTCTTGATGAGCATCCAGTGATATATGGAATCCAAGTCTCCCAGGTCCTGCTCCCCCATTGTCTGTGACCGGGCTGCCCTTCTGAACATGGGCATTTTGTGCCCCCTAGAGGGCTATGACTTATTAGCATTTTGAAAGTAGTCGTGCTAAATGAATTATGGGGTTTATTTCACTATGGGGTTCACAGTGGATTGAGGCCCCCGGTCCCTGTACCAAATATTGCCATCATTATCTGTAGACAGTTCCCTTCTATTTGAGCTTTAGTTGTGAAATAAGGAGAGCAGAGTGGTTTTGTGCATTGCTTCCAGTGTGTGATGTAATCAGCCAGCTTTGCAGGTGCTTTCATTTAAAAAGTAAACTTCTGATCAACCCACTGAGGGTGTACACTGCTCCAATGCAGTTACCATTCCCTCTCCCCAGATTCCTCCCTTTTTTCTTTTCCCAGGGAAGATGATTTCAAGTTTCCCATGACAATCCTTCCAAATCCACAAAAGCTCAGAGTCAGGAGAGAGGTCAGAAGCAATGATTCTTTTTCAGTGTTCAGTTGACCATCTGTAATGTGCTTTGAGATCGATGGGGACAGTTTCCTTCCAGAATATATAGGGAGTCTCTAAAAATAATCCTTTTACTTTGTGAAATGTGGTAAGTGGAAATATTCCTTTGGGTTGGCTTTTGTGTAGTAAACATTTGGGAACCATTAAAGCTCCATGTAATGTGAGCGAGTTCATCTGGGCTCCTAACTTGGGCTGATTTGCAGAGTTCACGTTATAGCTCTGACAGAGCTTTTGGCATTTGGTTGTCTGATGTTGAATATTACCCCAGAATGATGAATTTTAATAATCCTAGTTTGTACTCTCCTAGGTCTAGGTCTATGTAATTAAGCTCCCCATCCAGTTTGGAGAAACACAGATGGCTCATGGCACAGTGACCATGACCAAAGAGGACTGTTCCCTGTTACCCCTCACTGATGCTCCAAAAGATAGAAGCAGGAAGCCACTGAACCCTTCTCTCCCCTTGGACCCCCAGACTGAAAAGGGAGGTGGGGTATTCTGTATCATGGGTTCTGCTCCAGGTGCAGGTGTGATGAGTGAGGCAGGTGTCCCAGAGCTGTGTATAGGGTCAGGGGGCCCCATCTATCGGTGCAGAGGAGGTTCCCTCCAGCCCCAGTTACAGGGTAAAGTCCTCCTCAGCTGCCTCTCCCACCCCACACCCAATTTTACCCCAGGGTCTTCTCCACCCAACCTCAATAACTTAGCTTACCATCTAGGGCAGATATCCCTTGTAGACTGACTGTGCAGAGGCTGCAGGAATGAGGTCTATCACGCTTCTCCACAATACTTGGGAGTCTAGAGAAGAAAACCCTTCTCCCCACCCCCAGTCTCTCCAGGACCAGCTCAAGGGTGTGACAAGGGATATGGTGGCTGTTCCCTCCTGTTGAGGGATTCTGTGGTCAGTTTTATGATCGGTGTTTGATCAGTTCCCTCTTAGACCTCTCTGACTATAGTTAGGATTTTCCTCTTCACTCCCCCAAACTGGGCCTCTGCTCTTAGGAAATGCCAAGGGGAATTATACAACTTGAACGAGTTTGCCATGCTGCTGGGACACTCGTCTGTTACTGATTTCTTCTCTTTTTTTTTATTAAAAGCATTTCCATTCCCCTTGCTCAGAAACCTCTGAGTGTATGTGCACAATTACCAAAATGCCGAGTCATCAGCATCCTACCTATTGAGGAATGTCAGGCTCTGGGACACGAAAACATTGATCTTGCACGACACTCAGATGAGCCAGGACTTTCTTTGTCATGAAATGAGGGCCCTTTTCCTTTTAAAAATTGCTTTTATAGGCCCAACCTTTGTAAGACAGTTGTATCTTTTGGTGTCAGGAATCCTTTGGGACTTTGAATAAACCTTCAAAAGCATTGTTCTGACTTTCAAAAACAAAACAAAATATGTTTCTCCTCCTGGAACAAAGTGATGTCGCTTGCATGTGACATGTGGTCTCTGTGAGTGACAGTGGAGTGGCAATGAGGACGAGCCCTGGGGGGAACAGGGATCTAGTGATGCCCTCTGTTTCCAGAGGTGTGAATGTGGCTCAGACAGAACCTTCTATGGATGGAAATGGTCTAGTAGGTAAGATGGGCCTGTGTTTCTCTGCCATCCTTCTGGAATGTGGCTGGGATTGTGATATGAGGGATGAGGCTACAGAACAGTAAATGTGGGGTACGTGAAGCATGTGTCCCACCAGGTAAAATGGATAGTTATCGGGGAGAGATGGTTATTTCTCAGGGCAGCCGCAACCCTGCTCACACTCTGTCCCCCTGTTCCAAATGCACTTGAGAGAGGGTAGGGTTGACTCCCAGGTGAGGGTAGGGTTTTCCACACTCCACGCACACGACAAGGAAGTCCCCCTCCCGCAGGACTGCCGGCCCCGCTTTTCCACAGCAGCTCCCTGAGGAGGCACCATCTACTTCCTTAGCAGCCACCACCCCAGAAAAGCCACAGAGGCTCTGGCCACACCAGAACCCGTCAGCTTGTTTCCAAGGGGCCAGAAGCAGAGATGAAATGTGCATTTCTCTGCCCAGTCACCTGGGTGCTTCGCTCTGTGCTCCGTGGTACCATCACTGTCCCTCTCGGTCTTTGGTCACTGCCAAGGGGGGTCTGGCCTGCCATCAGCCAGTAGATAAGCAGGGCCCTAGAGACCTGAGTCCAGGATTCCTGGTTTCACATGCTTTTATGAAACGGACAGAGTCCTGGTGTTCCCTGTGGCCTCTTTCTCGAGTTACTGGGCCAAAGCCTGAGGCCCCGTGGTGCCCTGGATTCTCACTGCCCACTCTCTGACTCTGTCCACTTGCAGTTTTAGAGTGTCCTTCTACCCAACCCAGATTCTTGGAGAAGTCAGCTTCCCCAGAATGACTTTAGGTTGCAAAGGAAAGGCTTTCTAATCCAGGATGATTTGAGAACTCTGAAATCTTTTTTTAAACAAAATTTAGATTCTAAATAAAACCTCTTCAGTGGACGCTTAGGTGCTGATTCATTTATTCTGTACATTTTTATTGAGCACCTACTCTAGGCCAGGCACAGTGCTAAGTACTGAGTGTACAACAATGACCAGAAAAGATCAGGTCTCTGCCCTCATGGAATTTAGCACTGCACTGAGTAGACCTAACAAGTTCAAACACATAATGAATTTAAATGTGTGAAAAGTACTTTGAAAGAATGAACAAGGGACAGTGATAGAAAAAAATGGGAAACCTCAGTTCAGCCAAAGTCTTCAGAGAAGGTGACTTTCAGCTGAGACCTAATGACTGGGAGCCAAGCAGTGGGGGTGGGGGTGAAAGGGGAGGGGTGGGCAGAAGAAATGCCATCTTCTGAGGTGGCGGGAGGGGGGAGGGGGCATTTGCGTGATTGAGGGGAGCAGAACAAGCAGGGGAGAGGAAGAGAGTTCCCGAGATGAGACCAGACAGGAAAACAGGATTCAGGTCATGGGGGTGGGGGGGGTCGCGGCCGGGTGTTAGGGACAAAGCAAGGAGTTTAGATTTTATTCAGACTAAATAAAAGGAAGCTTATTTGTGCTTTTTAAAATGTGCTTCTGGCAGTTGAGGTGATCATAAGTTTATAAGTGGAGAGCCAGGACTGTGATCCAGGTTACTGGGACTTGAGTGGGGACAGACATAGATGCCTAAGGGCTTATTATGTCGGATGTAGAGGTGAGAGGGCCTGGGGTGGGGCTGGGGAGCGGCAGGAGTTCAGGGCGCCCCCCAGGTTTCTGGTATAAGTGACAGAATACATGTAAAGGACACTTATTGAGAAGGAGACACTGGAAATGGAATCTTTAATTCTACAACCCTCTCAAGGCAGCAATTGTTATGGCTCTAATGAGAAAAATAATGCAACGTATTGTTATTTTACCCTTTGCACTACCTGGTTTGCCAAACAACAATAACAGCTTGCAGCTGAACAGACCATCAACCCTCAAGGACTCAGCTCCAAATACATGCTAATCAATTCTCCTGATTGATGGCGCCATTATCTCAGAAGACAGAATTGAATTCCCGAGGTTCTGCCCTGGAAGAACAAGGAGCAGAATCTCTAAGGAAGCGGACTCTGCACTGGAGCCCCTGAACTAAATCTGTGTCAGGAGAGGCTGAGAGCACACCCCCTCCCCTTTCTGGGAAGAAATGCAGAGTGGCATTTGTAGGGAAGCAGAGGGGTGGAAGAGGCTTGCCCGTTTCTCCTTCGGGTTTATTCTGTGGTTGAGATTCTGTAAGGGTCTCCGGAAGACCCTCTTTTCCATTGATCTGGGGAAGGTAGTTCACATAATCCATTTTGAAACTAGGTCATGAGGTCTTAATTGAACTTTCCCTAGGAATGGTTCTTGAAAATGGTTTAAAAAACAAAAAAAAAAGCAAAACAAAACAAAACAAAAATGACTGAACATCTAGGATGCCTTTGGCAGAAGTCCTGGGGGTTACTCCAGTATTCCCTCCCCCCACCCCCACTTAGGCCTTAGACTGACTCCTGCCCTAGCCACACTTTAGAGGACCCCACTTTGGCCCTTCTTAGTCCCAGCCCTCCCTGTGGGTGAGGAGTTCATAGGGCCAAAGAGATGTGCCCACAGAAAATCCTTGTTCTTGCTTTGGGACCACATTTCAGATAAGGAATCGTGGAATTCTTCACCTACACCTCCCTGGAGGGTGGGGGAGGAGGCTGGGAAGCCCTAGGGCAGGGGCTGTTTGTCCCCTTAGAATCCTGTTTTATGTTTTTTATTTTAGCAGAAAATTCTAAAGAGTTGGAGTTGGCCTTCCAGGTTGTTATGGAGGCATAGTTGTCAAGGACAAGGATAGAACATATTTTAATAGGTTATTAATGTGATTTGAATAGGTCCCCATACAGTTCATGGTCCTCGGCTTGTCCAGGGTCCTGCCAGTGTTAGGGCAGACCTGAGTTATCGCCACCAAAATGGCTCACCGTGGCAAGGATTGATTCTATGTGCTGTCAAGCCCAAGGCCTTCACCTCTGTAAAATAAAGTTTGTGAATAGAGTTTAGATCCCGATAGAGGATCTCATGCTCTGGAGTAGCTAACCAGGCTCACAGCTAGGTCCTCTCTCCAGCACTTAACCCAAAGACCAGAAGTGAGAAAAGCTGTGGACTCCTCTGCCCCAGCTCCTCCCTGGTGGAGGTTTGTGGGGAGCGGGAGGAGCCTGAGCAGAGGGGGGCCCCGACTTCCTATAACAACGGAGCATCTGGGCTCTGACGGGAAGGGTGAGGGCCCGGTTCTACCACCGCCAGGCAGTCCTGTGGGCCCTTAGTAAACAACACCTCTCTCTTTCTCTCTCTCTCCCCATCTCTCTTTCTGTTCTCCTCTCTTTTCTCCCCACCCACCTCTCCTTGCCTTTTCTCCCTCCCCTCTCCCTCATGGTCTGCAGTAAACCGGTCCCCTTCTCGCTGCAGCGGGTTGAACCGCTCTGAGTCTCCAAACCGCGAGCGGAGTGACTTTGGGGGCAGCAACACCCAGCTGTGCAGCAGCAGCAACAACCTCTACACTCCTGACTACTCAGTGCACATCCTCAGCGATGTGCAGTTTGTGAAGGTAACTCTCCCGGAGGGCCGTGCCCGCTCGCCAGCAGCCGGCTGGGGAACCAGGACCGGATGTGCAATCCATCCCCGCCCAGATAACACTGGGTGGGAATTGTTCCCTGGCTTTGCCAGGGCCCTGTTTTTGGTTAGCTTGACTACTAATTTGTCATTGTTTTAAGATCTCCTGATCCCCATTTCTTGTGTGGGGAAACTGAGGCATAAAGCAATCCAGAATTAGCTTGCCTGAGACAAATTACCAGCAGAACTATTTCCTTTGGATCCCTGCCATTGGCCACAAGTTGATTTGTTTTTCCAAGGTAAATTTGCAGGTGATTAATAAAGCAAGGATATGGAAGAAGCCATGCTGTGATTTTCTATAGGATAGTATATTTTTATACCTTTTTGTTTCAAGTCTAAAATGCAATTTGGGGTGTATGTTAACCAAAGCCCTTTGGGTAACCATTACACCCTTAGCAATCACTGAGCTCAGCAGAGCATCACTTTTTGCATGCGGGAGAGAGAGGCCGTGGTGCTCATTGCCTTGTAGTTAAAGGGGAGAGGCACTGTTGCTTCATAACTCTCATTACGATTGGTATTGCACAGAAACCTTCTAAAATGTCCTCATTTCTCTTCCTTTGGTAGGTTTTATTTTATTTCTTTTGTTTGCTAGCATTCTGCAAACCAGGTACTTGCTTGGGCCTGAGATCAGTAGTGAGCTCCATGTATCCAAGTCCAACAAAACACCCTGTGAATTCAGTTGGTAAATCTTGCCCAGTTGCAGGCTGGATTATGAGGGATGTATTTATTGCAAAGGTGAGAGGAGGCCCTCTCCTTCTGTCCAGAACACAAGCTCTGATAATTTGAGTGTGCACTGGCTGGCTTTCCGTGCTCCGGAACTCTGCGGACACCCTGAGTTGCAGATAGAAACATGAAGATAGAAAGTTACCAAAGGAGAGGCTGAGCCTGGAAGGTGGGGTGGGATCATAACTGTTGGCGGGGTGCTCTGTGCACGTGCTTTGTGGCTCCTTTCACCCTGTCAGGTAGATACTACTGTCATTCCCATTTTAGAGATGAAGACATTGGAGCTTGAGGAGTCTAAGGTCATATGGCTGGTGAGTGGCAGAGCTAAGCAACCTCTCTGTCTCCAGAGTCCAAGCCCTCAAAACCCCAGGCTTTAGGAAGAGTTGTGGGAAGTCAGAGTTGAAGGAGCCCCAGGGAGAAATGACTTGTGGGAACTAACCCAGCAAGACTCATGGGTGTGTATGACTGGGGACACGTAACAAATCTGATGTGACAGTAAATTTAAGCCTCAGAAAACTGAAGTCCATGATTCTCCTCCCTGCCTCCTTGTCCTGAAGCCCTCTCATTACAGGCCTTCCTCAGAAGTGGAGGCAGGAAAAAAATGGGAACAGAAAAACTCTACTGGGCTAGCTTTTACTGGTTTGTAGTACTGGTCACACAGTTTGTGGGAAAAGAACTTGAAAGTCACAATATGAGTAAGTGGCTCAACAAATATTGGCTGAATACCTACTCTATGCTTGGTATGGACAAGATAATATGTTGAACAAGACCGTAAGCTCCTGCCTTTCTAGAGTTTCTATGCTGGGAGGGGGGCAGAGAGAATAAACAAGTAACCGAATCGTGAAGAACCTAATTCCAGGGAGTGCTAAAGGCAAGGAAGGTAACAAACAGGGTTGTGGGATAAACAGTGATTGGGCGGAGCCGGCAAGGGGACTGCTTTAGAAATGGTTATCAGAGCAGGCTGACAAAATGCCATTTTTACTGGGACCTGAAGGGGGAGGTGGGGAGAAGATTCAAGAGAGGAACCACACAGGCAGGAAAGAGCTCAGTGGTTCACAGATCTGAGTGCTGGTATGCAGCGTGCAAAGACAGAGGCCAGTGTGGAACGACAGTGGACAGTCAGCAGCATGTCATCTGGCATCTTTAGGCCAGCGGAAGGCACTTAATTCTGTAAGCGCACTGGGAATTTTCATTACGTTTGTTTCTCGGGTCTTTCCATTTGTATTAGTTCAAGCTGCCATAACACATAGTCATAGACTGGGCAGCTTAAACAACAAACACTTCTTTCTCGAAGTCCTGGGGGCTGGAAGTCCAGGTTCAAGGAACCAGCAGACCCAGTGTCTGCTGAGAACCCACGTTCTGGTTTGCAAATAACCATCTTCTCCTTGTATCCTCATGTGGTGGGAAAACACAAAGACAGGAAGCAAGTTGTCTTCTTATTAGGACACTAATTCCATTCATGAGGGCTCCACCCTCAGGACCTAACTGCTTCCGAAGGTGCCCCCTCCACATATGGTCACACGGGGGGTGGGGGGAGTTAAGATTTCAGCATAGGAATTTGGAGCAGGGCAGAGACACAGACTTTCAGTCCCTAATGCTATTTATATCCTAAGGTTAGGAAATCAATATGAGGATTTGGCTTGCTGGTTTGGGGAGGAAAATGAGTGAGAATTTGAGGCATCCTATTTAATGAGCAACTGTGGTGAGCCCAGACTTTTCAGGAACATCTTTAGGTGTGCCTAGATTGGGGAGCACTTTCGGGAGACAGAATTGACAGCTCCACAAAGAGGAATGTGTTAAGATGGATACTTGGCATTGAGTTTGTAAGGATTTTCTTGAAACTTATGCATGAGCATATGGATATCCATGCCTAGAACATAAGGAAGGAGACATTCTACAGCTAATGAGGAACATAAAAGGAAAGTGGCTTTCCTGATGTTGAGAACCCCAGACTCCAAGTCAGTTCTCAGGTGCAGGTGTCATCCTTTTGGTCAGGCCAGAGGACTTTGCTGTGACCCGGAGAGGCTAAGCAGCACAGAACAAGGTAGTTTTTCTCACCTCGACATTTTGACGCTGAGAAGACTAAATGTCAAAAGTAGAAGTTGAGGGGAGGCTAGAAACTAGTTCAAAGTGTTATTCAGGAACCTCCTTCAAAGCATGGCCCCAGTCTCTTAAAAACTTCAATTGTAACAAATTTTTCCTAACTTAGGGAGTTTAAGCTCTTGTTTGAAGGTGCATGTGTTTTATTTTGGTGCTGGTTTTCTGTCTGTTTTTTAAAATATAAGTTAAGTTGATGCCTTAGACTAAAGTTAAAAATTCCCTTTGCTGATGGAATAGACTTGTATTAGGGCTGCTATTTTATTCCCCTCACCCACCTGTCCCTCCTACCTTTTTAACAGAGGGAGAGCCTGAGAGCCTTTGAGGAAGCCAAAGACTGTGCAACAGGGGTGTCCTTATGGCCCAAGCTCCTGTGACTGGCTGCAGGGAGAGCTTGCAAGGGGTTTTCATGTCCAGCATAAGTTCCAGAACATTATTAAGCCCACAAGTAATTTGACTTTAAGATAAGCTACAAAATTAGAAGCGTGTATCTAACGATTATCTGGGAGAGATATTAAAGCCATGATTAGTCATAGTTAGTAAACTATGAATGAAGGTACCAAAGAATCCTTACAAATTTTTTAACAATGGATTTTGTAAATATCATTATTAAACTAAGACTATTTGGCAGGTTTCTTATAGTCTAGATTGTGTAACCGTGACCAAAATGCCCCATCACCATCTGGTGGCAGAATCCCTAAACTGCAGGATGGTGTTGTGAGGGATGAACGTCATTAAATGATAGGAGACATCACACTGCTTGAAGGTTACCTGCTGGACACATTGGCTGCCAAGTCAAGATGTCCAAAAGGGTACACTTACTTCTGGATAGTTTCAAGGTAAGCAGGTCTCCATTCCCTTTGTAATTTAGAGGATGCTTGACTTCGTAACTGGCCACAATTTGAACTCAACCTGCACTAAGAAATGCCTGTATCTACAGTAATAAAGAGAATAAAAACCTGTTGGCTGTTGAGCAGTGGTCTGACTTACTCAGTGAGCCAATCAGTAAGTATTTGTTGAGCATTAATGAGGGTTCTGGACACCAGGGAGTAAGAAATATAAAACCTATCCTCTGCATAATGAGGAGCTTAGAATCTAGTTAGAGAGAAGAAATATAGGTTAAGCAATAGTGACCAATCCAGGGCGTTACCTAATTAAGAGTTTGCATGACACTTATTTTAAGTACTGTATTGTTGCAAATGTACTAGACCCTTAAGAATTAGTAAAGACTAGGAGGAGGGATACCAATAACAGGCGTATGGAAGGCAAGTAAGCACATTCAAGGGACTGTGAAGAGAAGCTGAGCTGGCCCAGTGACTCTGTGTGCACGAGCAGTGGGAACACCATTGGCCATAAGGCCAGATTATCAAAAGCGGGCAGAGAGATTCAGGCTGATCTGCTAGACCTTTGCTGCCCAACACAGTAGCCGGTAGCCACATGGGGCTGCAGAGTACATGAAATATGGCTCGTCCAAATTGATGTGCCGTACATGTAAAATACACGTTGGCTTCTAAGGACTTAGTACAAAAACAGAATGAGAAATTCCTCATTGATAATTTTATATTGATTCCATGTTGAAGTGAAATTGTTTTGGATATGTCGGGTTAAGCAAAACACTATTAAAATTAATTTCACCTATTTGATTTTACTTATTTTTAATGTGACTGCTAGAGAATTTTCAATTACCTACATGACTCACATTATATTTCTGTTGGACAGTACTGTTTTAGATAGAAAGAAATTCTCAGATGGTTGAACAAGAGAAGCAAGGTGATGAAAAGTAATGCTTGAACCAAAATTTAAAAGCTAAAAAAAAATAATAATAAAAGAACGGAATTTAAAAAAATAGTAATGCTTGAATCTAGAAATGCAGCTGGGGGGACGTTGGTTCCCGAACACATTTTCTAGAGTGGTGCCTTGTCAACAATTTCTTTTCAGGTGACAGACTGACATGGCAGTAGTTTATGATTCTGTTGTTGTTGTTGTTGTTGTTGTTGTTTTTCAAAAGAGGAAGCATTGTGAAAACAAGGCTGCGAGACTTAGGGAGAAGGTAACCAGTGGGTAGTGCCTTTCCGTTTACACAACCACACACTAACAGGCCCCCTAACCTCTGCCCACCCCCAGCCTCTGCCCGGACCCCTGTACTGGGCAGCCACCCCCAAACCCCCTAAACAGAGCCCTGCTTCTTCCCTCTAAGGTTGGGTCCTGGCTGTAGCTGTCCAAATCTTCCCTCTAACATCATTGACAAGTGGTTATTTACGATCTGTGTAAATGCCTCCATGACAGGGAACTCAGTACCTTCTAAGGAAGGAATACATTTACTCAGGATTGTTACCAGATGTAATACTTTATTCCCAGCTCATTCTTTTGCTCCAAAACAATGCTTAAAGAGGGTTAGAGTTCCCGGATCCTTGCTTCCATGTTCCTGGAGGAACATACCACATTTTATTAAGCACAAAGAGAGAACGGTACAGCTCACTGTGCATGTGGCCTGGACAGAACCTGTCCAAAAATAAACTAAATACAGCACTTTGCAGCACTCCGGAGAGGCTTCAGGCTTGCGCACCACAGCTAATGTACCAACTGAGCCCACGAATCCATCTCACAGTCAAAGGAAAACACACCCCCTTCCTTTTCCCTTCCTCTCATCTTCCCATCACTTAACATCTCTTCTTTTCCTTCTTCTTTTTCTCATTGTCCCTACTTGGAATCTCCTTCCTTCCACTACTTTGTCTTTTGCTTTATTTTCTTAGTTAAGTATTTACTTCCCTAAGACTTCATCCATCCTTGACAGCACCTCCACTCACTCCTACTCCGGGGGCAGGACCATTGCTCCTGCCCCCTCCCCACCTCACGATGTGCCTTGCACAGTTTAGATGAAATGAGATGATAGGTTTGACCCCTCTCTTTGAAGTGTATGTGCATTATAGAGTTAACTTGTGAGACATGGGTGTGGGCATGTTTTAAACAGTCATTGCTAACAGGTGGATGGCAAGTTCAGTGGCGTTATCTCATTGTTGCTGGGCCTCTGCTACAGGACCAGAGGGGTTGATGATTTGGCCAGGGTTTCCCAGCTTGAAAGTGGCAACACTGGGACTAAACTAGAAGCCAAATCTAAACTAACTAGTTAACCCAAAAAGAGTCATATCAAGTACACAACTGAGCTTGTTAAGAGTCATTTAGGAAATGTTTCTCTCCTTCAAGCCAGAAGAACCTGTAAGACTCCAAAGAAAGCTTCACCTTTGGGAAGCCCATGGACACATTAGAGAATTGGGTTTGATGATGACACTGGTTCCACCTGTGTGCCAGCTGCTTTTCAGTCATCAGATGCCTAGAGACCCCAAGCTACAAAGCAGTTATTGGGGCACCTTTCCTAAAGGATTGTGAAAGGCAACCTAGAGCAGCCTAGTACATATCCACTCAGTGTACAGAGCCCAGGCTGAGATCATTTTCCCTGAAGAGCAAGAGTAAAGGACTTTGAACTAAAATATCCGGGTTGCAGGGGCACCATTGTTAGAATCTGGAGTTTCTCCTTCAGAAAACTTGGCTCTCCACAGTCTCCCTTCCCCCCACCATCTCCCTGGCTCCAAAGAGTGAATAGCACTTTCCCAGGCAAAATCCATACAGTGGAGATGGTGCCCTGGCTAGGACTCTGAAAGCTTGCTAACTGTCACACTGTAAGCAATCCCTCAACATTACTGGACCTCATTTTCTTATTTGTAAAATAGGGATCCCAGGAGCCCCATGCCTACCCAACACAGTCTCTATGAACAGCAAAGGAGATAACACATCCCTAAGTGTTCTGTAATCCATAATATACCCTATGGATGGAAGGTTCCACCCTCATACCCCAACCTCTCCCTGCAAGAGCAAGCTCTTAGGGGTTAGTCACACTAGCACAAGAGCTCTTCCCCACGTGTGACAGCCTAGTGTCAGTTCCAGCTCTAGGAAATTTATACCATGTCTGGTAATATATATGATTTCCAAAAATGAATAACCTAATAATGTTTTAAATAAGACTTTAAAAAGAGATTGCAAGCCAATTCAGTGAAAAACCAGTAAGGCATGAGTTATTTACTGTAAGTAAATAATAAATTTATCTGTGAGCTTCCTGGTCATAAAAGCAAAGAGGGAAAACATAGTGGACATTTGTGTTCTCATCCAGTATATCATTTATCTAGAGAAAGGAGCTTTCTCCTGGCAGTAATTTCTCAAAGGATTTATCAAATGGATTACTATAGGACTATAGAAGACATCAAAAAAAAAATAGTACATATTGGCTTCATCTATAAGTTTTGCCAGAGTTTATGTTCTTCATATGGAGCTTTTTTAGTTCAGCCCTATACACAAGCTGGGGGTCCACTATGAAAGTTGAACATCAGTGAAGGCAATTATTAAGAGGAACGAAGATAATAATTGGTTACAGGGGCGTTTCCAAGAGTCCAAAGCATTGGACTCACCCGTGGTGAGCATTGGGGTCACCTGGTGAGCTTTAAATACTCCAGATGTCTGTGCCCCACTCTCAGAGATTTGGATATAATTACTTAAGGGTGTTGCCTGGCTATCAGGATATCTTAAAGCTTCCCAAGTGATTTGAATGTGCTGCCAAGGTTGAGAAACACTGTCCCAGGAGGCGCAAATAATTAGCATGTCACTTTGATCCTTTCTCTGAAACACTGCAAGTCCCTGAACCTTCCACATGGGCAGCATCACAGTCAATTGGTGGTGAAACCTCTAATCCGTGCCTGATGTTCTGTGATTGACTCAAGGTAAGGTTTTAGTCTAGGGTAGGCTCCAGAGTTGACATCTCTTGGGGAAATTTTGGGACCTGATTTCTCTTTTCACTTCCCATCAGAGGGGGCTGAAAAGTCTACAGTAGCATTGAATCTATTGAAGACTTTAGGCAAATGCTAAGTTGAGACCCCCCCCCCATCACTGCATGCTGTAAAGCATAGAACATATTATTTTGGCCTAAAAAATATCAAAGCCAGTTAACACTTTGCCATTTTATCCATTTGAATCCTTAAAGGACTCAAAACCTGAGTGGGAGGACTGTCTCTGATTTTAACTTGGTCTTAGGTCAGTGGTGCTTGGAGTGCAGTCTCCAAACCCGCCGCATCAGCATCACCTGAGAGCTCGTGAGACCTGCAAACTGTCAGGTCCTACCCCAGACCAAGCAAATTAGGAACCCTGAGAATGGGGCCCAGCAATCTTGTCTTTAATGAGTCCTCCAGGTGATTCTGATGCTGAAGTTTGAGAATCACAGTTTTAAACTATCAAGAGAACTATATTTGTCCCCCATGATGGGCAATAGTATAGCTAGAAACTTGGGATCTCTGCATGTGGGTGTCCCATACGAAATGCAAAAAAAAAGACATGCATTCCTAATGGGTGTTTTGTGATTAGATTAGTTGTGCTTGGAATTTGCTTGATCCTCATGCAAGACATCCTGAAGTTTGTTAGAGAAGAAAAGATTGATAATGTTCAAAAGTCATAAGTTTCCAACTTGAGGGAAAATAGATTTCTCTTTATGAAGAGGAATCACTGCCTGAATAGTTGTTGAGGCTAGAATTTTGGTAAAGATTATAACCTAACATTCAGGCTGAGTGCTAAATAATTTTTAAACATTTTGGGGTAATTGGAGGACCACAGGATCTAGAAAATGTAGGAGGAACATTAGAGGATAATGAAGCAGAATAAAATACTCAATAAAAATGACCAGAGCAACAGAAAAGAAAGGAGAAACATGGGTGGATGAGGAAGGCAGAAGTGGGACAAGCCAGAGGTGATGGAGAGTCACCCCTCCCCCCTCAAGTGTGTGAGTGCTGAGCAGTCTAGGATTGACTCCATGCCTTTGGTTTGAGTGTCACACACAGCCCCCAGGGAGGCCAGGCATCTGAGCCACCGGGGAAAGGAGGGTCTGGGGAAAAGGTGCCAGAGAGTCGGCTGTTGACAAGGGACCACTGTTGAAAGAGCCCTTGCCAGATAGCAAGCCAGCCTCAAGCCGCCTCTGTTCCAGTGTGGAACTCTTAACCATTCCCTCTCCTATGGCCAGCCACACAGCCTAGCTGTTCCAACATGTAATACCAATCCTGCCCCAAAAGGAAAGAGAAGGAACATGAGCAGTTTGTGGTTTTGCCAGTTCTCTAGCTAAATGCAATTAAGAAGAAGGAAAACATTTGAGGTGACCGTAGTGCTTGGGAAGACATGGTGTGGCACTCTGTGCCATTGTCACTTTTCACCCCATGCCATTCATTGACTCGTGGTAGCACATTTCTATCATGGATGGCGCAAAAACACTTTTACTGGAACCAAGGATATGACACATGAGACTGCAACATATACCCAGAGAACAGAGATGACAGATTAGCCTCTCTGTATTCCAGAGAAGACATTTGAAACATGTTTTTTTCCTTCCTGGAATTATGGAAATTCCCTTCTGGTCTGACTAAGCCTGATCCTCCAGATGCTTTTACTTCTGGGTGAGGCTTGACACATCAGGAAAATCACTAGGAGGACTCCCATGATCTGATGAAGCAACTCGGAGACCTCTGCTGTAGGCCTTTCCCACATAGGAGCATGATCCCACATCCGGAGACAGGCCAAGTCCAAGTGAGAAGTGACTGTGCGCTCCCAGGCCTCACCTCCAGCTTCCCGACAGCGGGACAGGGAGCAGCGAAGCATCTCTCACTATGCTCCCTGCTGACCCTTAGGAAGAGGGCCCCTGGCAAGAGTGGAAGCACATATTTAAAACTTCTCTGTGGGCAAGTACTCTGCTACCTGAAGGTACCCTCCAACCTCCCCTGAGTCTGAGAAGCCTTGGCTCCTCCAAGGCTACTGTAGGAGTTCAGAACCAATAAAAATGACAGTGGGGACTCATTGTCCCTCAACTACTAGGCCCGTACAGCTTGGGAAAGGACCCAGTTCATAGATCCTTGTTTAGTAGGGCTACTTCTGAGCTTGCAGAGGTTGACCACATCCAGGGAGGGCTCTGCCCAGCTCCTCTTGAGCTTCCTACCCTCTCTGCCTCTTCTTTCTAGATCACTCGGCAGCAGTACCAGAATGCACTCACTGCCTGCCACATGGACAGCTCACCCCAATCTCCCGACATGGAGGCCTTTGCTGACGGAGACTCTACCAAGGCTCCTACGACCCGGGGGACACCCCAGACCCCCAAGGACGACCCTGCCATCACCCTTCTGAGCAACAGGAACAGCCTACCGTGTAAGTCAGTTGGGTGGATGGGCTGGGCTGCCATGGGGTGAGGGCAGCCCCCCTTCCTCCCCTGACCCTGCCCAGAGCTGCCATCCTATACCAGGTGGAGACGCAGGTCTTCTCATAGAACAGATTGGTCACACGCTTACTGTCCTCCCCAGGCAGCCACTCAGATGGGCTGAGAAGCCCCGGCGAGGTCGTGTACCTGAGGATGGAGGAGATGGCCTTCACCCAGGAAGAAATGACGGACCTGGAGGAACAGAGCACACAGCAGCTCTCACTGTCTTCTGCAGCTGTTCCTACGACAGCAGGTCAGGGAGGGAAGCTGGGGTCATCGCCATCGGGCACTGGGATGGCCCAGGGAAAACCAGCGAGGGACCCCAGCCCCCGTAATATTACCACCTCCTCACACAGTGAGTGAGGGAAGAGAAACTCACACTTAGTAAGTGCCGACCCCTCATCAGGCCTGTCGATCCATTCTCCCAGGAGGACAATGTGGAGGGTGGTGTTAGGAGCTAGGTTTCTACCTGGATTCAGATCTTGGCTCCTTCATTTAGGAGCTATGCGATCTTCAGCAAGTTATGTTAACCTAAGATTCTGTTTCCTTATCTTTACAGATAAGTTTCTTCCTTATGTTAACAAATGTAAATCATGGTGGCTGGGTCATGGGGTAGCTTGGGACATAAATGAGATAGCTTATATGGAGGGCATACAATGGTGCATGGTACCATGCTCTAAATACTAGGTAGTTCTGACGAGACCTGCCTTCCAGATGAGGAACCTGAAGTCAGCCAGCACTCTCACTGAGGGGGCTCTTCCCTTCCTTTGGGCCAGAGGTGATCTGTAGAACTTGTCCTGAGCTCTGAGAGCATATCACCTCTGAGTCTCCCAATGCTCTGCCTTGGCCGTGGTGTTGCTCTGAGCTCCCCATGTCCCACCTGTACTGACATCCTCCTGTACTTGCCCCCTGGTACTTACTCCCCCGGGTCATCAGCAGTGCCTGTGCCCCCACACCTGACCTCCCAGACCTGTCCCAGTTCATAGTATGAGACCCCTCGAGTGCTCATCAATTCTTGCAGTCAGGAAGACAACATATTTGAACTTGTGGCCAACTCAGAATATCTGGGACATACATAATCGCCATGCAAGGACCCGAATTTAGAACTGATGTTCTTTTTCTCCCTCACACACTGAACTTAGTAGCTAAAGCATGTAGCAAGAAATTGTACCAAAGGAATAAGAATAAAGAAGGTAGTCTTTGGATATCATGTAGTCCATTTTCCTTATGTGACATGGGGACCTTGCATGAGGACCCTGACGCCCTGAGAAAGGACTTGTCTGGTCTATATACCACTAAAAGCAGGATCAGCCTCATGGCTTTGCATGCAGTGCTGTTTCCACCACCCCATTCTGCCTCCCAGGTCAGGCTCTTACCTCACTGGCATTAAGGGTCTGGGCCTCTTCCTGTCTTTGAGATTCTGTGCCTGTCTAAATCCCCACCGGGTTTCAGGGGAGAAGATTCAGACATGTGCTTGTTACTGAGTCCTGTGATTTCCCAGGGCCTGAGTAAGTATCAGTATCCCCACTTCAGAGTCCTCACATGTGCTTTTTTTGTCTGGCAAAGATACTGAACAGAGAACATCTTGTCCTCTTCATCTCTCTCCTGCCAAATAACATTTGCATTGTTAGATTCTCACTCCTGGTCTCTTTGTTCCTTTTGTGGCACTAAACTGCTCCTTGCTAACCAATGAGAGCCAACAGCTTCCTGGACACCCCCCCCTGTTACAGCCACCACTGCCTTGGCTCTGGTTTTGAACTTTCATCTGCTGAGGAACATCAATCAGAAACACCCTTCCTAGATTCCTGGGTGTGTAGGTTGGGAAGACTTGAGTTCTTTCTTCTTTCCTTTCTCTCAGCATCAGATAGTGAATGTTGTAATATCAACCTGGACACAGAGACCAGCCCCTGCAGTAGCGACTTTGAGGAAACCGTGGGGAAGAAGCTGCTGAGAACCTTGAGTGAGTAGCTCTTCACCTAGTTGAAAGCCTCACACCAGCTAGTTAGAAAAATCATGTTGGGATATTACCCCTGGAGGAAGAATCATTGACTCCTTGTGGGAATCTAATGAGGTGTAATCATGGAAATCTGTAATGGGGATTGGGCCATTCAGTCTCATTCAGTTGGTCTTCTTCTAGAACAGGAGCCTGCAAGCCATGGCCATGGCCAAATCCTGGCCTCCCTCTCCTGCCTGTTCTTGTAAATAAAGACTTATCGGGTCGTAGACCCATTTGTTATCTATGGCCACAATAGCAGAGTTGAGCACATGCAACAGGGACCAAATGGCCTGCAAAACCTGTAAGATTTACTATCTGGTCCTTTAATGAAAGAATTTGTGTCCAAGAGACTCAGTAGAAAGAAAAGCAGTATCTTTCATGAAAGGAAGCCAATAGCAGAAAAATACTCCTTCCTACAAACAACAGAGCTGGGAACCCATTGCCCTTCCATCCTTGAGGGCAATTATATGATTACCCCGCCTGCCCCAATGCAGAAGGAAGGTTGTTTCCAAGCTCCAGAATGTAGGTGTGTGGGAATGGCTCCCAGAACACCCACCAAAACCCCGGCTCATGGAACACCAAAGGCTGAGAGACCAGCCCCCTCTCAGAAGGTGTCTGCCCGGCAGCTGGGCCTTCAGGGGACGGAAGGCCATGGTTCTGAGGCATTGCCTGGCTTTACTCGGTCCTCTCAGGAAATCTCGCCGCCGGCACCAGCCTGGCGTCTTGGACATGTCATCCCAGGTAGCTGTAAATAAGCTGGTATCAACACCAGCATGCAATGCAGACTACTTGATGCAAAGCTACCAAGGATTTCATCACCATTTCTGCATCCGGTTTGGAGAGAGGACGTATCAAGGAATGTCCTCCCAGCCAGAGATTGATCCTTACAAATTGTTTTTCAGGTGGTCGAAAAAGGAAGAGGTCGCCCGATGGAGAGAGAGCCTCTGAGGAGAACTCCAATTTAATGCCTCTGATCACATGACGGGGCAGACAGCGTTTGCTGGGTATGTGAGATTCCAGAGCTTTGAGGGAGAACCCGCCCTCCCATCTTCCGTGTCTCCCGAGGCCTCCCGTAGGTGACAGAGCATTCTGCTTTCCATCCACCTCTTCACCCCCAGCTGTCAGTTTGGCAGATTTCCCCTTGCTGCCTCCAGTTTGACTCAGAGCCTTGCTGTGCCCATCATGGATGGAGGGGCCTCTGGTGGAACATGCTAGAAATGATCTTCTCCACAGCACAGTCTGGGACTGGAGAAGAAATGACCCTACGCTGACAGTGCCACTATGGGACCCCTGACTCCCTTTTTGTTCTTTGGGATCCCCTCATGCCATATTTCATGCTTAGCTTAGCTCAGAAGGCGCCACTGGAAGACAGGCACATAGGCGGCTGGAGCAGCGGGTATGAAGGTCAGTTCAGGAGATACACCAAGAGTTTCGCCAGGACTTTAGAGCTGTGGGACTCGGCTATAGTGGCATGTGATGTTACAGAACAGAAAACTGTTGGTGACCAGTTTCCTGTTAGATAAGGATTCTAGCAGCCTGGAAAGTGAGTCTCGGCTGGAATGGAAAGACAATAAGATGGAACATCAAGTCACCGTTTTCCCCAGGGACACATCTTTTTGGCTCCCTATCAGCAGTCATCAATCCATCAATAAATCTGCTCTGGAAGAGGAGGATCAGAGAGCAGAAACCCAGTTGGGAGCCAGAGATGGAATTTCAGGTTTTAAGTTCAAATCAAAGCAAGCAAACAAACAAAAACTTATGGAGAAAAATTCTAAGCTGTTAAAGCAAGTTTAGCCATGACAAACCAAAGAGTGCCCAGGTCAGCCAAGAAGGATGCAGGCTCTCATGGGACTTCAATGTGCATTAAACAGGAACATTGAAGAATCGCTGTCTTTTTTCATCCATTCCCTCCACTCCACTCCTTACTCCTCCCCAGCAGGTCAGCTAAGTGTACTTCATTCCAAGAGCTTACCAGATCTTTTTTCACCTGATGTCGGGGCATATGCAATTCCAAGTGTGGCCACCAGATGGCGGGATAACTCCACATACCTACTTTAAGACTAAAATCCCTAATCATGTAGATCACTAACTATATAGCCTACCAACCTTTGGGAAAATGTGGAAGTAAGTGAAGTTTGTCTTTAGGACACCTGTCTCCCTTTCTATCTCCCATTCCTTGAGTTCCCTCAGTCAAGGATCCAGGGATCCCCTGCTGCCTGCTCAATCTCCAAACCATTCCCAAATCTTTCCCTGGCGTATACTATCCAGGCTTACCCTCCTTTCCCCCCAAACCCTTACTCCCACCCCCACCCCCACCCTCGACCCATTCAATCAGTAATCACATGGAGAGGGCGACTGATAATTCATTCCTTTGGGTTATTTGCATCTCAAAAGAAAATGCTTACCCATAGGAACCTTTAACTCAGGGGTTCTTAATTTAGGGGTCAGTCACCCCAGGGGGTCCATTATTGGACTTCAGAGGGTCTGTGAAACCCCTAGTACTGTCAGAATTTAGTGTGTGTGTTATTATGAGTGTTTTTCAGAGGGCTAATAGTTTCATGAGAATCTCAAAGAGTTTAAAAACCACTATTTTAACGTAGTGGAACTTCCAGCCCAAAGTTTCTGCAGTGCAGAGCAAAGTGAATAGTGGGCAGTTCGAGACAGATAGACATGGTCTTCTCTAGTGTCTAGCAGATCGATGGAGAAAGCTAGGACCCGCCAAAAAGTGGAAGTCTTCAGAGATCCTTGGCACACCCTAGGGTACTGTACCACACCCCCACCCATGTTTGTCCCAGTTTCCCACCAAACCAGAGCAGATGCTGCAGACAGGAGGGCCACAGCATTTGGAAGTAAAGCCTTTCCCGCTGGAGATGCCCTTTCCAGCAATGTATGCCTGACTTCTCACCCCTTGCCCGGCTCTGCCTGAGGCTCAGCAGTGCATGACTCCCAGGTAACTCCACAGCGACCACCCACTCCCAACATCTATTCTTGCCTAATAGGAATTGGCAAAGTGTCAGCCCTTGGTGCTGGGCACCTCAAACCCAAACCAGTGAACACTGAGTTTCAAACAAGAACTGTCGTCGTGCAGTCTTCCTGCCCAGCTGGCCACTGGCCCAAGGGGGCCTGCCTGGCTAGTCTTCCTGTCATTACCGCTTAGGCCACGGGGCTCAGGCCACTGCTGTTGCACACATCCATCCCTTTGCAAAATCCCAAGGAGCCTGTCACCACTCCCTTCCCTATTCCCCGCTCTGTTCCCTAAGATCTTCTTCAGGTTAAAGAAGTTAAAAAAAAAAAAAAAGATTTTAAGATAAAGCATTATGAAGGCTTAATAAATTGTAAATAATTTTTAAATAAAATGGAAATGCTTTTCCTGGAATATTTTTCTTGCCCCTGAAATATATCAGTTCTAAAGTGGTTTCACGTTTGAGATGCGGGTTGGGCTGGAGCACACATCACCTGAGGGCCACCTGCTTCAAGAGGCAAGGCTCTGAATGCCAGGTGCAAAGCTGTACTTGCGGTTACAGGAAAGCACTGGTGTTCTGCTTTGGGGGCCAGATGGGTAAGGTTTTGCTGCAGCAAATTCCAGCAATGGAAAGTAAAACCCAAGTGAGAAGCCCAACTGTGAACGAAGATGAGAAGTACTAAGCCGATAACGAGAAGGGGCTGGTATTTGTTGAACCCACATGATAGGTGAGGCACTGGGCAGGGTGCCTTCCAAGTTCAAAGTCTTGGGGGACCAGACCTGGGAAAGCCCCTGAAACAATGTGTTGGTCACACTGGCTCACTTCTGCAGACCCTCCAGAGAGGAGCCAAAGTGACACAAATCCAGTGGTCTCCAACGAAAGGCTGGGAAAAGAAACAGGGGAGAGAGCCAGGCATATTGATCAATTTTCAACCAACCAATGCAGGAAGGAGGGAAAAGCCAGACAGGTAAGAGGGGTGTTTGGGCATTTAACATCTTTGTGGAAGGAACGCTGGGATTTGACACAATACAAATTTCTCCAACCAGTACCAAGGTCAGTTAGTGGCCTATGGACAATTTAAGATTCTCCAGTCTGTTAACCTTACTAGCAATAATAAGAAGTGACAGTATCAGCTGTTTTGGTGAGGTCTTTATGTGCCAAGTATTGTGCTAGGTATACATTTACTCATTTCTGTCCCAAATCCCCCCGTGAAGATGTTAGTCTGTGAAACAGGATCTGAGCCATTTAGTGGCTTGCTCAAGGTTACACAGCCAGGAAGTGGCAGGGCCTGGAGGTGAGTGCCCTCCTCCTGAGCAGAGGAACCGTCCTACCTCTGCACTTCAAGGTGCACACCTGCCTGAGAGGTCCTGAGAAGCCATGCAGCAAAGGAATCTATGGAACTAAGCCCAGCTTTTCCCAAACTTAACACAAAACGCTTTTTCAGGTGAACATGGGAAAAATGGAACACACTGAGAGAAATGCTAGCCTATAAGCCGGGGCAGAATGAGGGCCAAATTCCCATTGATGGGGGCTTTCTTTTATGCAAAAAATATTTTAGCGTTTAAAGAAGGGACATTCTGGTTTAAAGAAGTGTTTTTAACCATTTTTTTGTACTAGTGTCTTCCCCCAAGAGAAAAATTAAATTTAAATTCTCCCTAACAAGAGAATGGAAATGCTAAGAACTGAGACTTTGTGGGGTAGGACTGTGCTTCGGAGGGCCGCACACCATTTTACTCTGACTTTTTTGCTCCCTTCGTGGTACTGTCACCCTGTTGAGAATTCCTGGCCTAAAGCTGTGCTTGGAGATGACAGAAGAGTGACAGCACGTAGGATTACTGAGCCCGGCTTTGTGTCTTCCTTTACGAATGACCAGCATCTTTAAATGGGAAGAACAAATACTGAGGGAAAGGAACATAGAGCAGGAGGTACTGAAGAGCTGAGTGGAGGTCGTCTCTTCAAATCCGTTCACACCCACCAGCCCCAATCACACAGTGATCTCCGAACGACTGCCTGGGATCCAGCTGGATCCTGAAGGGTCTGGGAACCGTATCCTGTGCAGAAACACTGAAGAAGCGGGGGAGGGAAGAGTTTCATGGAAAAGCAAAAACAAGGAACAACTGTGACTTTCAACTATTTGAAAGGTCAGTCCTAAATGCCAATAGACGGTGTCCATTGTCTAAAAGGGGGGGGGAAGGGGGATGGGGGAGCAGGACAGACAGAGATCAAATTCTGGATAAAGGCAAAGGTCTTTTTCATTAAGGTCCTCCAAAAAAAATAATAATAATAAATAATTAAGGTGCTCCACCAGTAGAATGGGATGCTTCATCAACTACTGGAAGAATCCATCTCCCACCCAGTCCAGTTGCAAAGGAGGAGTCAGGATTGATACAGAACAGACTGCCACACTGGGGGAGACAGACTAGAGCTGATAAGACCCCAATCATCGCCCAGGATTGTAGAATTTTAGAACAACTCAAAGGCATTTCAGAAAGGAGTAGATCCTGTTATAGTGTTATCTTTCAATATTTAAAAACTCCAAGTAGTAGCCCTCTTAAGACTCAAAGTCTTCAAAACTGTCATTTGAGTCACTCGGACTCTCTGGAAAATGAGATTTATGTGGCTCTCGCTGTTTTGACAGACCTGGAAATCCCCCACCTGCAATGGGAAGGGCTGTGTTCTAGAATCACTCGGAGTGATGCCAACCCTTCCATGAATCCATGAAGTCCAGTTTCTTAAGTACAGAAGAAGACGGCTGGCCTTTAAAGGACAAGCCCACCAAACTACCAGAGCAAGGGGAGGCGAGGTCACTAAGGGGAGGCGAGGTCACTAAGGGGAGGCATGCTTCAAGAATGCATTTTAGTTTTATTCTTTAGCAACTAGCAAATCCCTCTATTCATTAAAAAAAATTTTTTTTTGTTTAGCGTTTTGTTTATTTTTGAGAGAGAGAGAGACAGCATGAGCATGGGAGGGTCAGAGAGAAGGAGACACAGAATCTGAAGCAGGCTCCAGGCTCTGAGCTGTCAGCACAGAGCCTGACACGAGGCTCGAACCCACGAACTGCGAGATCATGACCTGAGCTGAAGCTGGACACTCAACCGACTGAGCCACCCAGGAGCCCCTATTCATTTTTAAATGTGGGCTACAACCCATTAGTGGATCACAAAATCAATTCCATAGGTCTCAGTTAACTTTTATTTCTTTAGTGAAACAGAACACAATAAAATGGAAAAACATCAGAACGCACTGCTCCCAGCAAGGGTAAATACGGTTTTCTTAAACTTCTGTTTCCATTAACTGTGTGTGTGTGTGTGTGTGTGTGTGTGTGTGTGTGTGTGTGAGAGAGAGAGAGAGAGAGAGAGAGAGAGAGAGAGAGAGAGAGAGAGGTAAATCTAACCTTGTTCCCCCTAGAGAACTAGAGCTTAGCGCTAGGGACACAACCATGCAGAAAGAGCAGGAGACAGACACTCTGGGTAGAGATGACGAGTTTTAATGACACAGCCAACACTCACAAATCACGGCTGGCTCTTCTGAGAACTTGATCTTTGGGACAAGACTGTGCAGAGTCAAGCAATACACAGAAGCACATGAGCAACAGAGGCAACATTCTGGCTTCTAGTGAGGGGGCAAGATATCTATGTGTCATGATCAAAGTACCTTTTTATTCTTCTTAAATTAAAACCTTAATTTGCTCTGGCCTCCTAAGGGGCTCTAATCCCTGGCCCCCATTTCTTACAAGGGAAGCCCTCCTCACGTGGGGCCGCCTCACCAGAGCAGCCTCCAGCCTCTGGAGTCTCTTTCCGTGACACGCACAGCTAGGCTTGCACAGGCGGGGGACACACGAGACAGGGCCGCTTTGGTGACGCTGGTTGGGGAGGTGTTTCCTCACTGGATTTTGGTGACTGCTTCATGAATGGAGGTGGCCACATAATCTAGATTTTTAGTAGTTAAGCCACACATGTTGATCCGGCCACTTGGCAGCAGATAGATGTGCTTTTCCTTAACCAGATATTCAACCTGCTTGGCTGTTGAAAACCAAAAGAGATACAATGAGTGAGAGTAGTAAGAACCGTCTCAGCCGCTGGGGTCAGAGATCTCACAACAGTTTCAGGTTCCCTTCTTTCCTCCAACACAGAGAAGCAAAATAAAAGGAGATATTTTGCCCAAATAAAACATAGGGAAGTATGCTCAACTGATTCTGAAAACCACTTATTAGCTAACTTTCTAATCCCCAGGAAGTTTATTATGACTCCTCCTGATGGGAATTTTAATCTGGGACTACCTCTGACTGAAGACGCAGGTTACATTCACCAGAACCACCTCTTAACACAACCTTCAGACTTAAGAACATCCCATTGATACTAAAAGCTGGCTTGAAGTGCTTCCTTTATCTCTTCCTTAACCTTATTTGCTTATCCCCAGCACCTAGCAGCAACTGCCTTTGATGTTTCCTTTTCACAGCACATTGTACAAGGACCGGAGCTACAGATACTGGGGAAATGCTGTGCGCATGAACCAACAGGCTGAAAAACTGTCGAGTTGCTTGTGACCTGGCACTTCTCAGGTCCCTCGTTCAAACACACAGGAAGGCTTTCCCGCGTGTTTGCAGAAAAGCTCATGTTGGAAATAGGAAGGGACTGCCTATTTTTCTCTCATGCCACACTCCCTAGAGATTTCTCGTGTATTGCAAAGCCATGAGACAATTTTACTTGATTTTTCCATAAATAATTAGCATCCTTAATTAGCACCGTCGATTTGAGGGAATGGACTGAATGTTCTCGTCCCTGCAAAAGTCATATGTTGAAACCCTAACCCCTAATGTGATGGAATTAGGAGTTGGGGCCTCTGTAGGGTAGAGCAGTTTGGAACGCCATGAGGGCAGTGCTCACAACCCCAAGATCCAGAGTTGCACGCTCTACCAACTGAGCCAGCCAGGCACCCCAAGCCTGTTTTCTTTTTTTTAAATAAAGATGAAACCTCTCTACTTTTGTCAGGGAGGGAAGCATCATAGCTGAGAAAGTAAAGTTATAAACTCTTTCCCTAGAAAAAGGCCAATACACACATACACAGTGTTTAAAATATCATTTCAGGGGCTTCAGAGATCTCCTAGAGGACACCACAATGACAGGCTGCAATCCTCTCTTCTGATGGGCAAAGTGATAATAAAGGAAGCGCTGTGCATGAGCCCTTGTAGAACCCAGGTGGTGATAAATGTGGTTCACTGTACAATTCCTCCAACTGTTCTGTTTTAAAAGTTTTCCTAATAAAATTTTGGGAGAAAAAAAGTGTTTATCAAAAGGGTAAATAGTGCCAGGTGCTAAAAATACAACTTACGTGTTATGAGCACAGGTCTATTCTCACTGTTTTCCAATTCATAATAAAACCAATTTCCTACTCTGGAGAGTGGGGTAATATAACTATCTCACAGAGAGACATCCCTATCTCTGAGCCTCTAGAATACTGCTACTAAATACGACTTCCATTACACCTAACATTTTAAAAATTGCAAAGGATGACTTTGCTTATTCAGGTGAACTAACGCCCCATTCCAGAATTGGGAGGCCACCTGTGGCTAACTGAGCCATCCCTTTACTTTCTGGGTAGCCTCATTTTACCCCAAAGTATTTCCAGGGGTCTACAATACACAGTACCATCCTTCTTATATTGCCTTTGGCTTTTTCTGAGCCCATTTCACACAGGCGCTCTGACAGCCCTGGTTTACAGTGCTTCCCAGCACCCCTCATGGTCCCCTTGCTACCCAAGCCAGGCGTACCACTGTCCCCAGAACACAAGCTCCACACGCAGGGGGCAGCACATCTGCACCATGTGATCTGTGGCTTGGCTGGCAGGGGTTCAGAATCACCTATTAAATGAATGAATCCTCTATCATCAGAAAGGGCAGCCAATGGCTGATGTGCCCTACTGAGAGCTGACCAAGATCACGCATGGCTACCCACTAGATTTCCAATTGCCTCTCAACTCCAGCTACCAACCTAAGTTCTTATTTATGAAATGGAGAGGTAACTTTATAACCTCTTTTTGGGGAGCAATGCTCGGAGACTAGGAAAGACTTCTTAAGAAATCAGGTCCCTGAATAATCATGTATAATATTTATACTTAGGATTAAGGAAAGCCAAAAGGTACCTGAGCATTTATGAGAGACTTTTCATAAAGCAGGAGTCCAAGCTATAAATCCTATTACTTCAAGGCCCCCCAAAAATGAAAATATCTGAGTTATGGCTCCACAGATGGGTGGGACACATCGAGAAAACCTAACTTGTTCTGCTCAAAGTTATGGCTGACCAAACAAGTTAACAACCAAAGGGGCGGAACCCAAGAACACTGAGAGGAGGGAGCATTCCGGGTGGCTGGGGGGAACACTTACGGTTCAACCCAGTGAAGCTGAACATTCCAATTTGCTCAGTGATGTGGTTCCAGGTTCCAGGAGTCTTGAGGGCTTCTAAGCGTGCCCTGAGTTCAGATCTCATGGTCAGAATCCGGTCAGCCATTGTCTTCACATTACCTGTCCTGAGTGGACAGCAGTATAAATATTAGCCCAGACAGGATAGATGGCACACAGAAACATGTAGGTTTAAAAAACATAATTTAATCTGTACCTTGCCAATGAGATCACAACCTGGCTATGATCGTATGTGGAGGCCTAGATGGATAGATAAGCAGACCACAGAGAGACTTACCAGGCGGAAGGAAATAACTGAGCTTCTGATGGAGTTTATCACTAGTCGTAGGTATACTGGCTGTGATACTATTCATGTTTTAACCCAGATTTCACCTAGGAACTGACCCAGACGGGATAAGGTATTTTATCAGGCCTAATTAAGTAGACTACATATGTAGTAATCAGTAGTAGTAGTAGTAGACTACTACTTTTATGTAGACAGCTACTACATAAGAATTATTTCAAAATAAGGCAAAATATATGCAAACTGGATATGAATGAAGAGTCCCCAAGTTGTCCCACTAACTTGCAGTTGGATATTCTAGTCTATCAGAAATTCCTTCCTGTGTTTCCCAACTTTTAGTGCGGGAAGCCTGGGTGGTGGGAGAATATGGGAAACGCCCCTTCACTGAGTGCTTCCGATGTTCCTGGTGCTGGGATGTGTTATTCACATGCGTTGTGTTACGTTTGTGTGGGCAGGTGCCAGCCAGCCTTATTTTACAGAAATGTCTGCGACTCAAAGGGTTCAAAGTAATTTTGTCCTGTCTCTACCAAAATAAAAGGAAGAGACGGTTAAATGTGATGAGACAATTACCGTCCTACACTCCCACACCTCACCCATCAGGCTTTGCGCCCCTTACCATTCTTTGAAGAGCTCAGGGTTAGAGAGGGTAGAGGCCACAATTCGTGCGCCCTGAGCAGGGGGGTTGGACCAAGTAATTCGCACAATCTTCTCCATCTGGGAAAGGACCCGCAGGATGCTGTCAGGTTCTTTTGCAACCACGGTCAGATTGCCCACTCGCTCATCTAGAGGGAGGGACGAGAGTCAGCTGGGAGCTGTGGTGGGGTGGGGAGGGGGGGCTGTAACTCAGGAGAGCACTCACTGTAGAGCCCGAAGTTCTTGGAAAAGGACTGAGCACAGAAGAGCTCAAATCCTTCAGACACAAAATAGCGGACGGCCCAGGCGTCTTTCTCAAGGTCTCCAGATGCAAAGCCCTGATAGGCTGAGTCAAAGAAGGGGAACAGAAACCGGCGCTGTGAGGAAGGAAAGCGAGTCAGGCCAGGAGATCCTTCTGGAACCAACCTCAGACACCAGCCTTCCTTCCCCAGCTGGTGCCTGCACAAAATTCCTAACACTACGCATTTCTCCTATTGCTCCCCTTTCTGCATTCAGCCACCACTTACATCTGTTTCTCTGTTCAGCTAAATACAAACCAATAAATCTAACAATTTCAGCAAACCTTATTTTTTTAAAGTACATTCTCCTAGAGTGTCATGATGCCGCTTTGCCAAACAGCGTGCTTATTCGTGAGGCACAGACTAGTCCTATGCTCATGAAGGAATCTCTCCTCAGAATTCCCGGTGTAATAAGCTTAGTTAGCTTGGTCTCCCCAGGGCTCCCCAACAACCCCAGGCCTAGTCTCCTGGGCACTGGAGACAAAGCAGACCATGTAGTCCCTACTGTCACCTCTCCAACCTCCTCAAAGAACTCCCCACCACGGAACTTGCCCCTCCACAGACACCACCTCTATGCCCCCGACTGTCCAAGCCAGAGCCCAGGGTGCATCCTCCATTCCTCCCCCAGCAGCTCAGCCCTCACATCCAACCATATCCCAGTTCCTATCAGCCCCATCTCCTGGGAGCTTGAGAATCCTTTCAGGTCTGCTCCTGCCACTGACTTCACGCAGGTCCCCATCAGCTCCCACCCAGATCATGACAACAGCCTGCTACCTGCTCCCTACTTCTCTAACCTTGCCTCCCTTCGGTCCACTCCCTGCTACGTAGCCTGAGGACAACGCACATCTGCTCATAACACAGATGACAATGTTTTCCTGTAGCTCCACACTGCCCTCCGAATAATGCCCAACGGCTCAGCACAGGATCTCGCCCCCGTTTACCTTTAACTCACTCGTAACCTTTCGGCTGCACTGAGAATTCTTCTCAGTTCCTTACATGAGCCATGACTTCTGCCTTGGGCTTTGACCACACTCCTCCCTCTGTGGGGAACATTCCTTCCCTGCCAGCCCCCACCTGTCCTCATCCTTCAAGTTGCAATATGGCTTCTTCTGCCACTACTGCCCTCCCAACACACACAGACACACACACACACACACACACACACACACACACACACACTCCCCAAAGTCTGGGCTGTGTGCCTCCATGTAACCCCAGCAACGCCGCTGTCCCACAGTACTCGGCTGTCTGCCCAAACAGGCTGCATGCTCTCTGAGAGCAGAGACGGTCCCTGCTGTGCTCACTATTATATCCTCCGGGTGCCTGACACACAGCAGTTTCTCAATGAGTATTCTTTAAACACATTAAGGAAGAATATATACATTTTGAGCTAGAAATTCCAATCTAGAAAGTCATCCCAAGGAAATAATAAAAAGGAATCTTATACATAACTGTTCAGAAAAACAAGAAACCTGAGATCTAAATGTCCATGGATTGATTTAATTAATCCCTAATGGCACATAGCCATGCATGGAAAATGGTGCTATAAAACATTCCATGCCATGTAAAGAAATCCAAAGGAAAGACAAAGTATGTTACAAAACAGCATAAAGAAAATGATCCCATCTTTGTGAAATAAATACATTTACATGTGTAACATATTAACAATGGCTTTCTTTGGATAATTGGATTTACAGTTAATATTCATCTTCTTCTTTGGGCTTTTCTCCAAATTCTTCCATGAACAGGTATTGCTTTTGAATACATAAAATAATAATACATACTAGGTCTCGAGATGCTCTGAAAAGGCAGTTACCTTCATGACAGCGGCGATCTGCTTCCACTGCTCCGGAGTTGGGTCAGTCCCGGTCGGGTTGTGTGCACAGGCGTGGAGGACAAAGATGGAGAACTCGGGGGCATTCTGAGGGGAAGGAAGCTATGTCAGCCACAACACTAGCAGGAATATGGCAGGGGTGGAGGCCGTCAGAGTCAGTGGCACACTGGGCAAGGAGCAGCATTTTTCTTCCTTATGTGCTAACTGGGAAACCACCATCTGGTTTGGGTAGTTATGTTTCAGACTCTCTCCCTTATCAACTGATCCAAAGACCTTTCCCTGCTTCTGCTGACACCAGGGGGGTCTGTTTACTTTTCATCTAATCGCCCACCTCCAGATCATTCAGGAAACCCTGGAGATCGAGTCCTCTCTTCGCTGCATCCCAATAGTGATAGGACCGAATGTCTTTAAATCCAGCAGCAGAAAAGACACCATTATGATTCTCTGTAAGCAAAGGGGAAAAAGTTAAATGTTTTTACAAACACAGAAGCTTAATTGGAAAGGACACAAGTTAGCTTCAGAGCCCTCACAGGCTCAACATCGAGGTGAGGAATTATGACTTAGAAAAATGAGGGGCACCTGAGTGGCTCAGTCGGGTAGGCCTCTGACTTTAACTCAGATCATGATCTCACAGTTCGTGGGTTTGAGCCCCACATCAGGCTCTGTGCTGACAGCTGAGAACCTGGAGCCTGCTTTGGATTCTATCTCTCCCTTTCTCTCTGTCCCTCCCCTGTTCATGCTCTCTTTCTCTCTCAAAAATAAAAAAACATTAAAAAAAATAAGACTTAGAAAAATGATTGTAACCAAGAATAAGTTCAACTGGTCAGTCCTGCTAAACTTACATCTTACACCACAATGGGACTTCCTGTGTCTACATTTTATACCTCCTCTGTGAAGTTTCAACATCCGCTAAAATACAAGTCTACCAAGCGTCTTGATAACCGTATTCTGAACTGGAGCATCAGGTTACTCATGTACTGCCACAACCCACTGCTTGAGCCATTCCCAAACGTCAGTTGACCCAGGGCTGGGTTACATCTTCTGCATAAGCCGTGAGATTCATGAGGGTAATAGCCCCTGGCTCCTCTGTTTCTCCTCTACAGCTGAAGGACTCACCCCAGGTTGGTGAGGACACGTAGACAGGCGTGTCCTTGTTGTTCGTTCCATTGTACCATCGCGCTAAGAACTCAGCTCCGATTCGAAGTGCGCCTGTTCCCCCCAAAGACTGCACACCTCCCACCTGAAAGAGGAGAAGCAGGGTCACTGGTTGATAATGGTGAAGTCAGATGATTATTAGGAAAACTACAGTAACAACGAGCACTTACTTTGTGCCTGCTCTGTACGAAGCCCTGCAAATGTATTATCTTATCAAAACCTCACAGCTACATGAAGGAGACGCTATTATTCGCCTCATTATTTACAAATGAGGAAACTGAGGCTACGGGTAAATGAAGCACTTGGCTCAGTTACCAGCCTCTCAAGACAAGTTTCCTTACTTCCATGCATCTTAAAATGACCTCCCATGGGCAATAATAAAGAGCTCGGTCTTCCCATTTACACAATACTTTCACACACATTCTTATTCACCCTTGCACAATTCTATAAAGCAAGCTGTAGATCCCCAACTCATATATGAGGAAACCGATGCAGAGAAGGGTCTCCCAAAGGGCCGTGCGGCTGTGAGAGGCAGAGCTGGAAGAGATTCCAGGCCTTCTTGCTTCAGATCAGGTCACCTACCCTGCTTCTGCTGTTCTGCCTACATGCCTTCCCTTCCGCCCTCTCGCAATTCTTGGTAGGCTTTGACATGACTCAGTAGAGAAATGTCACAAATTGCTCAATATGTCTAAAGGATTAAGGAGAAAGAAAAAGATCACCCAAAAAAAAAATCTACCTAAATAAAAGGAAAGGCACAGCAATCTAACAACAGTGGCAACCTCTGGGGAGGGGCCTGGGATAGGGGAATAGTGATCACGGGGACTTTGGCCTAATGTGTAAGTGATTTTTTAAAATAAGGAGAATGTGTTATTTGCAACATTTTAAAATAATTTTTAAATTTATTTAGATGTCTGGGATTTGCAGTACAATAACTCACCTTTGGTGGGAGGGTACACAAAAGTGACCAAATACAGGTCACTGTTGAAACCCAGTGATGGGTACATGGGGGTTTGTTCATCACACTGAATTACCTACTTATGTTAATATTTGGAATTTTCCACAATAGAAAGGTTAAAAAAATCTTCCTAGACAAAGAAGAAAAGATCCTAAAATCTTTTTTTAAAAGATAACAAAGGAAAAAAATAGAAAAAAGGGAAACCAAGCTCGTTCATGAATATTGATACTCACTTTACAGATAAACATTAATGAACAGTATGAATCCAACAGTACACTAAAAAATACCCCTTTCTCAAGTGACAGTCATCCCATGATTATAAGATTAAGAGATATAAAATGCACCATGCCGCTAATGTACAGAAAACCCAAATGATCATGACAGATAAGAAAAGTGTAGCCATCCTGATCTTGATGCTCAGTAAAACAGGAAATAATGGATTCTTCTCGAAAATAACAGGAAAAATTCATTTAGCCGTGATGAATAAGTCAGCTTCTTGATGAACAATGAGTCATTAGCAGAAATTCTCTTTGAGCCAGGAACGAGGCAGTGACACCAATTATCACCAATTGTTATTATCTCCCAGTGTTCTATCTGTATGCAGAGGTCTGAGCATCTGTGAAAGAAAACTGTCTGAAATGTGAAACAGAACCCAAGTGGACGTTCCAGCAAATGACAAAGTGAGCGTAGTTGTGCACTGTAAAAAAGCAAGGGCAGCGAACTGGGTGAAAATGGTCAGTGCAGGTCACATGGGGCACACCAACTTCTGTGTTCTCCACAGTGATCCCTGCTGAGCCCCAGGGCCCTCCCACTACTTTAAAGGTTTTGCGGCCGCCTGGGTGGCTGAGTCAGTTAGACGGTTAGTCAGTGATGTTAAGCCATATGTGCATTTATTTTTCACGGACTTGTCATCAGCTAAGTTGAACGTCAACTTTATTCATTATCTCACATTTCAAACACCTAGTCAATTCTGGAAGGTGAATACTTTCTATATAGATGAGCAAGGCTTCCCTTGAACCTGGTGTTAAGTTATCACGGGTATACGACAGGTGTGTGTGGACATCAATGAAAATGTTCTCAGGTGTAATTTTGTATTTCCTTTCTCTCCCATTCCAAGATGCAAATTCATTAACTAAAAGAAGTTAGAAAGCCAGTACTTTAGATTGAAAACATGTTTGAAAAAGATAAACCCACTTCACTAACGTGAACGAATCCTTTTATGTAACACCTGACATCAAATTCTCAAGAGTTTATCATTTTTAAGCATATTGAATACTGGATGGCTTCAGTGAAATACAAACTGAATCAGCAATTAAAAGAAAGACACTGGGGGTGAATCCATAATGTATCCGTTTGTCATTCTGTGACCTGAACTTTGGGAAACTGCTCTGACGTCCAGGGAAGCTCGGCATTTGGAAGTGCGAAGTTCAGCAGGAACCAGG
>NC_043701.1:158129303-158215772 GCF_006229205.1 Suricata suricatta
AGAGGGGGAGGGTTAGAGAGAGAAGGAGACACAGAACCGGAAGCAGGCTCCAGGCTCTGAGCTAGCTGTCAGCACAGAGCCTGACGCGGGACTCGAACCCATGAATGTGAGATCTGACCTGAGCTGAAGTCGGAGGCTTAACCGACTGAGCCACCCAGGCGCCCAATCTGTACTCTTGCTTTAGCTACATGGCCTGAAGAAATCCCTGCCAGCCTCGAGAACACTTGTCTGAAATCACAGGTTGCTGATGTGATGACCTCACTTGGGAGGAGCAGCAAAGCTGAGCAGAAGCCGCTCGCAGCCAAGGCCATGATGCATGAACCTGGGCATCGCTAGCAGTTCACGGGCCTCCAGGCACAAGGTGCTAAGCATGAAGAAGAGGACAATGGTGACAAGATGAGCCACAGCGAAAGCCTAAGTCTCCCAGAGGTGACAGTTAAAGTGAGAAACTGGGATGGCATCACGTGGCCTACGAGCCCTCCTACCAATGGTGGCTTGGGAATTCCCAAAGCTGAAACATTACAGTGCTGGAGATGAAAACTGGACATATGGTATAAGGTCTGAAAACAGAAAGCAGTACGAGGCAGTGACCAGTGTAGAAAATAGGTATTCTCAAAATGGCTCATGGACCTGGTAATGTTAAATCTTGAGAAGAAAAACTCAAGGGAAGATATGATTACTGTTTGTTTTCTGGTTCATTATTCATTCATGCCTCATCTCCTTCAAGTTCTGGTCGAAATGCCATTTCTATTTCTGTCATGACCACCCCAGTGAAAACCAAGTCTACCCCTACTCCCACATTCAGCTTTCCTAATGTGCCTCTCCTATTTTCTTTTATAGCATTTATTTTCTTTTAATATACTCTATCATGTTCTTATTTATTATGTTTACAGTTCCTTCTCCCCACAAAACAGTAAGCCAGGGCAGAAAATTTGGGGTCTTTTGGTCACAGCTGTGCTCCAGCTTCTAGAACAATGCCTACCCTTAAAGGTGAGCACTCATCAGTTGACGGAATGAATGAGGGAATTCAAACATCTACGAATCTCTGAAGTGTCAGACTTGGAGCTAAATGCTGAAGATTTACAAGATAAATGAGTAAGCCATCATTCCTGCCCTGAGGGAAGTCATGGTCTTGTGGGAAAGACTTATAAAATTACACATTATAGGAAGCATAGTAAGTACAGTTATTCCTGAGCTGTGAACAAAGTCCTGTGATAACTCAGCTCCGCCTGACCGCCTGAGAGAACTAAGGACTCAGCATGGAAGTGACCCTTGGCCCAGTCTTGCAGCACTGACAGGCCCTTGGAATGGCAGGACCCCAAGGGGAATGGGCGGGGGGCGGGGGGGGGGGGAGCTGTGAGTCATTGGAGAATAAGATGAAGGCTGCCTACTAAATATGCTACATGCCAAGTTTAAAGTCTAGATCTGCCCTGTAGATAATGGAGGGGCAAGTGGAGGGGGGGAGGACAGGGAGCAGGTGACGTGATTATCAGCTTTTTTTGCTAAGGAAGATCATCCTAGCTGTACTGTGCAGAATGTAATAGGATGGGGAAGGGACTAGAGGCAAGAGGCTACTATAAGAATCCAAATGAGAGGATAGTGGGCTGAACCTGGGGATGGTGAAGACGTCCAGGGAGAAAGGACAGACTCAGCTGAGAACCAGCCTGCAACCATGGTGATGCAGATGCCAAGAGAGCAACCCAAACCATCCTCCCACCCCTCAAAAAAAAGCCTTCAAATATATATGGACTGCCACCTAAATTTGTTCTCTGATGGAAAACACAGCACAGGACCAACCAGACTAAGAGGGAGGGCCATGTTCCACACATCTTACAGAATGAAATGATCAAAACGGGAGCACCAGGACAGAGAAACAAGCCCCCACCAGACAGTTATTAAATGTAGAAGTATGCAGTCTCAGAGGAAGAAGGTCCCCAACACAGAAAAAAAACTCAGTTTTCTCCTTTGTCAACAACAGAATTCCATCTAATCTATCAACAGCGTCTCACAAGATAACCCCCAGCTGTCACGCTTCATCAAGATGCTCCTCAACGTCCCAGCGTCAGCCACTGAAACCCACTCCTGACTTGCCTGATCACTGACCGGGTTCTAGAACGTTCACTCCGAGCCTCCCTGCCTCCTGATACACGGAAGACTGTGTCCAACTCTCAGTTTTCACCCTGCCGTTCTGCTCAGGGAGGCAACAGGGTAACAGCAGGTGGGGAATACATCAGTTGATTCCAAGAAGTGGTCCCTTCCATGCATGAAGGCTGCACTACAACACCGGCCCAGGGGTGTTGGGAGCTATTTGAACTCACCGGTAGAGTGAAAATTCCTGGTGAGGGTCCGGCAAGTTTGCATGGTCTCTTGCCCCCAGATAGCTCCCAAAATCTACCCTCTTGAAACTTTCATTTTTGCTTGAGCACCAAACCTCAGAGTGTTTTGCTAATTAGAGTCAGGAGCTGACTGTCCCCCCGCCCTGACCCTGAGACGTGACCGCACCTGGTCAGGGAAAAGACAAGCAAGTAAACTAGATACACCCTAATGCAACACATAACTTTCCCCTAAGCAATACGGATAACTGAATACCTTCTGGGCCTGAATGCCTTTGTGAGAGTCACGACTGCATAAAATGTATCTATCATCTTTGGGACTATGAGAGCAAGCAGATCTCCTGAGAACTTGTTTTTCTGGGAACTTGCTCTTAGAGTTATAAATGGCCTAATGACCTTTGCTCATAAAAAACTGACCTTTACTAAAGAATGCTGTTTGCCTCTCGGTTAAAGGTTGTTTCCTTGAGGCTAGACCTGAGGTTTTGTGAAAATACCTATGACACCTTGAGTGCCTGTAGCTAAAATTGTAAAACTTATCCATTGGAAATCATTTACTGCCCTTTCTTGTCCTTGTACCTTTTGCCATAAATAAACCTTGAGAACCAGACAAGATGGAGACGCCTGCCAGATGGGCAGCCGTGCTTGTCTGGGGATCAGAACGAAAACGCAAGGCTCTCCCACTTTCTCTTTGGCCTGCACCGTCATCCTTCGGGGGACCCCTGGACCTGCAGGAGCTGGACTCCGGCACAGGGGGGCAGTAAGGACAGCTGGGTTAAGTTGCCAATACCTAACTGGACTACTGCACAACCCTGAGCCCTTCCCCCTCCTCCTCAGGCAGCCAGGTTTATCTTCTTCAAACACACTGATTGGGTAACTCCTTTGCTCAAACCTTCAGGTGATTTCCCCTACCCAGAATGCCAAAATCAGCCTGCCTGATCTATCTGCCATGTTCCCAGCTCCAATCAGGTAGGTCTCTCTACAACCTCCACCCACTTACCTCCAACTTCTGTCCCTGCATTCCTTCTACTCCAAAAAAAAAGGACCCCTCCTTTTTCCTTCCTCTCAACTTTGAGGTTCCCAACCTTGGTTGTACTTTGGAATTACCTGGGGAGCTTTTAAAACTATGCCTATGCAGGGAAGGGAGTTGGGGGGAGGAGGAGAAGTGTGGTACCCTCTAAGATTCTGACTTAACTGTTCTGGGCTGGGGTCCACCCACCCATATGTATTTAAAATTCCCTAGGTGATGCTAATGTACAGCCAGTGTCCTAGCCTCATTCCTCAAAGTTCACCTCATGTCCCAATTTCAGCCCTACCACCATCCCTGTCCTCTGAGTCCCTACAACACTGAGAATCTCTACCAAACCACTTCTGGCCACATACAGCCTATCTTGCTATGTCTGCTTCCAAATGTGTTCTTCCATACGTCTCCGGCTACACACAGAATACCTACTAGGAAGCACTTAAATGGGAGAAGCTGAAGTCAAGGCTAAAAGAATTAAAGAATATTAGAATTGGCAGGAACTTTGGAAAGCATCTAGACTAGTGGCTCTTGAACTCTTGGGGCCACAGACTCCTTTTCAAAGTCCAATAAAAGGAGGCTCAGCTGGTGGAGCATGCCAATCTTGATCTTGGGGTTGTGAGTGCCCATGTTGGGCACAGAGATTCCTTAAAAATCTTAAAAAAAAAAAATCCGGGGGCACCTGGGAGGTTCAGTCGGGTAAGCGTCCAACTTCAGCTCAAGTCATGCATGATCTCACGGTTCGTGGGTTTGGGCCCCATGTTGGGCTCTGTGCTGACAGCTAGCTCAGAGCCTGGAGCCTGTCTTTGGATTCTGTGTCTCCCTCTCTCCCTGATCCTCCCATGCTCATGCTCTCTCTCTCTCTCAAAAATAAATAAAACATTAAAAAACAATTTTTTAATAAAATAAAATAAAATAATCCAATAAAAACTAAAACCTTCTCAGAAATACACATACACACAGAATTCTGCATAAAATTTCTGGGGCTCAGAGGTCCTTAAATAATCCGCTATGCAAGTGCTCCTAATGGGACCATGAACTACCAACTGGTCCTTTCCTAACATGTAGATGAGATGCCAGGGTCAGAGGGGTAAATGCTTGCCCAAGGCCAAAGAAGAGGCAGATCTGGGTCCAGACCCTGATCTCTTAATCATTCCATTAAATTCCCTGAAACACTGACTGCTTCAAACCCAGCAGCTAAAATCTAATCATCTATTGCATGAAATGAAACAATCAAAGAAGCCATGCTTGGAATACACACCATTTGCACTACCAGTCAGGAGACATAACAACCAAACTGAGTTTTCAGTCTCTTCTCCCCTGCGCAGAGTCTAAAGAAAATACAGTCGACCCCTAACGACACAAGTTTGAAATGCACGGGTCCACATATACCTGGATTTTTTTTATTAAGTATAGTACCGTGCTGTAAATGCATTTTCTCTTCCTTATGATCTTCCTTTTTTTTTAGGTTTATTTTTTTAAGTTTACATATTTATTTTAGTAGAGAGAGAGAGAGCGAGCACGTGCAAGTGGGGCAGAGGCAGAGAGAGAGAGAATCCTAAGCAGGCTCTGCACTGTCAGCAGAGCCCAACATCAGGCTCAAATTCACGTACTGTGAGATCATGACTTTAGTCGAAGTCAGAGCCTTACTGACTGAGCCACCCAGGTGCCCCTTATGATTTTCTTAATAACATTTTCTCCAGCTTACATTGTTGTAAGAATATAGTATACAATACATACAACATACATGAATTGCCTGTATATGTTATCCATAAGGCTTCCAGTAGACTATTAGTAGTTAAGTTTTGGGGCAGTAAAAAGTTATACAAGGATTTTTGACTCAGTGTGGCATGGAGTCAGCACCCTTAACCCCCACACTGTTCAAGGGTCAACTGTACACCCTCACCTAAAACTTACCCGATTCTCCTGGAGAGCTGGACTGTTATCCCCAAGGGCGAGGCGGGATGCACAGGTCCGGAACTCCGCCAGGCCCAGGATGGGCAGGTACTCGTGGTTTAGGCTACTGTCGTTAGCAATCTTCTGCTCCACCTTCCTCACGACGGGCAAAACCCATGGCTGGCAGTCATCTGTGCGATAAGCTGGAAGACGGGGAAGTTAGTAACAGAGGAGGAGTGAGGCTTCATCCAAGAAAGAGCTAGCATTGCAAACGGAGAGCACTCCACCACCTTCCAACCAAACAGAACAGTGAGGGAAATTAAAGTTCATTCGCTGACTGCCCGCCTGCTCTGAGCCAGCCACTGGGCTACACGCTGGGCCAGCAGGACAGACATGGTTCCTACCCTTATGGAAGTTAGAGCCCTTGAATGCACGACCTCTAAAAGACAGAATGCTGAAACAGAACTGGGGCGTCAGAGAGCCAGACTGAGGGAAAGAGTGCACATGAAAGCACTAAGCTGCCCCTTACAGATGCTGTGTCAATATTACTGGCGCGCTGAGGTCTGTCTAGCCATGGGCCCCGAATCTCCTTCCTTCTGCATCTCCCCCAAGAGATTTCCAGAAAGTGCAAGGTGCTACTTCACACGAATGCTGCCCCTTCAAACATAAAATGTGGAGTCTTGTCCTATAAGAACAGAAACGGGACAAGTGGCAAGCAAATGCCCCAGGGCTGACGATTCCAGCAAATGGTTACATAATCCCTCAACAACCTATTTGATATCTGCATACATCTTTGTCCTCTCTCTGCCAGGGATGATTATTTTCGCTGTTCCTCCTACTTCACGTTTCATACTTTTATTGATCTAAATGTATCTATTTCATAATATTTATAGTCTTGCCTACCGCAAATTTCTAAGCACCTCTACACTAAAAGCATTTTTAGTCCAGTTATCCTATGACTGACTTTTTCCCCACGACTAACATACGATTATCTCAGGATTCGAGCTTTAGTGGGCAGCTGCTGTGGCTTGCACCCAAGCCCACGATCTGCACGGGTCCCTGGCAGGGGTCACTGGTCTCTGCTGGAATGTTTACATCTCCAACAGGCCCACACTTGTGCAAGTGACTTTAAAACTGAAGGTTTTAGGGGCGCCTGGGTGGCTCAGTCGGCTAAGCCTCCGGCTTCGGCTCAGGTCAGATCTCATGGTCGTGAGCCTGGAGCCTGCTTCCTGTTCTGTGTCTCCTTCTCTCTCTGCCCCTCCCCCTCTCATGCTCGGTCTCTCTCTGTATCAAAAATAAATAAAACATTAAAAAAAATAAATAAATGCCACCTGCACAACTTTAAAAAAAATAAATAAATAAATAAAACTGAAGGTTTTATTTTATTTTTTTAATGTTTATCTTATTTATTTTGAGGGGGCAGGGACAGAAAGAGAGAGAAAGAGGGAGAGAGAATCCCAAGCAGGCTCCACGCTCAGCAGAGCCCTATATGGGGCTCAATCACACGATCGTGAGATCATGACCTGAGCCAAAATCAAGAGTTGGATGCTAAACCAAATGAGCCATCCAGGCGCCCTGAAACGGATACTTTCAGAGTAATTCTGATTATTTTATCTTGCTGATTTATACCCAACATTGATCCCTTTTTTAAATCACTTTTTAGAAAGGTTATTGATATTGCTTACTGAACAATACATGTTGACTACAGAAAATTTTAAAAAGCCCAGAAGCCAAAGGATAACCATTATGATTAATATTTAAGCCCAGTACTCAGAGATAGAGGAACATTTTGATGTACAACCTTCTAAGCTTTATTTTACGTGAGTATATTCTTTTATAAAATATGCATCACATTATACATAAAATTTTAACATGCTTTTCCCCACTTAATAAATATTTTTCACTGTCATTAAACATTCTTATAATAGTTCTTATAACTATTCTTATAATATATTCACATGTCTCCAACCCATCTTATCCTCCACCTACCTAGTTCCAAATCCTCACCCTCCAAAAAATAACATCTGTTATTAATTTCTTTTGTATACTTCCAGAATTTCCCTATATATCTACAAGCAAATACAGCTTCTTATGTCCTCCCTTTTTACATAAAAGGTAACATACAACATATTACACACTGCTTTGTTCCTTGCTTTTTCTACTTAAAGATCTTTTCTTTTTCTGTTTGTGCACAGAAAGTCTTTGTTCTTTTTCACAGCCATGTACCTGATGAATGTACCATACTTTATTTTGCTGGTGTCCTGTTGATGGACACTTGAGTTGTTTCCAATCTTCAGCTATTACAAAACAATACTTCAGTCAACAATCTCATACATATGTCATCGTACATGTGTGCAAATATATCCGTGGGATGCAGGTTGAAAGTGGAAAAGGTGGATAAGAAGTATGTGTATGTGTAGTTTTGAAAGATATATCCAAATTGGCCTCCACAGGGATTTTTATGAGTTAACACTCCTACCATCAATGTATAAGCGTCCGCCTCCCACAGCCTCATCCAGAGTAAATTTCTGCCAGTGTAAGGATGCAAATGGTACCTCAGAGTAGTTTTAATTTACATTTCTCTTATTATAAATGCAATTGGGCGTTTTTCATATTTATGACGCACCCGCAACACAATTTTAGTGGCGAGGTGACATTCTTTTCCATGATTAATTTACTAAGTATTTGTGTTGCTTTTGATTATTTGATGTAAGTACTGTGATAAATGTTCTTGTATCTTCACACATATTCATGAGTGTTCCCTTAGAAAAGTGATTCTAGATGTAAACTTACAGGGCAAGAGTTATACAACAAATAAGTCAAGACTTTATAAGATCATTTTGATTTGGGGTCTGTCTTCTATCAACTAACTCCACCCTCTAGGGATGTGTCATCTGCAAATCATCTGCAGAAGCCATCAGGCTGGTAATAAGAACATAGACAGAGCTCAGATTGACACAGCGACTAACCAACCAACAGTCTGTAGATACGAGTCTATAACTCCTAACACTGTCACAATGCTCACATGCTACCCCCTGGCCTGCTGAATTCCCTCCACACAAGTTAAAAAGCCTACTTTATCAGGTGGGACTTGGGTCTGGTTTTTTTTTTTAATTCCATTTTTTAAAATATTTATTTATTTTGAGAGGGAGATAGAGAGCTCAAGTGAGCACAAGTGGGGTAGGGACAGAGAGAGAGAGAGGGAGAGAGAATCCCAAGCAGATTCTGTGCTGTCAGCACAAAGCCCAATGATGGGCTCAATTTAGGAACTGCCAGATCTTGACCTGAGCCAAAATCAAGAGCCTGATGCCTAACAAAGCCACCCAGGAAGTCCGGCTTTTTTAATTTTTTTTAATGTTTATTTATTTTTGAAGGAGAAAGACAGGAAGACAGAAAGAGAACATGAACGGGGGAGGGGCAGAGAGAGGAGACACAGAATCTGAAGCAGGCTTCAGGCTCTTAGCTGTCAGCACAGAGCCCAATATGGGGCTCGAACTCACAAACAGTAAGATCATGATCTGAGCTGAAGTCAGATGCTTAACCAACTGAGCCACCTAGGCGCCCCTGTTTTTTTTTTAAAGAGATGCCAAAATAACCACTTTTAAGAGTTGTCCCAGAAGGGAATTGGGGTATCTATGATCACAATGCTACCATTGTCTATCTTATTCCTGGAAATCTTTTTTGGAATTATTCGTCTCATTATTTTGAATATCCTCAGTTGGTGCCAATCTTCATCCTTTGAAAGCAAATCTGATTTCTGGAAATGGTACTTACAGCAACAGCAAACACATCTTTGACTACACATACAAAGGTGATGCTATTTAGATGTACAAGAGTGTGGGTGTTCATAGAAAAACCAGTTTTATTATGCTTCACATCTGTATTTGGATTATATCTATTACATAATTATGCCATGTGTATCACATTTATGATAATAATGTTATTTGTAAACCACGTATTATAAGTAAAATGGGGAGGGGGGGCACCTGGCTGGCTCAGTCAGTGAAGCATATGACTCTTGATCTCAGGGTTGTAAGTTCAAGCCCCATGTAGGGTGTAGAGATTACTTAAAAATAAAATATTTTGAAAAATGAAAATTAAATAAATAAATAAAATAGGGAAGATAAAAAATGGCAGTACCACTGTTTTTACCCATACCATGTATTCTGTGCTACTCTAAAAAATCCTGTATATGACTGGAGGCATGGAGGCATTGTGTCTATATTGTGACAAAAGAGAAACTGGCCTCCCTTCTTCATCACCCAGTTTCTCCCAGGTTCAGTTCTAGATTTATTCCCAATGCCCTGCCTACCTGCCCTGATGAAGCAGAACAGCAGACTGCTCTCGTGATTAGAGCAGTGAAGGCAAACATGATTGACAACTACGGTTCCTGCTTTCCCAGGGACTTTTATCCCTATTTGTTGGAGCCAGGAGTTTCTCATTCATTCTTTTATTCACTCATTCATCACTCATTACTGAATCTACCAAGAACCAGGCACTGGCTACAAGGAGCTACACAGAAATAGGTAGGATACTGTCTACCCTTGAGGAAACATAGAACATAGAGCCCTTAATTCTCCTGTAAGGAGTCAGGAAAGATTCCACAGAGAATGAAGTATGAAAGATGAATAAGAGTCTAAAAGGTAGACAAGGAAAGGGTATTCCAGCGTAGAAGCAAAGTTTTCCCTTCTACCCTTTCAGGTTCTTTGGCTGGTCTAATGACTCAATTGACATAAGACAGATTAACAGGAGAAAAACAGAAGTTTAATAACCTGTACTTCCTGTCTACATGGTAGTTACTCAGTTCTCCCTCTATATCCAGGAAAACTGAGTAACTCTCCCAAATGGCCAAAGCCATCACATTAAATATCACCTTCAGCTAGAGACAAAAGATGCTGGGGGTGGGGAGTCAGTTATGGGAGGTGATCAATAAAAGCACAATGAAAAAGAGTAAGATTATTAGGCAGATTTAAGCCCAGCCCTCTCCACTCATAAGTTTCTAGATATTTAGAGTCATGTGAGAGACACTCTTACAAATGGATACTTCCTCTATAAGTGTAAATGTCTCTTATTAAAGGGTAACTTCTACATGGTTTCCAGAGCTTCTCCTCTATCTGCAGTTTCTTAAAAATAACCAGCTTAAGGCATACTTTGGGGTGGTAAATTTTGCTTCCTTTCACCAGACTGCAGAAACACCTGTGCAAGGTCCAAGAGGCCTGGAGACCTGAGGTTTCTGAGGACCTGCATTTTCATGGCTTGAACATAGGATCCAAGGAAGAATAGCAAGGAGTGGCTCAAAAAGTCTTTGGAGTATCTTTCAAGTCTCTTCTAAGGAACATCCTTTCAATGGGGAAACCAGTGGAAGCATTTAAACAAGAGGGTGAGGTAGACAGCTGTATATCAGATCATTTGAGCAACACTGTAGAAAATAAACTGGAAAGGAGAACAAAGGCGGATGGTTAAGTCAAGAGGCTCCTGCAATAATCCAGAAAGGGAATAATGAAGTCTTGAATTAAGGCAGTGATGACAAGGAAAAAGAAAAGAGGAGACAGTCATAAGATTTATGAGGTAGATAATACAGAACCCAGTAACCGAATAAATTGACATAGGTTCAAGGGAAGGATGGCAAATGACTCAAAAGTCCCTCTAGTCTGGATAAAGACTGGTGGGGAGGGGGAACCGGGAGGGTCAACCAAGAAACAAAACATAAGCAGGAAAAAAAGAAAAGATTGAAAGGAAGTTCAGAGAAAATGACCAGTTGTGTTCTAAACATGCTGAATTTGGGGTGTCTAGCAAACTGTACTAAGTATGGGTCTGGCATTCAGGGAAGAGGTCCTGGATAGAAAGAAAGACTTCATAATTATAGATATCGACAGTACCTGAGCCATAGTAATAACAACAAGGACTTACTGAATACTTAGTACACACAAGGCACTGTCCTAAATGCTTTACCTTTTGTTTCAACCCCAGTTTAATTCCTATAAACAATTCACAAAATAGATATCATAATCTGGAAACTGAGGCCAGACAAGTTGAATAATTTGTCCGAGATCAAAGAACTGTAAGAGCTAGGCTGTCATACTATATTAGCTCATGGATCCATGTACTTTTTTTAAGGGCAAGAGATGTCTAGGGAAAGGCCGCAGCAAGCAGGTCCCAGAGGGCTGCGTGAGGAGCCTCTCAGCCTGCAGGCTTCCCAGCCCCAGGCCCCCCTCTTTTAGAGGAGGCACACAAATTAGGGAGCAGTGAGCAGTGATGCTTCCCAGAAGAAAGGAAGAACATAGAGAATTCAATGATCAGACCGTCCCTTCCTCTCCTCCAAACATCGCCACTTCCCTCACCCACCGTTACCCAAGAGCCCGGGCATATATGGACGCCTCTTAAGGCCCTTCAGCTAGGTTCCTGGGAAGAGGGCCAGGGAGTTCTCTGAAACACCTAATACAGCACAGCCATCCAACAGTTTTATGTGAAGATGTAAGAAATCCACATTAAAAACAACAGACATTAAAATAAGAGTAGTTTATCTGGAACAAAAGAAATCTAAGTTTATGGGATAAACAGACTGAAGCCTATGAAGAAACGTCTTGCTTTGGCTACATCAGACTGGGCCTGTGTCTCCTCTGCCCTTAAAGCCACTTGTCTGAAACTCTGACAAGCACTAAAATGGTCAACTCAGGGCATATCATACTTACATGTGATGCTCTGCTTTAACTAAAAGGAAATTATGGAAACAGCAAGAAGAATATCTCTGGAGAAACTATTAGCAAGTAGGAACTAGGTAGTAAAATTATAGTTGTAGTTTATTTCAAACACGTCCAACAGTACTAGAATTGAGCTGCATAATCCCCACTGGGCTTTATCTGAACTTGAGGGGATAAAAAGTAGCTTCCCCAAAGTCAGTGATTAATTACATTTCCTTCACAAAGAATCTACTTGGTGATGTGTAACTACAGCCAGGACATACAAGAGCTGAAGGAGACCCTTACTTGAGCACCTGCCATCCACCAAAAAAAAAAAAAAAAAAAAAAAGCCTAGTCAAGGTGATCATAAAAAGAAAAATAATATTCATATTGTTATTTTCACATACCCATGAAACCCATGGTTCATGTACCCATTACCTAGCTTCAACAAACCATACATGTAATTGTTCATTTAATCCTCAGTCAACTGATGAGGCCAGTAACATCATTATCCTACATGTAATGTGTTAGTGAATCTTAGAGTAGAATTTTAGAGAGAGGTAATTCCATCCCTGCTCCTCCCAAGGTCATGTCCCTAGATTGCAGGACTGGCCTGTCTGCAGAGCGCCTGCCACTACAGTGCACCGGCAGCCTCCGGACCACCTGAAGGACCCAAAATAGAGGTCAGTTCCCCTACCAATGACCACATGATGTGGGGCAAATTGCACTGCCCTGACAATGCAGAGCCTGCTTGGGATTCTCTCTCTCTCCCTGTGTCTCTGCCCCTCCCCTACTTGTGCACGCTCTCTCTCTCAAAAATAAATAACTTAAAAAAAAAAGATTAAGTGCATAAATCATTTGCTCATGATAAGGAGGAAAAGTTCCTGGGTTCCTGGAAACCATGACAAAGGCACTGTCACAGGTGAGGTGACCACCTGAACTACAAACCATACTTCTGAGCCAATCATTTCTAGCCTGGGCTGGCAGGGTGCTTTTTCTCTGCATGAGCAGTTTATTTCTGAAGGGATGTCAAAAATGCTTTCATTTTGCAGTTCTTAAACTGAAAATTTTATTTAACATCTTCTACGCAACCTACCCAAAGAAATGCCAAAACAACTAATACTTACATAACTCCTACTTATTTGCCAGCCACTGTCCTAAGTATGTTAAACGTATTTAGCTCTCACTAAAATTCTGTAAGATAGTTTAAAGGTAACGGAGCAAAAAAAATTTTTAAGATGTATTTAAATCAACAACAACATATATATCTGGCCCTAAATAGGTACTTGAAGGTTTTAAATTGGATTTAAATTAAGAACTTGAATAGTGCCCAATTCCAATTCAACTCAATTCAAGGCATCCTTTCAGTATTTCTCCCACTCAACTGCCTGCTGAAAGCATCACTTTCTCTCCATGGGTTAAACTATGTAGTATTTGCTTTTTTAAAAAAAAATGCTTTATTATGGAAAATTTCCAACATATACAGAAGTTGCAAGAATAATATAATGGATGTTTCATGTACCCATTACCTAGCTTCAACAAACCGTACTTTCTCACCCTCTCCCATATTCCTCGGTAAAGATAAAAATAACAGGTCCTATGCACATTCACTGTGGAAGCCTGATTCTGAACCTCCTCCTCACCACCCTCGATTTTCTCTTTCCAAAATTTCGAGTCCTCTAGGTCTGTTCCTTGGCACAGAACATCATCGTACTCATTTTCTTCAACCTGGCTGGTCTTTGTAGGTGGTCGAGTGTCTGTGGGGCTTCCAACGTTCAAGTGACAGAAACGGCAAATTCACCAAAGGTCGGAATTACTCTAAGAAACTCCAGTCGAAACCCTTTTCTTACAGAAGGGGAAAATGAGTCCCATGTACTGAGCTGTCCCATGTCCAAGAAATACAAGCAAGAAATGAGGATAAGAATGTGTGAAAAGGGAGCTCCTACCTCCACACTCTTTCCACTCCTTCCCACCATCTCTACCCACTCCTACCACATCTGTGAGGGCCAGAATATTCTTCCCTCCCTGGCAGCATTAACCTGTTTCCAAAGTATTTAAATTTCTATTATATCACATCTTGACTTTAGCATCTTTGAAGCCAAAACCAAACCTCAGTCTTCCCCCCCACAAGGCTTGGTAAAGTACCGATTAATACCTGGTAATCACTCAAACATTTATTGACCCAGACCAGAGCTCCCTAAGGATCAGAGTTCTTCATCCATTTCCCAGTAGCCAGGACTTCAAGCCTATCACGCTTCCTAGCTTCCTCCCTCTCCTTCCAATCTCTGAGCCCCATTTATTAACAGCCAAAAGGATGCGGTATAAAGAACACGGAATGGAGAATTGGAAAAACCAGGTTTGTGTCCTGGCTGCTAGACCTGTACTGTGGACCTTGTCACATCTCCTTTTCCCTGGGACTCGATATGCCCATCTATAAAATAGGCAGATTGGAAAAACCTTCGTGGATCTTGCCTCTTCTCCGGGGCTCCCCTCCGCGGCCAGCGCCACGCGCCTCCGCGCCCACTCCCCGCGGCGCGGGTTAGGTCCGCTCCACTCCCCAGGCTGCTCCTACTCCTAAGCACTGCATCTTTACCTCCCACGCCCAGGTTGACCTTGCGGGGGTCCGGATCCTCCCGGAAATCGGCAGTGAGCTTAAAGACAAGGACGGGCTGGGCCTGCGGAACCTCGGCGAACACAGAAGGAGGCGCCATTGCAGTGGAGCTGGAGACAACCGAGAACTTCCACTCTGCGTCCGGAGCCGCTGGGTCCCGTCTAGTCCCGGTGGCTGGAGGAGACTCTCACCTTCACCTATCCGGCAGGGGCGGGTCCGCGGCCTCCAATGGCCTAGCTGTGTCTGGAACTTGGCAACGCGGTGAACCAATCGTGAGCTTCTGACGCAGAAGGGACAGGAGGGAGGGGATGCTATTAGCCAATCCAAGAAGAGAATCTTATCGGAGGCCAGTAATGATGCAACCAATGTACTGTACGACGGCTGAGATGGGGGCGGGGGCTAGGATTGATTGGCAGAGCGGACTCCTATGGTTGAGGAAGATATTCCTCGGGTCTCCTGTGTTGAGGGAGGAGCTGAGCAGCCCGGGTCCGCCAAAGGTGGCCTACTTGACCTTCGCGGGCCAGGAGACGAGCTAGGTGGCCAGCGGGAATCCCAGAGGACCAGCCTTCCGGTACCCGTGAAGCAGGCGTTCTCGCTGCCAGGCGCGACCGCGTTCACGTACCTGACCCGGGCTGGCAGCGCAATCCCCGGCGTCTGCGCTCAGGGACGAGAGTCTTTGGTCAGGAAGTACAGCTCCGGAGCCTTCGCAGGCGACCTTGACCATCCCGATCGGCTTTTCCCCCTGCGGGAAATGTGGGTGAGCCGCCTGCCTGAGTGTCAGGCAAGGGACATCCTACTGAAAGTGGAGGAATGACCAAGAACTCCTTTCTGCAGCTCTCGCCCCCCCCCCCCGCCTTGGTTTTTGCTCCCCTTTCCTTACAGAGAGGGTCGGCTCTTCAAGAACCTTCAGTATCTGGGCACGGCCTCCCTCTTCAGCTTTTCTCCCACGCACGCACTCAACCAGATCCCGCTGTCAGCAGCTGGCTGGTACCCAAACTGCCTCTTCTTGTAGTCAGGCTCTTCTTCCCCAGCTCGCTTCTCCACCTGGTGACCTTCAAGACCCAAAGTCAATGCCTCCTTCATAAAGACTTTCCTTAATCCTCACTCTGGTCAAAATCCGCCTCTCTTTTCCTATGCTTCTGTACCTTGTTGACAATATTACCATTTCAGAAAATGCCCTAGTTAAGAACCTTAACTCTGGAGCCAGGCCACCTAGGTTTTAGAGTCATCATTTACTGACTTGGGCAGGTTTAGGCAAGTTACTTAACCTCTCTGTTCCTGCTTTGTAAAGTGGAGATAATAGTACTGTCCTCAGGGTTGTTGTGGGGATTATATGTGTTAATACATATAAAGTGTTTAGCTACATGTAGTAAGTACTCCCTAAATGTTAGCCATTGTTGTCAGTGAACGTCTGCCACACCCCGTGTAGATGGTAAGCTTCTTTTGGCTAGAGATCTTACTCTATATAAGTATCCCTCAGTTTTTTGCACTTAGTAAGTTTTCAATAAATGGTGGAAGGAGGAATCCTTTCACTTGGTGTTACGGAAGAAACAATACCTCAGCCTCTGTTCACTGGATAATATGACAAATCTCAAAATGAATTTTCCTTTCAAAGTAATGAACACAAGCCAAAATACCTTTGTGCAACACCTGCCAACCTTTGTATTACCTGTTTTTTTTTTTTAGAAGCTTTGCCTCTGCTTTTAAAGGTAAACTGCCCATAGTGCTTCATGAACAAAGGTTTCCCTCTACAATTGTAAGTTCAACACTGAAGGTGAAATGACAGTGAACTTTTTAGTGGTACCAAAAGCAAAGGCAAAGGGCAACTGCTGAGACCAGTGTTCTATAGCCCAACCTTCCCAGAGTTTGAAAAGTATGAGTTTCACAGCATTGGCCAACAATATCATGGTCATTTCTTACGTCATTCCCTGGGGGGAAAAAACCCATGGTCACCTAAACATCAACTTAGCTAAGACCAAATAAATATTTACTGACAATCTAAGCAGCTCTGTAACCAAGGCAATGCTAACAGGGGCAAATAAGGTGGCATATGCAGTTTTTCTTCGTGTCTTCATAATATCTGTTCCAAATCTTAGAAAGGAGCAAACAGTTAACTGGGTGTAGCAGGGAGGGAACGCCATATTATGTGGGATCCAAGTCTCAAACTTTGTCCTTGGTAACATTAGGTTCTTGGAGATTATGTTCAGTATCCTTCTGTCTTGAGTCCTGCAGGCTACACCTCTACACAAAATGCCAATCTTGAAATAAACAAAATGCTTTCCAGGCCATTGCTAATTTTAACACTTTGACTTGGAACTGAGCAACACTGCCTCCCTGCTGAATGGATAGACCAAGCAAAAGACTCTTTAGAAGTGAACGTTGCCCAGGTAAAGTGAATGTCCAACGAGAGGGCAATAGGGTCAAAAGAAAGGACTAGTATTCTCCCTGCCTCATGAGTTTGCTATGACTGTCTGTTCAAGCATCTTCCCTACCATCTCCCTTCTGGATGCTTTTTTTTTCTTCAAAAGAGTTGGAAGGGAAGAACTCAGAACCCACACAGCAGCAGCTTCATCTGGAGTGAATTTCTAGAATATACTTTCTGGGAAATCTGAAGGCTTCAGGGCTGAGCAGTGTGCCCCATAGCGTAATAGGCAGGCCAGGCTGGGTCAGCTGTGGACACTGCATGGACCTCTAAGCAATTCCACACCTGCTTATTGTACTCAGTCTTGCCTGTTACCCAGGAGGTCTAAACTTAGGAACAAATCAGAGGAGGGAGGAGTTTTTCACACTTTGGACTCAAGTGCAAAGTGCTTTGGAATAGTTATGTTTAGGTGTATGCTGTCGCTACGGGTTGGATATTATCTAGAAGCTGACTTGTGTGCAGAGCAAACGTTTCTTTAAAACCCCCAAGCTGCAAGAGGAGATCTGTTTAAGTATCACTGTTTGGCAGGGGCACCTGGGTGGCTGTCCGTTAAGAGTTCAACTTCAGCTCAGGTCTTGCTTGATCTCACGGTTTGTGAGTTCAATCCCAGCATCAGGCTCTGCACTGGTGGTGTGGAGTCTGCTTGAGATTCTCTTTCCCTTTCTCTCTTTGCCCCTACCCCTCTGGTGCTCCCTCTCTCTCTCAAAATAAATAAGCTTAAAAAAAAAAAAAGAATCACTGTGTGGCTGAATAGTGGGCAATAAGATAAGCATAGAGACCCTAAGGCTGTGCTATTCTTTCACTGTATTGAGTTTATTCTTGTTAAGGAAAGTGATTGCTTATCAACTTCTTCCTTCAAAATTAGCTGGCCTGTTTCCTGGGCATGCCTTTGTGGAACTATCATCTCCTTTTGCTTCTCATCCCTCATTTCTCTCCTCCTTCCCATATGTATGACTCCTCTCCCCACCGAAACACACAAGGATTGGACCAAGTGAAGGTCTGTTGTCGCTTTCTAATTCATAGAAGGGTATGTCCAATGAGGGCCGAGGGTCTAATGTTAGCATCTGAACCAGGCATCTATGTGAGCAGAACTTTTTTTAAAGCTGCTGAGACCTTTATATAACAGAGCTATCTTTAGGATGACAACTACTGACGGTTTTATCCACTGAACATAATTAAGTTCCAGGCCACCATGTAGAAATTGTTGTGCTGTATAGTATTTGTACTTCAGAAACAGTATAGCATATGGTTAAAAGCATGGCCTTTGGAACTAGATTTCCTCTGTATACCTCAGTTTCCTCATTTGTAACATGGGGACAATAATAGTTCTACCTCACAAGGTGAAGATTAGATGATTTAATATAATTAAATGAATGTAAACACTGACTTGTGCGGGACACTCAGTAAGCACTCAGTATGCTTGCTGTCACCATCATCATCATCACAGATGCTGTTTACAAGCACTTGCCTTTGAGATTTGAATGAGGAGCGTGCAGCAGAACAATGCACAGGCTTTGCACCCACAAGCAAAATCTAGTTTTGCCTCTTACTAGTTTTGAAACTTGGAGTAAATCTCTTAACGTAGCTGACTGTAAATTGGGACAAAAAGATTTTTGCTTATGTTGACACATACACACCTTTAACACAGTTGTAGAAATTGTTGTGATGGTTGTTGTTATTCAGTCACACTCTGGTCCCTGCGTAGCTGTAGGGTGATGGTTAGTCTGACTCTGAAATCTCTCTGCCACGGCCTCTTATAGACATATACTCTGAAATATGGAAAAGAAAGCAAAGAACATGGGTTTTTAAATATTTAGAGTCCTCCAAAAAGTGTCCCTAGATATCTCTAAAATCTCAAAATAATTTAAAGGTAACAAGGCAGCATACTTAATTAATATTTAATTAAAATGTTACAGTGTTAATGATAACTCTGTGTTCCCATATTATCTCTTTCTGAAAAGTAGAAAGTGTTTTAGAAACACTATTCCACTACTCTCTACGTTTCAAGGTGACTGTTGTGTCCTGTCAAAAACACAACGGGCATGGATAACCTTATATTTTATATTTTAATTAATGTAATAGTTTCCTTATATAAGTGTTGAATTACATGTTAGATAGAAATGACTCATGAACGCACTTTATGGAGGCACTGCCCTTCTGGCATATGTTCCCAAGTTCATAGAAAATGAACAGAAGAGTGGGAAGACTGTAGACCTGAAGTCATAAGAAAGTTTCCTCTTCTTGTCCTGTTTCACCCAAAATGCATGACAAATACAGCCTCTTACTTCTAGAGAAGGTCTTAAGCTTCCCTCCCCAAACCCCTCATCCAGGCTAGGATATCCTTTTTTTATTGGGTCATGTTCTAATGTCCTGTGCGTTGATACAAGATGAAGGTAAATGAAGAGATAATGAAGGAAACATATTCAATGGGTTTTCCAAGAACACATTTCTTTCAAACAATTCCTAAAGGGATAGTCTAAAGCAATATAATGTACAGTCCTAAACTATTCCACACGGCTAACATTGCTAACATTGTTAGTGTTGCTAACATTCCAACATCCAGCAGTAGAGGGCAGCACTGCCCTTCTTTTGCAAAAGGCTGCGCACTCATAAAGAAAATAAAAGACACTCTTGATCAGTGTCTGTGTGTTTACTTTTACCTAATACTTAAAAAAAAAATTAGACTCCTTTTCTTATTGTTTAGGTGATTAGGTAGAAAGAACGTCAGAGCCTGTATTGCCTTGAAGTAACTAGTGAAACACATAGAGTGTGCTCAGGATATGGGTTCTGCCCAGCAAAGATAAACAGTGGCTTGACCCTGGGCAATCAGATACGGTTATTGTATGAACAGACCTGATTCTCCTGCACTTTCTGGATAGAAGTCAGTCTACTGAACTAGCAGGATGTGGTTTTTAAAATGTGTGCAACTCATATGGGCTTAGCCCTGATAACTGCTTTTGAATCCTAATTCACGGACTATTCTGCTGTCTGTGTTAGCTTTCCTCTCTGTCACACCTGGCTCAGATCAGACCTACCTCAATTTACCACTTGTATTGTGACCTTAAAGAATTATGTCAGACATGATAGTAAGGAATGTCTTTCATGAGACTGTAGTTGTCTAAGGGACTATGTATATGAAGGGGAGGGGGACTGAAGGTCTGTATGGTGGTCCTCATTCTATTGCACTATGATTTGAGTTTATCCTGTAAGTAGTAAGGGGGAAAAATCTGTTATTTTGTACTAAAAGTTACTTCACACTCCTTGAGAGGATGACAGAGGAGAGAGTAATCTTAATTTCAGCAAATACATAACCATAGTGTCCCTAGCACATTTGGATTCTGCTCTAACCCTCAAAATGTTTTTGGCAGCAAATCTTCAGTGACAGTTTAAATCAATTCTGCCAGGAGTAAGAGGTGGAAGATAGGGTCTGGTTCCCAGCTCCCTGTGTGAACTTGGAAAAATTATAACCTCTTAGCCTTTGCTTCCGCATCTGTTAAACAGAGATAATGTCTTCTAGATCTAGTAGTAAAAGGGTCAATTTAGGAACCACATATCAAAGCCTGTTGAAAGGCATTTAAGTACCTAATGAATATTTCTATGACTGTAGTTCCAAAGAGATTCCTGCCTTTTCTAAAAATAAGACTGTGCATCTTTTCTCCTCATGTGATATCATTATATTACTGAGCTGGTTCCTTTTCATGGGTACTTGACTTTTTTCTCCAACTCGTTAGTTGTTTCCTCCAACTTGTTAGTTCCTTGAGAACTGAAACTATCAACTATATTTCCAGTCATCCTCTATAAGAATATATTTAGCACATATATGGTTGATGAAAAACAAAAACTACAAGGCACAATTATCTTTTTATTTAACGATGGTAAAAAAAACACCACGTAACATATACCATCTCAACCATTTTAAAGTGTGTGTATAGTACAGTGGTATTAACTGGAGGCACCTTGTCGAGCAACAGATTCCTAGAACTTTTTCATCTAGAATTCTTCGTAACTGTCTCCCATATCTCATGGTGTCCAAAGTGCTTCTTTATCGACTGGGCAAATACAAGAAACAAATGTAGAACAATGACTCTGTGGCGAGGGATGTGTGGAATGAGGTAATCAAAAGACATCCACTCTTTTAAATCCTTTCTGTCCTCATAGAGATTCTGTCTTAGTGTCTCTCTAGCCCATAGATGAGTCATTTTCTATGAACTTGGGAACATATGCCAGAAGGGCAGTGCCTCCATAAAGTGCGTTCATGAGTCATTTCTATCTAACATGTAATTCAGCACTTATATAAGGAAACTATTACATTAATTAAAATATAAACGCCAATTGATACTCAGAATCTCTGACTTCTGTAAATTAGTGAAAATAAAGTACTGCTTTAAATCATTAATGGTATCACAGTAGCATTTTTATTTAGCTAGTACAGGTGAGGACTGTTGTATTGAGGGAGACTGTCCTCCCCAAAGACCCAGCTTTGGCTATAGATACACGTGCTTCTGGACTCTCTCAGGATAGCATGACAGTATGTGCTTTTAGACATTGCATCTTTTCAAGCACAGAGCATCATCTAAAGTGACTGTTAATTATCTTGTCACATTCATTTGAGATTTTTAAAAATTTGGGTTTCTCTTTTGCACCAAGTGAAAACAAAAATAAACCCTAGATGAATTTAAGATTTAAATATTTTAGGGATGCTTGGGTGGATCAGTCAGTTAAGCATCCAACTTTGGCTCAGGTCATGATCTCATGGTTCATGAATTCTAGCCCCGCGTCGTGCTCTGTGCTCACAGCTCAGAACCTGGAGCCTGTTTCAGAAGATTCAGAGCTCACCTACTCGCGCTCTCTTTCTCTCTCTCTCTCTCTCTCTCTCTCTCTCTCTCTCTCTCAAAAATAAACATTAAAAATTTTTTAAAGGTTTAAATGTTTAAACTACAAGCAAGATATGGAAAATAAAGGAGATTTTTTAAAGTTTATTTTTGAGACAGAGCGAGCAAGTGGGGGAGGGGCAGAGAGAGAAGGAGAGAGAATCCCAAGCAGGCTCTGTGCTGAGAGCGAGGAGCCCTACACAGGTCTCAAACCCACGACTGTGAGAGACTATGACCTGAGATGAAACCAAAAGTTGGACACTTAACTGACTGAGCCACCCAGGTGCCCCAGAAAATGAAGGAAGATTTTTAAAAACAGAATTAGAGTAGAAGAGACTTTCCCAATCATGACACAATCTCAGAAGCCATAAAGAAAAAAACTGTTTATGTTGATAGCACCATAAATAGAAATATGATGACTTGGAAAAAATATTTGGAGCATGCTGATCAGTCACATCTATCATATGCTCAGAGCTTCATTGTATTGACAGAAAGTGAATTAAGGATATAAAAAATGAATCAAGAAAGAATAAATACAAATGGTGAATAAACATACCCCCAAATTGTCATTATTAAATTGAAACTCTACCAATTTCTCCATTTTGTCCATCGGACTGACAAAAAATTTTCAATATTGGTAAATGACGTGGAGAGGACAGGAGAAAGGGCACTTTCATGCACTATTGATAAGAATGTTGATTCATGAAAGTTTTTCTCAGAGCGCATTTTGGCAATATCTGAAAATTAAGATGGACATACCATTTTGCCACATATTTTCTCCCCTAAGAATCCATCCTAAAGACACTTACACAAGCTTGACAAGATAGGGAGGTACAGGGGTGTGCACAGTTGTGTGTTGCAGCATTGCTTTAATAGAAAAATAGTAAACAATGACACTGTCCAACAAATATATCATTTTGTAATGTAAAACATTAAGTTTTTATGAGAAAATAACAGATTTGAAAGAGATTTCATAAGAATACAGAGACATGGATGGAGCTAGAATGTATTATGCTAAGGAAAATAAGTCAATCACAGAAAGACAAATATATGATTTCACTCATATGTGGAATTTGAAAAACAAAACCTGAGCATATGAAAAGGGGAAGGGAAAGAGAAGAAAGAGAAGCAAACCACAAGAAACTTTTAACGGAAGAGAACAAACTCCTGGTTGACAGAGGGAGGTGGGGGGGGAGGTGGGCTAGATGGGTGATGGGTATTAAGGAGGGCACTTGTGATGAGCACTGGGTGTTGTATGTAAGTCATCAGTCACTGAATTCTTCTGAAACCAACCTTGCACTGTATGTTAACTAGCTAAAATATAAAAATAAATTATTTTTTAAAAAAGATAATCTCTAATAATAAAGGCGAACAGGAAAAAAAAATAGATCTCCAAAGCACAACAGATGTAGTCAGCTAAAACTTCAGAAGTTATGTGAAACTACTTTTAATAAAGAATAATGTGGTGTGCTACGGTTTAGAGCTAACCTGGAAATCAAGAGAGCTACGAAAAATCACTTGTTAATAAAATAGTGATTTTTAAAAAATGTAAATCCCAGACTCTGTATCCCAGGACGTAAGTAAAACAGTCCTGACATCTCATGGATGATAAATATTGGCTGAATGAATGAATGAGAATAATACTTCCATGAGGGCTGTCATAAGGCTTGATGCAAATCCGCCTAAAGATTAGTGCTTGATACATGAAACAAGTGTTTAGTAGGTACTAGTTCACTACTTTCCTGGAAGCCAGTCTGAGCTTCATACCTGCCTGGCACATTGCAGGGGGTTTTTACTTAAAACCATGCATACAGTGCTCACTATATGCCTGGTATTGTTCTAAGTGCTTTACCAACACTAACTCAAACAAATTGCAGTAACAGCTGACGTAGCTAGTCTTATCCCATTTAACAGATGAGGCAACTGAAGCAAAAAGCAATTGAGCAATTTGCCCAAGACAGCACAGCTAAACAATGGTGGGGATATGAACACAGTCAGTCTCGGTCAGGGCCCCTGCTCCACTGTGTCATGTTGCCGGTCATGTGATAAAAATTTATCCAGTGAAAAGGAATGCGATATTATGCTTATTAGAAATTACATTGTGCTCTTATTCTAGAGAGCTCAGAACATTTTATGTTAAATCATACCTGAAGATTAATCCTGCAATATCCCTTTGAGGTAGAGCATATTTTTAAAATGTTTAAAATGTATGAGGCGCCTGGGTGGCTCAGTTGGTTAGGCATCCGATTCTTATTTCACCTCGGGTCATAATCTCATGGTTGGTGAGACTGAGCCCTGCATTGGGCTCTGCGCTGACAGCATGGACCCTGCTTGGGATTCGCTCTCTCTCTGCCCCTCCCCCACTAGCTCTCGTGCTTGCTCACTCTCTCTCAAAATAAATAAATAAAACTATAAAATGAAATAAAATTTATAACTAGTTCTTGAATCGTGTCTTAAAAGATCACTGGCCGTCCTTGTCCCTGCGATGACGTCACTATATTTGCTTTCTGACATCATAGACTTTCCATACAACAGTTCCAAGTTCTGAACAGAAAGACATCTGCTCTGGAAATGGAAGAGGCATAAGGGCTTTCAGAGAAGAATTATATAACAAGTTCAATATTATTTAAAGGGGAGAGATGATGTGTGTGAGTTTTAATCTCCCACATGGCTAACACAAAGGATCTTTAGACTTCTTGAGAGTTTTGTTTTTGTTTTAATCTTAATTTAACTTTATCTCATAACGTAATACCACCTTTTCTTTTTCATGATTCATTCATTCATTCATAGATTCAATTCATTCAATTAACAATTATTGACCATCTACTATCTTCCAGGCATTGCACTAGGTATTAAGGATAACATGGTGAACAAAAGACTAAACCCTTGTCCTATGGCTTCTCTAATTATTATGTGGAAAGACACAGAATACTGCATAAATGAAATTATGAACATTACAGCCAGGGTAAGTGCTATGTCACTGTGGAGAAGGGACATGAACGTACGTAATGGGGGGATGAATCTAGTTGAGGCTGATTCTTTGCCTCTCAGAACGTTCCCTCCAGCATGGATATAATCCATCTTCTAATTCCTGCCCCAGGGGCACCTCTTAGATCCTACAACTTGCACATATTAATCTTAAATTTCTGGAATCCATTTAGGCAGCCAATGGAAAGATCAAATTGGTTTTATTAAACAATCATGAATGTGCCCCCGTTTACGGCAACGGGATTCTAGGATGTAGAAGGGATTCTTCGCCCTCCATCCTTGCCCACCTGCATTCCTTCTCTTTCACTCTTTTCTTTGTTGAACCACATGTTCACCATTTTTGATGACACTCTATATCTGCTATTGGATTGGGTTCTCCATTGTATTGAGCCCATCACCCCTTTTCTAGGTGTTTACTCATCAGAGTGTGGTCCTCAGACCAATGGCATCAGCATCACCTAGCTAGATGCTTGTTAGAAATGCAAAATCTCAGCCTCCTCCCCAGGCCTACTAAGTCAGAATTTGCACATCGAGGAGATCCTCAGATGTTTTTCTAAACACATTAAAATTTAGAATCATCATTTTACCCCCATCAGCTTCCAGGAATGTAAAATGGACAAGGTCATTCCTGCCCAACCCACCTTGCTTACAGCTTTGAATTGAAGATGCTCTAATATTTAAAACAACAATAACAAAAGGCATTTTCAGGAGATAATAATGCATTATAACTATTAAACATCAAATTTAACATTATTTGTTTTCATCTAGATAACTTGATTTATTAACGCTGTTTTCAGAAGTAAAGATTACTCCTACTTGACTAACTCTATTTCTGTAATAATTGGTTGTAGTAACTTAAAATACCCTAGAGTTCTGTTTTATTTTGTTTAATGTATAGGTCAACGATTCTTTCATCCTTCCTGCACATGTGTATTTTCATATTTTTTTCTGAAAATCTAAAGCCTGAGTCCTACTCTCAAAGATTCTGATTCAGTGGGTCTAGAGTGCAGCTTAGGCTTATGTAATTTGTTTTAAATGTTTATCTATTTTTGAGATGGGGGAGGGGCAGAGAGAGAGGGAGAGGGAAGATCCAAAGCAGGCTCTGTGCTGACAGCCCCTGATGCGGGGCTCAAACTCATGAACTGTGAGATCATGGCCTGAGCCGAAGTCAGACGCTTAACCAAATGAGCTACCCAGGTGCCCTAACTTTTTTAAGTTCCCTAGATAAATCTAATGTATTGCTAGGGTTAAGAATCATTGATGGAAATAAATAAGAGATGAGGAGACTTAGAATAGGGAGTAATAAACATACATAAAAATAACAGCTGCAGTTCTGTTTTCAGGAATCCATTCTACAAGAATATGTGTACAAAGATGTATGTGCACAAAGGCTCACTGTAGCATTATTTGTAAGAGCAAACGTCAGTGTCCACCAATTAGTGAATGATCACATGGGCAGGGCACATCCATATAACGCAATACTGTGCTAACGAATAAAGCGAATGAGGAAGACTTATATCGACTGCCATGAGAATATCTCCAAGGTATGTATTGTTAAATTTTTTTAAATTACCTCACAATATGTGATATATGATCTCATTTATCTGAGAAGATAAATGTGCATATATACACCCATGGGTATGTAAATGTTTAGAAAGATCACTGAGCTGTTGACAGTGGTTACCTCTGGGAAGAAGAATGGGCGGGTAAGGGGCTTTTTGCTGTGTAAACTTCTAAATATTTTACAAGAATGTATCCATGCGCTACTTGTGTGAGTATTCAAAATACATTCCAGGGCTGCTGGCTGTCATACCATTTGTAATCCTGGATAATAGACTATTTAAGCTAATTATTATTTTAATATTATAATCTTGAATGCATAATTTTATAATAAGGAGTACAGTGGCTGATGAAAATGAAACGTATCTAAAATACCTACACAAAACAAAAACTGCTAGGGCACCTGGCAGTTTTTTCATTCAACCTGTCACTTCTCGACTCTGGGATTACTTGAATTATGTTGTTCTGACTTCTCTAGATACCATCTTATCCAATGTTATATTTGGAATTGACTCTAACAACCTCTGTAGTTCCTTGAATAACTCACCCATGTAAGCAGATCCCACTTCTAGAAGGATCTCATATTAGCACTTTGTAAATTCTCCCTTGTCCAGCCCTAGAAGTCACTAAGGACAGAAGGCCCCTACAATGCAGCCTTGCTGAGAGCCAGGTCTCCTCCATTTTAGGTAATTGCAAAAAGCACACTGATTAAGCCTTCGTAGGAGAGATGTGCATCCTGTCTAGGGAAAAATTCTCAAGAGTCGCCTAGGATAGCTCTTCCTTTTTGAAATGGTGAGTAAGCACTGGAAGTGTCTAATGAGAGAAACTACTTATGAATCTGTCCCTCTAAGCCCCAGGCCACTTTCTCTGAGAGACTCGAGGATCTTACCCTGATAGCATTGGAATAAAGTCAGCACAGAGGCAGACTGACACAGAGCAAGGCTTCCAGCCCCCTCCCCCCGCCGCCCCCTGTGGGGCCCTGCTGACAGCTCGTTAGAAACTGTCTCTCTCCTGAGCCCCCTTTCGTTTCTTCAAGTTACAAAGCTTGACAGAGTTTGATGGGGAAAGCAAGGCGGTAACATCCCCTGTGGCAACCAAGTCCCTGCTCATCTATCTGTGTTTGACAGATAAGGAGAGTAGATGTCATCTACAAAACGTTTTGCTCACCTGAGCCAAGTGAGCCAAGGGCCATGCTGTCCCTTGCAGGGCCCTCCCTACAGGAGGAATCCAGACAAGACCCACCGACCACAACTGAGATTTCTCTCAAAAGAAAATCATTATAACCAGACAGTTCCTAGAAACCGAATGCCCACTCCAGTCCTCAGAAAAGTGCATAACACCTAATAACTCCGAGGAATGTATGCTTTGATTTGCAAGAAGCCTTTTCTGAGTTATACCCTCCACTTGGTCTTTGAGGGCTGGTGATCAGTTAAGATCTGAAAAGTCTATCTGAGATTCTGAGCAGTGTGTCTGGGCCTCCAACTTTGCCAAATTACTGGAAAAGGGAGTGTAATAAAACAAAATGAAATGCCATTCTGCTCCAGACTTCAGAGACTGAACACGCTGGTATCCCAAGGTCTCTTCAACCTTCTGTCAGTGGCTCCCCCACTTTAACATGCCTTGGAAAAATCTGGGATGTTCATTTAAAATGCAGACCCTGGGGCGCCTGGGTGGCTCAGTCGATTGAGCCTCCAACTTCTGGCTCAGGTCATGATCTTGAGGTTCGTGGGTCAGGCCCCCTCATCGGGCTCTGTGCTGACAGTTCTGAGCCTGGAACCTGTTTCAGATTCTGTGTCTCCCTCTCTCTCTCTGACCCTCCCCGGCTCATGCTCTGTCTCTCTCCGTCTCAAAAATAAACATTACAAATTTTTTTAATGCAGATCCTGATTCAGTAGGTCTGGAGTGAGTGGGTCCAAGGAATCTGCATTTTAACAAACTCTCTAGGTGATTCTGGATGCAGGGGATCCAGGGGCCCCACTTTGGGAACCACTGCTGCTCCCTGCTGCTGCCTGCAGGAGCGCCTCCAGCAAGGCTTCTAACGGCGTTCCCAGCACCTTTTGGGGAGAGCTCCTGCCCTCTTGGCCAACAAGCCCAGAGCCAGTTCTCAGCAGCTATTTCCATGGGAAATGGAGCCCGCTGTCTAGGATTCTCCTTCAGGTAACAGTAGTCCTCAGAGGCCATTCTCCGAAGAGAGACATCTCCCAGAGACAGGCATTCAGAGCTTCTAGAAGGCAACTCCCAAAAAAGACTTGCAACAAAGAGCCCCCTGCTGCCACAGGTGATAACGGTTGATTTTTATTAGATCGCAGGTTCTTAGACTTCACTGTGCATCAGAATTACCAAGGCAGGTGGGTTCAGATCCATGGACCCAGGCCCCATCCAAGAACCACGCCTGGGATAGAGCTGATTGATCAGTGGTTTAGCAAGCTACCAGGAGATGCAGACAGACCAAAGTTCAAGACCCATCATTTAGAACAAAAGCCTCATAAAACTCCAACCACTGTACTCCAGAAATTGAAATCTAAAATATTATTAACACTGAGCACAATTGGTTTTCCTTCCATACTCTCTCAATGTCCCTAATAATTTTCTACTCAAGAAGTCAAATACTTTCCTAGAGGGAAATAGCTGCTAGATTCTATGACTTGCTAAGTGCCAATATGCTGCGGTTTGAGAAAATCAATACCCCAAAATCTAAACTTTTAAAACATTAATTTTTATCATTACAAAAATATAGTGATAATAACTTTTACTAATTTATTATGTGCCATGTACTCCTCTAAGCCTTTCTAGGTGTTGAAATAACTATTAATTATTGAGCACTTGCTTTTTAATGAAAAAGATTACTTCATTTAGTCTAGCATGTCACCTAAGCATTTTATTTAAAAAAATTTTTTTTAATGTTTATATATTTTTGAGGGAGAGAGGGACAGAGACAGAGCATGAGCAGGGGAGGGGCAGAGAGAGGGAGAGAGACACAGAATCCAAAGCAGGCTCCAGGCTCTGAGCTGTCAGCGCAGAGCCCAATATGGGGCTCGAAATCACAAACTGTGAGATAGTGACCTGAGCTGAAGTTGGACACTCAACTGACTGAGCCACCCAGGCTCCCACACCTAAGCATTTTAGATGGAATGACAGATGAGGAAACTGAGGCACACAGAAATTAATTTACTTGCCAAACATTGCACAACTGTTACGCAGTAGGACTATGTTTGAATCCGGAGACCAGTTCTCAACCATTATATCACCTTGCTGATATCATCATAGCAATGATAACAGTGCTTTATTCCACAAGTCTCTATCATAAGGCTATTGAGTGCCAGTATTGGGGGTAATGTTCTAAGTATATGGTGACAAGACAAACACAGCCCTTGTTTTCATGGTGTGCATGATCTGTTGAATGATCTGAATGTGTCAAGTTATTCAGTGCAGCATGAGGGGCGTGGTACCAGGAAATCACTGGGTTGGATGATAAGACACAGCCTAGACCAGGGGGATTGAGGGTTTCTCGCCAAAAGTGAGGCATGAGTGAAAATCTAAAGAATGAGTATGAATTAGCCAAGAGAAGAGAAGGAGAGAGGAAAGCCAGGCTGAGGAGACAGTAGTTGTAAAGGCCCAGGGTTAAGAGAACACATGCTATGGTGAGTTAAGGAAATGAAAACTGGTTGGTACAATTGAAGCAGTGAGGGAAGAGGGCAATGTGTAAGCCCCCAGGAGGAGCCCCCAGAAAAGACTAGGAGAGGTAAGAGCAAAACAATGAGAGGTGACTCAAATTACCCAAGATCACAAAGCTTGTAAGTGGCAAACTCGGAATTCAAAATGTCTCTAACTTTCTAAAGCCATGTTCTTGACCCATACATCTCTTAAAGATTATTTTCATTTACTATCTAAAATTATGGTTGATATAAAAATTTTATTCAGGGCACCTGGGTGGCTCGGTCAGTTGAGGGTACGACTCGATTTCAGCTGAAGTCATGATTTCACAGTAGTGGAATGGAGCCCCTCTGTCTGGAGCCTGCTTACGATTCTCTCTCTCCCTCTCTCTCTCTCCCTCTCCCCACTCACACTCTCGTGCTCTCTCTCTCTCTCTCAAAAAAAATAATAATCTTAAAAAATTTTTTATTTATACATATTTTTCCAGTAGCACATTCATTTAAAAACAAAACAAAAAAAACTTGTCAAGGAATTGGACAGTGGATGCTTGAATTGCATTCAGGAAGCAAACTCATGAAACAGGCTTCTAGCTGGCCCCTCCTCTCTCTGCCGTGTGCCCCGCCATGTCTTTGGCTTGGATATGCTTTCGTTCTGCCTAAGAATGTCTTCTAAGGCATAGCCAGGTACAGTTCATGGGCAAATGCTTAGATTTCTCTTCAGAGGTCATCTCATGTGGCATCAGAGCACCAGTACCAATCCGGGAACCACTCTGAGTATCTGTCATTCTCCAGGGGACAAACCAAACATAGTAATAATCTAGTTCTCTACAATATGTGTGTCTTCTCCAAAAGACAGATTAACTGGCTGCTTTTGTTAACTGTTTATTATTTTACTAAGGCATAGATGCTCATTCTTATATATATATATATAATTAAATACAGAATATACAACAGTTCAGAAGTTATAAAAACTCTTTTTTTTAATCTTTTCTTTCTTCCTTTTTTTTTCTTTTGGAGAGAGAGAGAGACAGAGTGCAACTGGGGTAGGAACAGAGAGAGAGGGAGACACAGAATTGAAAGCAGGCTCCAGCTGAGCTGTCATCACAGAGCCTGATTTAGGACTCGAACTTATGAACTGCAAGATCATGACCTGAGCCAAAATTGGACACTCAGCTGACTGAGCCATCCAGGCACCGCTAAAAATTTTTTTCTGTAAGGAAAGAACTTAAAAGATATTTTAATGGTGTCACTCTTCTGTGTCTGTTACATGCAAAACGCTGTACTAACCACGAGGCTAGGCCAGGGGCACAGGGAAAGCTAAATAACACAATTCAATATGGCAGTGGAAGGAATATCTGTGGGTCATGTGTAATGATATCTTTTTTTATCTTAAAATTTTATTGGCTCATGTAATTGGACAATTAATTGGAATGCTGGCTTTAGACACGCTTCAGCTCAAGGAGAGGTCTCAGGGCTTAGGCTTTCTCTTTATCTTAACACTGCTTTTCTTTCTGTTGGCTTTGCTCTGGGGCAGGCTTTCCTCACATGGCATCTCTAGGTTTGTTTCATCTTCATAATTAGCAGTCCTAGAGAAGAGAGCTGGTACCTTCCCCCCCCCACACACACTTCCATCTAGATCAGTCCTGGGGTCACACTCAGGTCTTTGGTTCAGTCCTGTTGTTGCATTTGCAGGGGTCCTTATGAATTTTGGATATTAAGCCCTTTACCAAAATATTATTTGCAAGTAGATTTTCCTTTTTTTCCCTTTCTCTTTATTTATTTTTTTAATTTACGTAAAAGCTAGTTAGCCTATACTGCAACATGATTCCAGGAGTAGATTCATTAATGCCCCTTTCTCATTTTGCCCATCTTCACTCCCACAACTCCTCCAGTAACCCTCTGTTGGTTCTCCATATTTAAGAGTCTCTTATGTTCTGTCTCTCTCCCTGTTTTTATATTATTTTTGCTTCCCTTCCCTTATGTTCACCTTTTTGTATCTTAAAGTCCTCATATGAGTGAAGTCATATGTTATTTGTTCTTTCTCTGACTAATTTCGCTTAACATATATATATACCACATCTTCTTTATCCACTCATCTGTTGGGACATTTGGGCTCTTTCCATACTTTGGCTATTGTCTATAGCATTGCTATAAAAATTGGGGGTGCATATGCCCCTTCAAAACAGCACACCTGTATCCCTTGGATAAATACTTAGCAGCACAATTGCTAGGTAGTAGAGTAGTTCTATTTGTAATTTTTTGAGGAACCTCCATACTCTTTTCCAGAGTGGATGTACCAGTTTGCATTCCCACCAGCACTGCAGAAGAGATCCTTTCTCCTCATCCTCCCCAACATCTGTTGTTGCCTTAGTTGTTGATGTTAGCCCTTCTGACAGGTATGAGGTGGTATCACGTTGTGGTTTTGATTTGTATTTCCCTGATAATGAGTGATGTTGAGCATATTTTCATGTGCCAATTGGCCATCAGGATGACTTCTTTGGAGAAGTGTCTATTCATGTCTTTGTCCATTTCTTCACTGGATTATTTGGTTTTTTGGATGTTGAGTTTGCTAAGTTCTTTATAGATTTTGGATATGAACCCTTTATCTGTATGTCATTTGCAAATATCTTCTCCCATTCCATCAGTTGCCTTTTAGTTTTGAAGATGGTTTCCTTCACTGAGCAGAAGCTATTTATTTTGATGAGCTCCCAATAGTTCATTTTTGCTTTTATTTCCCTTGCCTCCAGAGACATGTTGAGTAAGAAGTTGCTGTGGCCAAAGTCAAAGAGGTTTTTGCCTGCTTTCTCCTCTAGGATTTTGATGGCTTCCTGCCTTACATTTAGGTCTTTCATCCATTTTGAGTTTATTTTTGTTTATGGTGTGAGAAAGTGGTCCAGGTTCATTCTGCATGTTGCTGTCCAGTTTTCCCAGCACCACTTGTTAAAGAGACTGTCTTTATTCCATTGGATATTCTTTTCTGCTTTGTCAAAGATTAGTTGGCCATACATTTGTGGGTCCATTTCTGGGTTCTCTATTCTGTTCATTTGATCTGAGCGTCTGTTTTTGTGTCAGTACCATACTGTCTTGATGATTACAGCTTTGTTAATACAACTTAAATTTGGGATTGTCTCCAGCTTTGGTTTTCTTTTTCAATATTGCTTTCGCTATTCGGGGTCTTTTCTGGTTCCATACAAATTTTAGGATTGTTTGTTCTATCTCTGTGAAGAATGCTGGTGTTATTTTGATGGGGATTGCATTGAATATGTAGATTGCTTTGAGTAGTATTGATACTTTAACAATATTTGCTCTTCATATCCAGGAGTATGGAATATTTTTCCATCTTATTGTGTCTTCTTCCATTTCTTTCATAAGCTTTCTATAGTTTTCAGTGTATAGATTTTTCACCTCTTGGTTAGATTTATGCCTAGGTATTTTATGGGTTTTAGTGCAATTGTAAATGGGATTGATTCTTTGATTTATTTTTCTGTTGCTTCATTATTTGTGTATAGGAATGCAACCAATTTCTATGCATTGATTTTATATCCTGTGGCTTTCCTGAATTCATGGATCAATTCTAGCAGTTTTTCGGTGGAATCTTTTGGATTTTCCAGAAAGAGTATCATGTCATCTGCAAAGAGTGAAAGTTTAACCTCCTCCTGGCCAATTTGGATGCCTTTTATTTCTTTGTTTTGTCTGATTCCTGAGGCTAAGACTTCCAATACTATTTTAATAACAGTGGAGAGAGGGGACATGCTTGTCTTATTCTTGACCTTAGTGGGAAAGCTCTCAGTTTTTCCCCATTGAGGATGATACTAGCGGTGGGTCTCTCATATATGGCTTTTATGAACTTGAGTTATGATCCTTCTTATTCCTACTTTCTTGAGGGTTTTTATCAAAAAAGATGCTGTATTTTGTCAAATGCTTTCTCTGCATCTATTGAGAGGATCATGTGATTCTTATCCTTTCTTTTATTGATGTGATGAATCACATTGATTGTTTTTTGGATATTGAACCAACCCTGCATCTCATGTATAAATCCTACTTGGTCGTGGTGAATAATTTTTAAATGTATTATTGGATCAGGTTAGCTAATATCTTGTTGAGGGTTTTTGTGTCCATGTTCATCAGGGAAATTGGTCTACAGTTCTCCTTTTTAGTGAGGTCTGGTTTTGGAATCAAGGTAATGCTGGCTTCATAGAAAGAGTGTGGAAGTTTTCCTTCCATTTCTATTTTTTGGAACAGCTTCAAGAGAATAGGTGTTAATTCTTCCTTAAATGTTTGGTAGAATTTCCCTGGAAAGCCATCTGGCCCTGGACTCTTGGTTTTTTGGGGGAGATTTTTGATGACCAATTCCATTTCTTTACTGGTTATAGGTCTGTTCAAATTTTCTATTTCTTCCTGTTTCAGTTATGGTAGTTTATATGTTTCTAGGAATTTGTCCATTTCTTCCAGATTGCCCATTTTGTTGGTGTAGAATTGCTTATAATATTCTCTTATTATTGTTTGTATCTCTGCTGTGTTGGTTGTGATCTCTCCTCTTTCATTCTTGATTTTATTTATTTGGGTCCTTTCCTTTTCTTTTTGATCAAATTGGCTAGGGGTTTTTCAATTTTGTTAATTCTTTCAAAGAGCCAGCTTCTGGTTTCATTGATCTATTCTACTGGGTTTTTTGTTTTTTGTTTTGTTTTGTTTTGTTGGTTTTGATAGCATTGATTTCTGCTTTAATCTTTATTATTTCCCATGTTCTGCTGGTTTGGGGCTTTATTTGCTGTCCTTTTTCCAGCTCTTTATGGTGTAAGGTTAAGTTGTGTACCTGAGAACTTTTTTCCTTCTTTAGGAAGGCCTGGATTATTATATACTTCCTTCTTATGACTGCCTTTGTTGCATCCCAGAGGTTTTGGGCTGTGATGTTATCATTTTTATTGGCTTCCATGTACTTTTGAATTCCCTTGTTAACTTCTTGGTTAGCCCATTCATTCTTTAGTAGGATGTTCTTTAGTCTCCAATTAGTTGTTATCTTTCCAAATTTTTTCTTGTGGTTGATTTCAAGTTTCATAGCATTGTGGTCTGAAAATATGTACGGTGTGATCTCGATCTTTTTGTGCTTGTTGCAGGCTGATTTGTGTTCCAGTATGTAACCTATTCTGGAGAATGTTCCATGTGCACTGGAGAAGAATGTATATCCCGCTACTTCAGGATGAAATGTTCTGAATATATCTGTTAAGTCCATCTGGTCCAGTGTGCCATTCAAAGCCATTGTTTCCATGTTGATTTTCTGTTTAGATGATCTGTCCATTGCTGTAAGTGGGGTACTGAAATCCCCTACTATTATGGCACTATTATCAATGAGTTTCTTTATGTTTATGATTAACTGATTTATATATTTGGGTGCTCTCACAAATTGGAGCATAAATGTTTACAATAGTTAGGTCTTCATGGTGGATTGATCTCTTAATTATGATATGTGCTCTTCTTCATCTCATGTTACAATCTTTATTTTAAAGTCTAGATTGTCTGATATATGTATGGCTACTCCAGCTTTCTTTTGTTGACCATTAGCATGATAGATGGTTCTCCATTTCCTTAATTTCAGTCTGAAGGTGTCTTTAGGGCTCAAGTGAGTCTCTTGTAAACAGCATATAGATGGATCTTATTTTCTTATCTATTCTGTTATCCTATGTCTTTTGATTGGAGCCTTTAGTCCATTAACACTTAGAGTGAGTCCTGAAAGATGTGAATTTATTGCCCTTATGTTGCCTGTAGAGTTGGAGTTTCTGGTGGTGTTCCCTGGTCTTCTCTTCTCTTTGTTGCTCTTGGGTTTGGTTTTTTTTGTTTGTTTGTTTTTGGTGTTTTGGGTCTTTTCTCCCCTTAGAGAGTCCCCCTTAAAATTTCTTGCAGGGCTGGCTTAGTGGTCGCAAACTCCTTTAATTTTTGTTTGTCTGGGAAACATTTTATCTCTCCTTCTATTTTGAATATCAGCCTTGCTAGATAAAGAATTCTTGGCTGCATATTTTTCCAATTCAGCACATTGAATATATCCTCCCCCTCCTTTCTGGCCTGCCAAGTTTCTGCGGATAAATCTGCTGCAAACCTGATCTGTCTTCCCTTGTAGGTTAAGGACTTTTTTCCCTTGCCGCTTTCATGATTCTTTCCTTGTCTGAGTATTTTGTGAATTTGACTATGCTATGCCTTGTTGATGGCCAATTTTTGTGGAATATTATAGGAGTCCTCTGTGCTTCCTGGATTTTGATGTTTGTGTCTGTCCCCAGGTTAGGAAAGTTTTCCACTATGATTTGCTCACATAACCCTTCTACCTCTTTTTCTCTCTCCTCATCTTCTAGGGCCCCTATGGTTCTGATGTTGTTCCTTTTTAGTGAGTCACTGATTTCTCTAATTTTTAAATCATGCTCTTTTGCCTTGGTTTCCCTCTTTTTTTCTGCTTCATTATTCTCCATAAGTTTACTGCTCTGCCTCATCCATCCTTGCCACCGTCACATCAATTCAAGATTGCAGCTCAGTTATAGCATTTTTTATTTCAGCCTGACTAGCTTTTACTTCTTTTATCTCCACAGAAAGGAATTTAATCTATTTTCAACCCCAGCTAGTGTTCTTATTATTATGATTTTAAGTTCTGGTTCAGACATCTTGCTTGTATCTCTGTTGATTAAGTCCCTGGCTGTCATTTCTTCCTGTTCCTTATTTTGAGGTGAATTCCTTCATTTTGTCATTTTGAAGGAAGAAAAGGAATTTATAAAATAAAATTTAAAAATTAAAACAACACACAAAAAATAAATAAATGATGCTAGATCCAAGGTGTATTTTTGTCTGGTTGTTGAAAGAAGCTTGATAGATTAGAGAAAAAAGGGAAAGAAAAGAAAAGAAAAGGAAAACGTTTGAAAATTTGAAAAAATGAACACAATGAAACAGGATAAAATTAAATGATGGAAGTAAAATAGAATTCGAAAAATTTACAAAATAAGTAAAAAATATAGAGAAAATTAAGGAAAATGTTTTAATAAAAATTGAAAATAAATATTTTTTTTCTTTCTTTATTCAAGAAAAAGAAAAAAATTGAATAGATGGACCAGTGAACAGACTAAAACAGATTGGAATTACATTGTTTTCCACTAGAAGTCAACCTATGAAGCACTTCATAGTCCTTAAACTAAGCAGGCGGAGACTTGTGTTCCTGAAAAGCGAGGTTGGCCTAGTTGGGTGGGACATAGTGTAATGGCTCCACTCTCCCCTAGATGGCGCTGCTTAGCTTACTGGGGTGGATTGTTGTGGCGCTTGTAGGTGGTGTGCGCATGCGCTAGAGTGAAAATGGCGTCACCCAGCTCTCAGTCCTCTAGTACCAGAACTCTGTTCTCCGGGATCAGCAATCGCGTACCTGTTCATGTCTCCCGCTTTCATCCACTACCCGCTTTTACACCGTCCTTGACCAAGCCGTCAGGTTGCCAGGTGGCACCTCCCTCCTGAGTTTTACCTCAGAGGCGGCTGGGTTTCCTGAGACTTCATTCATTTCTGAGGAACTTTGGCTTTGAGCGTTCTGACCCTCTGCGGGAGGGTTCACTGAGCAATGGCTGGGTGCAAATCGCACCCAGGAACATTCGTGGGACCGTGTTGCTGACAATTCCCAGAGACTGCGGCTAGGTGTCAGCCCGCCCCAGAAAAGGTTCATGCGATCGTATAGCAGCACCGTACAGCAACACCGTTTCAGGGATTATGGAAAATCACAGCACATATCCGGCACCAGACTTCACCCTTAACGACCTTGTTCCAGCACCAGCGAATGTGGTTGTTATCTGGGGTTTGCTGGAAGCTTTGGCTGTGGGGCAGCCACACAGCCTCACCAAATATCCTCCCAGCAGGACCTGTAGCCTGAGGACCTCCAGACTTCACTCTGCTCCTGGGGATTCGCCCTTCCCACCAGAGCATTACCAGGTATCAAGCTGCAGTTTCAGACTCTGTGATCCCCCTGTTTATAAAGTCGTACTGGAATTTATTTTTTTGTTTTATTTTTATTTATTTATTTATTTATTTATTTATTTTGAATATAACACAATTTATTTTTTTAACATAAGCAATTATTTCCCATCATTTACAATACAGTAGTTACAATGACACTCCAAACAGAAAAGCAAAGTAAAAAATCAAAACACCAACTTCTATTTCATGTAATTAGACTTATACAGAAATTAGAAGGTTAAGTAACAACTAGTTAATCACCTAATTTCACAGCTATCTGAAATGGCAATCATTATATAGCAGCTTATAAGTCTTACTGGAATTTAAACCCTCTCCTTTCTTTCTCCCTTTTTTGTTTGTGGCTGTTTTCACTTTTCCACTTTCTCTCCAGCTGCTTTTGGGGGAATTGCTTTCCCCATACTCTCCCCCATCTCCATCCTCTTTCCGCAAAGCAAAAACAGCTCCCTGCCCTCCGCGGCTCCTCTCTCCGCCAGTTCACCTCTCTGCACCTCGTACCTGCTGAGTTCTGTGGTTTAGGTTGTGCAGATTGTTGTGTTAATCTTCAGATCAGTTTTCTAGGTGTGCAGGATGGTTTGGTATTGATCCGGCTGTATTTCATGGACGCCAGATGCAAAAAAGTCTTCCATGCTGTTCTGCCATCTTGGCTCCTCCCCAGAGTCCCCTGCCTGTCTCTCTTCTCCATTCCATTGCCTATAACCCTATCCCCAGAAATATCATTGTTAACAGTTTGCTATATCTTTCTACATGCATTTCTACGCATAAACATAGTTCTTAAATGAAAAGGATTGTATTATCTGCAATGTTGTGAGACCTGTTTTTAAAGCAAGTAGCAGTGGCCATGTCTTCATGTCAGTGTATGTAGCTTCACCTACTTTTACTCCTCTCACATGCCGGCCCACCAGATGAAGGTGCCATTATTTCTTTGCCGTCCTCCATTGATGGCCATTTGTGTTGTTTCAGTGGAGAGAGACGGTTCAGCACTTTTATTCTATAAAACATGAGGGCCCCTAAGAATGTTGTTTGGCCTCAATTTGGGATTGAGCATTTTTCTGAATTTGCCATTGTTTGCCTTTACGTTTCCTCCCTTCTTGAGCTTGGTGGATGCTTCTCTCCTGCTATTCCCTCTAATCCGACTACTCCATGTAAGGTATGTTTGTTGCTTTAAAGATCTTACAGAGTCTAGGACTCTTTGGAGGAGGTAGGTTCAGCAAATAAACAAACTATTGTCCTAACTTTACATTCTTATTCTAGAGGATTTTAGAGACACTGGAAGAAGTTCTCTTGTTATCTGGGAATCAGCTTTAAAACCTCCTTGTGTTTGAACTGTGTTTTTCATTTCCTTTTAAAGAGAACCCTAGACAGAGGAGAATTGAATATATTTAAATTGAAGGCATATCCTGTAACTTCAAAGAGCTTCTGTCTCCTACAAACGGTTGGGAGGCAAAATTAGCTGGGTAAACAATTAGAGTCCAGTTGACTGTTAATTATGTGTTACAAGCCCCTGGGCACCAGAAGTTCAGGGAAGACAGAGCTGGGGCAGTTTTCTGCCTTCGAGGGAAAAGCACTTGAGCTGGGTTAGGAGGCAGGAGGTGACATTCAGAGATGTCCACTAGGCAAGTGGAAGTCTTTTCAAGTACCTGGTCACTTTTCACATCTTTTTTTAAAATCTGACTTTTTTTTTTTTTTTTTTAGTTTTTGTTTAGGATTTGCCTCCCCACATGAGAACATTAGCTTGATGAGGGCAAGAACTGTGCCTTGTTCACTACAGAACCCCCAGTTCCTGCAAGAGTGCCTGGCACAGAGTGGCTGGCCAAGGGGTACAGGAACAAGTGAATGAAGGAGCAAATGGCCATGGGGTGTGTGCAGAACCATGAGAAGACTGGCCTATTTGGAAAGAAGGGTGTCTCCTTGAGGACTGGGGGGGCTCTCCAACAGAAAAGCAGAGGAGCACCCACGATAGCCTGCAGGAGATTCAAAACATGGGGCGAGTGAACCTAGCTGAACAGAGTATGGGCGCCACTGACCACTGCCAAGACAGACCCTGTAGAGATTGCAATAGAGGACTTGAATTTGAAATTAAACTAAAGCACAGACAAATAAAATTGTTCCCCACTGTGCTTGGTCAGCCAACAGTTATACTTAAAAAAGAAAAAGGAAGGTTGCCTGGGTGGCTCAATGGGTTAACCATCCAACTCTTGATTTCAGCTTTGGCCATGATCTCACGTTTCTTGGGATCGAGCACCATGTTGGAATCTGTTTTGATAGCACAGAACCAGTTTGAGTCTCTCCTCTCTCTCTACCTCTCCTCCCACTCACACATGCGCTTGCACTCTCTCTCTCTCAAAATAAATAAAAAAATAAACACTTCTTTAAAAAAGAAAAAAGATTTGTTCAGTCCATGTTAAGAACACAGTAAAATGTTAATGTGATCACAATACTTTTATTAGTACTTAATCTTTAAGCAAATATACTCATCTCATATTGAACTAGTTATTGGCCAAAAAATGTTTTGCTTTGTTGTTGTTGTTGTTTTTACATAAACTATTGTTTTGTAGGCTTTTCCATCTCCTACTCATACAATTGATTACTGGACCTAAATGCAGTGCGTCACATTCCTGGCATATCCTATCTCATTGATTTTAGACCATCTTTCACCTTATGGAATTCATATTAAACCTTGGTCCTATCATCAATCACAGTTATTCCTCTTAGCTGGGTGTAATCCATATAGTGATCGGCCATCCTCCAAGGATTTGGATGCTTCCCGATAATTTGGAGAGCCCTAAGGGGCCGGGAAGTGTTTACCAGCTGACACACCACCAGCCAAGTACAAGAAAGAAATGAAGAGGGCAGAGCTGGGAAGGGGTACCTGCTGGGATTCCACACTGAAGCAAGCCGTGTCAGCCTCTCCAGCTTAAGCAACCCAGAAAGGTTTCTTCTAGGAACCAGCATTTTAGAAGTAAAGGGGGAGGGAATAGTTTGACATGTTTTGTGGCGGCAGGGATGGAAAGGGGAATGTTGTTTTGTTTGGAAGCCAAACTTGGGGGGTGAGAAAAGGGTGAGCCCCTCACTCCTGGTGGGCTGATGTCAACTTGACTTAGAAGTGGGTTACTTTGAATATCCTTCACCTCTAGCTCTCAGGATAGATCCCACTTTTGGGGCACCTGGGTGGCTCAGTTGGTTAAGGTTCAACTTTGGCTGAGGTCATGACTTCCCAGTTCATGGGTTTGAGCCCCAAGTCCAGCTCTGTGCTGACAGCTCAGAGCCTTAAGAGCCTGCTTTGGATTCTCTCTCTCTCTCTCTCTCTCTCAAAAATAAACAAACATTTAAAACATTTTTTTAATTAAGAAAATAGATCCCACTTTGGTGTTTTGGGACATTTCTCCCCACTTAGCCACTCTCCAGGTTTTCCATTGGAATTCTGATCACGGAGTCTCCTATGTACCTCTCCCTGCACTCTGCCTCTGCTGTAAAATCAATTACAATTGGCTTACATCTCCAGTTATGGGTACATGTTCCATCTGCTCCCTGCCTGCACACCCTCCCGCTGCACCGCTGCCCACTCCTCCGCCTCCCCCACCGCACCCCCTGCCCATTAACGCTATCTTCTCAAGCAGCCCAGGAACACAGATGTTTTCACCCCTCGCTCCAGCACACGGGTATTTTCCCAGTGTCTCTGTGTGTATGCTCCAGGCACCGTCTCTCTGGGGAGGGAGAGAGTAAATGTTTTCATTCCAAACCCTCAGGGTCAGGTCTTGTTTGTCTAAACTGTGTTTGTTGCTGTAATTATCAGATTAGCTGATCTCTGGCAGCAAGTTGTGGGCCAGGGGAGGGGGAGTATTAACTGTTTGTAGGATGGTTGCTGGCTCCATCCTCGGAATCTCTTTGGGGGCGGCTGTCATTTCTCTTCTAACCTGGACGATTCAGCTAGAATTCTTTTTGCCAGCCTAATCAGCCTCAGTGATAGTCTCTGAGTTAGTGCACTCATTCAACAGGCTCCACTGCTGGGATCCAAAAGGCATTTAGCCAGACGCAGGATTGAAAAGACATCTCTCTGGGGATCTGCTGGGAAAAGAAAGAAGGGACGCTGAAGGAGGATCCAAATAAGTAACTCAACAAGGGGTATAGGTATCTCTCAGGCCCAATAAGGAAGCCAGGCATATGCACTGTACAGCGTCAGCTTGTCCACCCACCACCACCCCCTTAGCATAAATGCAGTGAGACTGGGCGGCCCCAGTTACGCTGGTTTTGGGATTTTTCTCTTGTTCAAAAATATATCAACACCATTTTTCACCACCGCTGTTTAAAAACACAACAGCTCAACAGTCTTGCCTTGTTCAGCGATTCCCAAGCTTTTGCCATCAGACTCAGAAGGCTGGCTGTGTCAGGCTTCGCTCATCTCTACCCCTGCCTCCCACCCTCAGCACCGCTGAGCTTCGCTCTTGTCTCCAAAAATACCGTAAGCACAGAAACTGCTGTCTCCTCTCAACTCCAGGAGGAACAGCTCCTTCGCATTTTTGTTATCTATTTTACAAATGAATAAATCTTATCTCTTCAAACTTAGTGTATCCTTGAGTCCCACACGTTGGTCACCTGGTAAAGGACCTAAACCTATAAATAGCAGGTGCTTAGCAAATACCTGTTGGTAGCATTTTTCTAAATTTTTTTTTGCCATTTCTCACCTTTCTGTTCCTTTCTGTTTTGTGTTTGATTTTTGTGTGTGTTAATTTGATTGTTTACAGATAATGTATTTCTGGAATGGTCCTCCAATTTATACTCACCAACTTAGTTTCCCCTCTTCACTCCAAACACACACACACACACACACACACACACACACACACACACACACAGAGGGAAACTAACATTTACTGATTGTCTGTATACCCAGCACTATGCAAACTTATTCCACGTGCTTTTCAAGTTTCTTGTTTGACACTCAGGTTGGCTTGTGAGAGAAATGTTCTTACCTGAAAGGAAGTGGAAACTCAAAGGGCTAAACCACACACACACACTTCCACAGTTGTAAGTGGTAGAATGAAGCTTCAGCCCCAGGTGTGTGTGATCCTGAAATGCATACAAACCCCATATTTCTAGCTAGGAAGTAGAGAAAAGTTCAGACAATTCAGGAAAACACACTTTTGCCCCAAACTTAACTAAAAATCAACAAACTCTCTTCAGTATTTTTACCCAACAAATACAACTATAATTATATCTATATTAAAAATAAAAGAAGGGGCACCTGGATGGCTCAGTTGGTGGAGTGTTCGACTCTTGACTTTGGCTCGGGTCATGATCTCAGGGTCCTGAGATCAAGTCCCAGGTCAGGCTCCAGGCTGAATGTGGAGCCTGCTTAAGATTCTCTCTTTCCCTCGGCCCCTCTCCCCCAATTGTGTGCGCTCTCTCTCTCTCTCAAAATAATGATAATAAAATATAATAGTGAATAATTTAAAAAAGAAGCTTAAGCCCAACAAACATTCTGAATAATATTCTGTATGATAAAATAGTTTGGGAATTACCTTAGCATTAGTTATAAATTGTATTTGATTTATCCGTGTCCATACTGTTCATAAGGTTGTCAATATTTCAAGGCAAGCATGATTTTAAAATATTCTATGTAGCCCACACACCGATGCGCTAAACTCATACTGAGAAAAAGCTAGCTCCTGACATAGAATATTCCTGTGCTCTGAGAGGACAAAATCTTTCCTCTCTATGAATACTGTCAGCCCTAGTTCCAAATGTGAATTGGACACAGACAGAGGTTCTTGGGAAGAAATGTTCACAGCCAGAATTGGGCAGGACTTTCCCTAATGTGCCCCTGGCCTGTACCAGAAGCAAAATTTAGACGGGTTTCTATCAAAGCAAAGAGCCAGGGAGCCAGCTTGCTTTTTTCCCTCCGGAGACGTGTTCTGTTCAACCAGCAAAGACACTGTCCATCTCCTTTTCTACCCAAAGGTCTCCTCTTCGTGACACCTGCTCCCCCACTGTTTCTTATATCTTTTACTACAGGCCACCAAAGGAAAAAGATCCAACAGATCTTGAATTAGTCAACAGAACTGTGTTTGGCAGTTGTTCTGATAAGAGTCAATGGCAGTGAAGTTGAAATGATTGTTTTGTTCCCAACCAGAAATCTCACTTTAACCTGGAGAGAAACTCACTTGGCTACAGTAGAAAAGTTTTGAAGTAGACTGGGAAATGAAAGATGATACAAGTGCTGAAAGGAGATTCAAAGAAGGACTTATTTTAAAAGATAAGAAGGTAGGAAAAATAGAAACGTGATTTTGGCAGCTTTATGGCCGAGTGCTAGCCACAGGTAGAGTAGAATGAGGCAGAGTCTTCCAGAAAAAGAATCTCAGCTTCCCAAAATACCGTCCCTGCTCCTGGCTCTGAAAGGTGAGCTTGTTATTAAAACACGTAAGATCCCTCTCTACCACTATAACTGGGTGACCTAAGGTAAGGCACATACCCTCTCTGGGATTTATCAGCAAAGCTGGGGGTTGGGCCAGATGACATTTAGGTTCCTTCTCAATGTGCGTTTTATTCAAACACCTTTAGGAAGCAAATAGGAAAGTTATTTAGAGAAATAATATTTTCTTGATTTAATATATAAAAATGCTTAGAATAATGAATGCCTGGCGTATAGTATGTCTATTGAAGTGGTAGCCATTATTATTATGCCTGATGATGAGGCTGAGAAGGACAGATCTCTGCATGACAAACATATTTTTTTTATCTCTACATCTGTAAATTTCAGGAAGACAAATAATCCAGTGTTCTGATAACTTTAAAGCCCTTTCTCTTGCAAAGAACTCAGTTGAAGGGGAATGACCCCTGGCTACTGAGGATTAAGAATAACTGTCATTCATGGACAGATAGTTTACTAAGCAAACCACCACCATGACCAAACATGAGAATGTTTTCTTTGAAAATTCAACTTTCTTACTTCGCCATGAAATGGCCTAGGCTGCCTTGGGAAGTAGTGAGTGTCCCCTTCCCTGGATTCAGGGATGCAGATATCAGGGGACAGGGTAGACTATGTTGACTTTGAAGGAATTTTCTGCCAAAGTCTCCATAATTCCAGAGCAAGGTCTACCACGTATTACAAAGTGTCCTAATGCCTACAGGCTGCAGAGCAGCTGAGGCTGGCTTTCCACCAGAATACCTCTTCCCATAAGAGCATAACATCCGTGGCATAACATCGACCTGGAACATTTGGCATCTTAAACGGTGAAGCTGGGTTTTCTAAACGTTTAGTCAAAATGTAATTCATGGAGCACAGTACTGAGCAGTATTCCTAGCTAATTCTCTCTTTTTAATGCTGAGACTGAGGATTGAAAGCACCAAAGGAATAATAGAGCCACACAATAAGAGAAGAGCCAGAACCTAGAGCTATGGATTTTTTCCTAGATCTTCCTCTCCATGAAGGGATGGAGTTATCTTGGCCTGAAGATGCATAGAAACTCTTATGTGGCATTAGAGCAAGATGAATGGCAAGTAAGACAGAAAAGGAAATAAATAACCAGAACAGAAGGGCAAAAGGGCAGGAGATAGAGAGTTGGAGAGGCAGAGGGAGAGAAAATAAGGAAGTGAAAGAACGTTTCTTAAGAAAAAAAAAAGTCTATGTTCAGAATAAAAGGGATGTAGAGAGACATTTCAAAAGGAAAAGGATTGCAAAGAAAGATGGAAAAATGTATCAAGTACTAAGAAACCTAAGTGGGAAGGATCTGGAGAAGAGACCTCCTGTCTACTCCCCAAGGATCTCAGCCCATTCAGTTTGACACTGATCGGTTGTTAACATTGTAATTAGAAGCAAAGCTTCTGTCCAACCACCTTATATCCTTTACCTCTGCCTCTCCCTGGAGGGCTCCCTCCCTCCTCCCACTTCTTTCCATTTCCTTCTTGACGTCTCTATTACCACTCTTCGTTGACTGTGGGGTGGTTGCCTTCCAACCCTCTGAGTCAAAAATTACTTTTGCTTTCATATCTCTTTCTTCTTTCTATCTATGCTATCTCTTTTATTGGGACCTGGGGTCCAGGGAATAAAGTGAAGACAAGCAATGAGGGTGAAGAAAACTCACATGACAGCTTAAGTGCATTGCTATTCCTCAGCTATCTATTTTTTCTGGTTGAAAAAACCTGGAAGCGTTGATTCCAGAGAGCTTGCTTGTTATCAGGTATTAGTCACCACTAGAGGCAGAAGCCGTGTTTCAGAAAAGCTAAATGTTATTTTATTGGCAACGATAACAATGACCAACGAAGTAATTTAATGAGTACTTAAAGATAAAACCATAGAACCTGCCCTTGAGGGGCTCACAAATTAAAAGTGATAGCCCTAGGTCTCTCCAGTCCAATAGCAATCATCATGGCCTGATTGAGCAGCAAGGTGTTGGGGACAATGCTGAGCATGTGACATGCATCAAGTTCTTTAATCCTCATAACATCCCAGTGAGGCAGCTACTGTTGCCATCCCCACTTTATGGATGAGAAAGTGGAAGCCTAAAGATTAAGTGATTCACCAAGATTCTTCAACCTGTGACAGACTGTTGAAGTCTGCTTTACTCAAATATGCTTGGAGGCCCTTTACTAGACTGCCTTCAAGAATCTCCTTTCTGCATCAACCAGAATCCATTTAGTGACTCAAGACTGGCTGCAAGAGGAGTGAGGTCTCCTATTTCAACACTTATTTTGAAGATTCATGCTTGAGAGCCATTCCCAAGTGCCCTTTCTTCCTGTCACCTGTGATCCAACCTGCTTCAACCTGTCTGTTTTCTCACCTGTCTGAATGTGCCGATGCCCACACTGAGGGAATCCTTGGCCCAGGTTCCTCTCTGTCTTTCCACGAATCCATCCACAACCCTAACTACATCAAGCCTTCCTAGCTATGGTGGTGTTACCCCCACCTAACTGCACATACCTCTGACCTTTGAGGTTCCTACTTGCTGTCTGTCCTGTTAATAAATCAAGTGTGTGAGTGAATCAAGGAACATACATCTCCTTCAAGACATGAAGTTCTGGGGCACCTGGGTGGCTCAGTTGGTTGAGTGGCTGACTTTAGCTCAGGTCATGATCTCATGAAATGTGAGTTCAAGCCCCACATTGGGATCTGTGCTGACAGCTCAAAGCCTACAGTCTGCTTCAGATTCTTTGTCTCCTTCTCTCTCTGACCCTCCTCCACTCACACTTTCTTTCTTTCTCAAAAATAACAAGCAAACATTTTAAAACTTTAAAAATAAATTAATGAAAAAAATAAAAAACATGAAGTCTTGCTCTCTAGAATCCTGTCCTTCAATCCAAGGCATGGTGTCTTTTTTATAAATACTTTCTGCCCAATAAAAACCTTCACCTGGCTCTATGATCATTTATGATTTAAAATCACTAGCTTTGAGAGATTATACAAAGCATTCATGTAACAAGGATTTTGGGATAGAAAAGGACATAAATGTTTTCATATAACAACTCTCAATATAGTTTTTACAAGTCACATTATCAGTTTTTGCTTTCTCTAACACTTTTTTAGCCCAGTTTGAGGATTATAATTGCCTGGAGACAATAAAGTAATGTTAAATATTATGATTCAGACTTTTATTTTTTTTATACCAACTTCCCCCATGCCTCCAATCCTGCTTCCCCTCCTCCCCCTGTTCCCCACTTCCTCCAGGCATCCAAAATGGTATAACCTATATGAATAGGGCCAGGTATCCTATGAATGCTCTGTAAATATTAACCAACTGACTGTCTATGAATTAATCTATTAGCTCCTGGTATAAATGCTTTTTCTGTCTCTCAAATTCAAATCATTTCCTCTCCTTTCATTAACATGGGCATTCATGCATTCAATTCAAACAGCTGTTTACTTAGGGCTGTTAAGGCCTCCACAAATGCGAGCTTGGTAATGGTGCAAGACAGTATGAGAACAAGTACTCACATGAGGGCCACCGCAATAGAGAATTGGAAAGAACATGAGCCCTGACCACAGCAGACCTGTGTTCAAAGGCTGCCTCATCGGAGCAGTTGGAGTACTGACACCTAACGCATAGGGTCATTGATAATAGTGAACACTTCGCGATGTCGTTGAGTGCTGTGTGCATTTACTTCTTCAGTCCTCTCAGATACCCAACATAAGAGGGAAATGGGACACGGAGTGGTGGAATGGTTTGCCCAGCCTGAGACCTCACAACTAGTGGTGGAGGCTGCTGGAATCTGAACACACTCTTCACTCTTCCTTGCAACACCTCATTTGTGGGCATGCCTGTGCACCACGTGCTGCTCTGACACCAGTGCTCAATATGTTAGTTTCCTTTACCACCTCCCCTCAAGAAAGGACAGTAGGTTCCAGGTATCATGTCACTTTGGTGTTAGAGAGACGTGAGGATTCTGGCTCTAGGAGCAATGGTCTATTTGGCTCCCAGACCCACTGTTGGCCCAGGAAGGATGAAGGAGTTGAAATTTGCTTTCTTTCCCCTTAAGGAGATCTGGAAGGCAGATGGGGAATAGAGCTGCAGCCAGATCAGTCCTCAGCCACTTTGGAAGGACTGAAGTTCCATTTTGAAAGAGATCCCTCTTTTGTCTTTCCTGGTTACAATTTGGTTTGGTTTAATCTTACATTCACAGTAAATGTGCCTTTACTTTTGATATGTGCTCTCCTTGTTTCTGCTCAAAACAGGGAAGAAGGGGATTAGTCTCCACCCAGGCTGGCTCAAGGAGAGGATCTAAGTGTCCGCTGGGTTAGGGGTGGTGTTGGCTGCTGGAGAATTGGGGTGGGAGCAGGAACTGGGCAGCTGGAGAGGGGAGACTGGAGGGGGAATCAGAAAGCTGTGAGGACTAATCTCTACAGCAGAGGACCCCACTGCCAGCTGTCACCAGCAGGCTTTTTCAGTCCCCACAAAGGCAGGCAGTGCTCCAGGGGGTCGGAAATAGATATATGCTAACTCCTTGGAGTAGAAGGAAAACTCAGGGTGCAGGCAGTGTAGTAGTATAGAGAGGGAGACATTACAGAGCTTTGGAGCCAAAGACACTAGGTGGGAGATTTGAGTAAGTGACCTAACCCCCTGAGTGCCCCCGCGTATAATGGTGGTGGTAGACAGAGCTCTTAGGGAAGCTGGGCAACCCAGTGAAATTATGTTCATAAAGGCCCTGGGTTGGGAAAGCACCCTGGGTGGGGCGGGGGGGGGGGGATGCAACATTCAGGCTACATCCCAATAAGTGGTAGAATTTGGCTTTTGCTAAATCCTACCCAAAATGTGGTTAAGCTAAAATTAACTAAAGTTAGTTTATTTGGGAAAGAAAAAAAAAGCTGCAGAAGAACTCCACTGTCAGGAGGGTAAAAATGGAAAGGCACATTTTAGGGGAAAAAAATACATTGTAAATCTAGAAAGAAATATAGAGTACCTCAATAGAAAGTCTAAATTTAACCATTAAAAAATAGTCCAGATGCCTGAGGTGGGAAAAAATTTTGCTGGCCATTCAAATAAGATGTTCATAATGGGTATAGAAAAGAGGCTTTTAAAGAATGATGGTGGGCACCTGGGTGGCTCAGTCGGTTAAGTGCCCAGCTTCATCTCAGGTCATGATCTCACAGTTCGTAGGTTCAAGCCCCGTGTTGGGCTCTGTGTTGACAGCTCAGAGCCTGGAGCCTACTTTGGATTCTGTGTCTCCCTCTCTCTCTGCCCCTCCCCCACTTATACTCTGTGTGTGTCTCTTGCTCTCTCTCTCTCTCTCTCTCTCAAAAATAAACATTAAAAAATTTAAAAAAAAAAGAATGATGGTGACAGTAAGGTTAAAGAAAGGGAAGCCCATATATGACTCCTAATTTTTTTTAAATTGTGGTAAAATACATGTTACATAAAACTTAACCACCTTAACCATTTCTAAGTATACAGTTCAGCAGTAGTTGTTATTGTGAAACTGTTACCACCACCCATCTCCAAACCTCTTCATCTTGCAAAACCGAAACTCTGTCCCCACTAAACAGTAGCTCCCTATCTGTCTTGCTCCAGCCCCATACAACCGCCATTCTACTTTCTGTGTCTATGAAAGTGACCACTCCAGATAGCTCATAGGTGGAATTGCACAGTATATTCCCTTTTGTGACTGGCTTATTCCACTTAGTGTAATGAACTCCCAACTTATAAATATAATATTTGCCAAGTGATTTAAATAAACTAAAAACTCAGATCCTAGAAGGCTGGCATGATATGCTTCTCCCAGCCCTGGAGAAAGGAGTAGATGCAGATGAAGTGTAAATCCAGTGAAACCCCAAATGCAGTCTTTGCGACCAGAGACTCTGGTCTTGTCCCTTTCTTGAATTCTTTTGTGTTGCCACAACATAAGAGTCCAGAGGGGTGTTGACCTTAATATTTAGAGCCTTTCCCTTCATGTGTTCTGTAGGGTCCATCCCATTACTAGCCTTCCCAGGATCCTCACTCTAGCTTATAATAAACAGACAGACGGTCAGACAGATCATATTTACTTAGAACTTGCCATGTACCAGCCATGGTCAACAGTTTAAGTGGATAGTTTTAAAGAGGAAATTGCAGTGGGCACCATAGTCACCATCCCATCTTGTCTTTTTCTTTCCCAGACTATGAAGCAGCTATAGAATTCAGAATCTTTCTTCAGCTTTTGGAATAGACTTCAGTTTAAGTGAATCAGTAAAGTCCATCACACTGGCCACAGTGACTGGTTTGGGAATCAGTCCTGCCATAATTCTGGCTAATGAGCCATGTTCGCAGAGGTGAACCAGGAAGTCCAGAGTTTCAGATACCCCACATCAAGAGAATAAGCAGTGTTAGTACGAAGGCAACACTACGGACATCAAAGTCCTTGATGATATGGTTCACCTAATCCTGGATCTGAATCACCTAATCCTGGGGCTCACCCTAATTTCCCTCCAGTTATCTGGGCCAACAAATGCCTTTTATTGTTTAAGCCTCTTGAGTTGGGTCTTCTATTATTTACAACTGAAATCATCCTAACTGATCACTATAGACTGAATTGTGTTCTCTCCAGATTCGTTTATTGAATCTGTAACCCCAGTGTGATGGTATTTGAAGGTGAGGTCTTTGGGCAGAAATTAGGTTCAGACAAGGCCATGAGGGTGGAGCCTCCATGATAAGATTTGTGTGCTCATAAGAAGACACAGCAGAGAGCCTTTCTCTGTCTGCCCTGTGAGCACATGCTGGGAAGCCAGCTGTCTGTAAGCCACGGGCAGAGCCTCGCCAGAGCCTGACCATGGCAGCCCCATGCCTCTGAGATAAATTACAAGCAAGCTGCCTTCAGGCGTCTCTGAGAATGGGAACATCACTTACGTAGATACAAATGGCAAATAAGAACCAGGAGGAGATGGAGGAGGGAAGAAGAGGTGAGAGAGACTGTGGCAAGGGTAGTGCATCTCCCTTGTTCCCAGCAGAAAAGAATAGTGAAAGCGTCTTCATAAGTTTACATTAGAGCCAATAGCTTCAAAATCTTGTATTTTTATCATAAAAAGTTATAAAAATTCTGCATTCTACTTCAAAATGGGCCATTACACTTTTTATTTCAAGATGTGAGAAAATCTTGAGAAGTTCCATTTTATCCGAAATCTTTGAAACAATCGCTTGGCCCTGCCCTGCCTAGCCAGGCCCATTGTGCTCCAGTGTGAGTAATACACATGCATGAGAAAGAACGCTGGCCTCAAAACTTTCAAATCTGAGCTCTTTGTCCAGTTCCATCCCTTCCTAGCCATATGACCCCGCAAGACCAGTCGCCTTCTTTAAGCTTCTTTTACCTCCCAAATAAAAGAGAACATAACATCTTTTCTGCACTTCTCACAGGGCTGGCAAGCTCTGAGGACTTAATGTGAGGGAAAGAACTTGGGAGACGAGGAAACTCTGATGCCATATATTATTATTATTATTATTATTATTATTATTATTATTATTCCAAGACCAGTATTATTCCAAGACTATTTTGGAACTCTCCCCTGCCCAAACTAATCCACTCTTGAACTAACCTTTCCTGTTTATTCCAATACCTGTTTATCCAATCCTTGCACCTGTGTTAGGAAGAGGAGTACAGATAGCAAAAAGAATGACAAAGTGCTATTTATAATCAGCTGCCAATGGGGATAAAAATCATCTTATTCTTTTTGACTTGGCATGCCTTAGTTCCTCCCCATTTCTACGTCTTCCACTCTTACTACAGAATCTCAAGTATCCCTGTTCAGAGGAATTCTGAGCCTGTATCCCCTGCACTTGCATAAGTGATTATGAACAAATCATTGATGAATGGGGTGGGGCAGGAAAGACAGGTTGGTTTTATCTTCAGCACTAGCTCTGATTCATTGGTTGCTTGAAACACTGTATTAAGAAGTTAAAAAAAAAAAGTCATTCAATGGAAAAGATTGTAGAGATGGTTTGGAGATGCCTGCCACAGGCACAGAAAGTGAGAGCAGGAGCACACGTGCTGTCACTGGCCACCCCTAGTTTAGAGGCTTAAGATGAGTCAACTTGTAAATATGCACCAAATAATGAAAGCTGGAAGGTTTCCAGAAAAATCTCAAATGCAAGAGTTTTCACCCTTGGGGTCTTAGAGCACTGGGGTATTTATAAAATCAGTAATAATGGCTTATGTCTTATTTTTAATAGTATGAAGGACCAACTCCTTGCCTCTGATAGGGTTGACTTAACTAAATGTCAAGCTTCTTTTCTTTTGGATAGAATAGTATCAAGTGTATTCACTGACCCTAGATGTATCACACTAGTCACTGTAACTTACATTTGTGGAAATTATAGAAATTTTTGGAGTATCATTGGCCAACCTGACAGTCCAGCCTGGAACTCATGAGTAATTGTGGACTTGAATAGAGCAAAGCCTAAGATAAATGGCTTCAAGGAACAATGCTAAAAAAAAAAAAAAAAATGTTGTAGTGATTACGAGGTTGGGAATCACTGTTCCAATGAAATCTGATGTCAAATTTACTGAGAACTCTAGGGGCTTTAGATTTGGGTGACTCCATGAGTTTATTTCAAAATGCCTACTTCTATCTTAGCATGTGTTACTTGAGTTTTTTTTTAAATAGCTTTCATTAAATAATTAAATATCTTTTTGTTGGGGAATTCTAAAAGGTTCAGCACTGTATTCATGCACTGCACTTAAGCTTTGAGGAATTTATTTTACCACTTTGGTACTTTCAGTCTGCTTGAAAGCAGACCCTCTTGGGTGAAAGGCTCAGCTGGCATTTAGAAGCTGTCAATTTCTTTAAGCAACTAGACTTCCTGGCTGAGTAGAGAATGTTTGTTTAGTTTTGGTCACATCCTATTGTGCTACAAGAAGCTACACAACATCAATTAAAGGGGTAGTAATTTTTGGAATTTCTTATTCTATGTTTTATTTTTTCCTAGGTTTCTTTAGGGCCCACCATTTGTTTCTGTATTCTGAGTTTCCCTTGCTAATGAATTCTTGCATCTTAAGTACTAGCCATTCAGCAAGGGGCTGCAAGATGGGTAACAATGCCAGAGAAAACCCACCATAGAGAGTGACACGCTCGGGGCTAGGGTGGCGTGAACAGGAGTTGAACATGGAGGAGAATACAGGCCCCTGGGTCTCCCCTAAAGGAAGTGGGGAGGTGGTTCTACTAATTAGGGGCCTCTCTACTGGTGCTTCCCTGTTCCGCTCTTTCTTTTCCTTGTTCTCTTAAATTTTTTCCTTCTCATTTTGTATCATGTTCTCCTTTCCTTTCCCCTTTTTGTTTCTGTTCTGTCCCTTTTTTCCTCATTTTCCTTCCATTCTCCAGCCTTCTCATTTTCTTCATTCTCTCTTCCCCTATGCCCTCTTTCCTGCCCTATCTCCCATTCTCTGCCCTTTCTGTGAAAACTGTTTTCCACCTACAGCACCAGTCTGTGGTTTCTATAGGATGTTCCACCAAGTGCTACATCCATGAGATGCACTGTGGAAAATAAAAAAAAGATGTGAGGTAGGTCTAGATCTGTGCTTAAATAAGCTCAGGAACCAGAAACCATTGGATACAGCCACCCCTCCCCACTTGGAGCTTCTGCATCCCTCATTAGCATTTTACAGGAGATATCCTGCTATGAAGAAACTGGTCTAACCTGATTTATACCAGTGTTCCCCAAACCTCCTTGACCTTGGTGTCTTTTCCCTCCAAATAAATGAATTTCATTGAGAATACATTTTGGGAATCCCTCCCTGGTAGAGCCACTTGTCTTGACTCATCATGGAGCTTCAGAGAACTGACTTCACCCAGTCTTGCTTGATGTCAAAGAGTCTTCTCACCTGTCTGAGCCTTCCTCAAGGCCATCCCAGCCAGTCCTTTTCTGTCTGTCCCCTTCAGTGACCAACATTGCAGCCACCCACCGCCACCCACCACCACCCACCATCTAGACTTAAAGAGTTCAATACAGTTCACTTCTCCTGTTAAATTATCTTAGCTGATTAGTTTTTGTCGTTTTTCTTTTGCCTAACAAAGTGTCAAAGATTGTTTTCAAAGAATAATATGCAGGCGTACCTGGGTGGCCCAGTCGGTTAAGCATCTGACTTCAGCTCAGGTCGTGATCTCTTGGTTTGTGAGTTTGAGCCCCATGTCAGGCTCTGTGCTGACAGCTCAGAGCCTGGAGCCTGCTTTGGATTCTGTGTCTTCCTTTATTTTTGCCTCTTCCCTGCTTGTGCTCTGTCTCTCTCAAAAGTAAATAAACATTTAAAAAATAATAATAATATGAAGCATGGCAACAAAGAGGGGAAGGTTTTGAGCTCTTGCTGGTGGCACTGTAAGTTGGTATAATCAGTCCAGAGGGACAATTTGACAATATGTAGCCAAAGTCTCAAAATGCTACTTTGGGACTTTATCCTAAGAAAATAATTAAGGACGTAAGCAAAGCTTTAGGCAAGGATTTGTTTACTGGAGTTTGTTTGTAATTGCAAAAACTTGGAAACAAGCTTAATATACAACAGTAGGAGCCTGGCTGAGCATCCTGTGCCATATCCAAATGGTGGGGTGTTATGCAGCCCTTACAAGTAGTTTTAGGGGACTATAAAATAGAGGCCCCAAATTAATTCTGTGTAAAAATTACACACACACACAGACATACACACACACAATATAAGCCCATTTTTTTTGTGAAATCAACATTCATGAGTGGGATTTTTATATATATAAATGCAAAAGCTGGAAAGAGTATTCACCAAAATTTAGCAGTAATTATCTCTTAATGGATAGTGAGATTTCAGCAGCCCTTATTGATCTGTGCTTTTTGATTTTTATATAAAGAACATGTGTTTTCTGTTTATTGGAAGGAAACAGTAAGTGAGAAAAATGAACGAAAATAGTTGGTGATCCTTAGAAGCTTTGCTAAAATTTGAAGTCCCAGCTGACTCTAAATAGGGTCCTGTCTACACCAACTGGGCCTCTTCTGTCTCCTGGGGGGGAAAATGCTCCATGAGGAAGGTCAAAGACAATGTCAACCTTCCTTCTGCTCTCTGAGGAAATCTGGATACAAAAGCCGGTTTCTATGTTGTGATGCTGCAACTTACAGGGAAAAAAAAAAAGATCAACACATCCCACCATCTATTTATTTAATATTAAAAATAATATTTCACTGAGTTTGGCTGGCGTCAGCTTGAGCAGTTACTCATACAGGAATTCAAACAAAAGCAGCATTGGCCCTGAGCCAGTGGGCTGGTGCTGGGTGGTCCATGTCCGTTCTGAGCTCGGAGAAGCTCCTAGTAGCTTTCAGACCTGCTTTGGATTGGGAAGATGATGTATTCATTTATTTATTAGAAATGTTTTAACAGGAAATGCTAATAGTTTGTGTTTAGGGAGACTCGCCCAGGACAGCTGGAGGCACCCAGCAGACATGGCAGGGAGGAGACTGCTGCTTTTAGCCTTGGAGGCAGATCCGGGCCTATTGTAAGAGTCTACACTGCAGCCCAGCACACCACATTAGCCCAAAAGATCCTGGTTGCTTTGCTTCAGGAGAGAAGAGGAAGGAGCAGAGCCATTCTTGCAGATTCACTGTTTCCCTTCTCTATTGCCATTTGTTTCTTAGAAACCCAGAGACGTGGTTTTGATGGGGCTGTGAACACAGATGTTGGCTCCGCTGGGAATGAACAGGCCCTGTGTACACAGACCTCCAGGTGGGAGTGTGTGAGCTGAGGTGTAAGCAAGCACATGTGTAACTCGAACCCACTTTTAGTGTGGCTGTGGGCTGGTGGAGTCATGTGTGAGTTCAGGGGTTATATGTGTACATCCTTTCTGTGTATGAGGATGGGTGAAAGACGAGTGTTTGCAGGGGATTTCAGGCGTGTCCTCAAGCTCCAGAGTGCATTCCAACGTTGGATCACATTCAGGCGGACTTCTGAGGCGCCCAGAGAGAAAAAGAGAGGGGAGGATAAATGGAGCACAAAGGTCTGTGTAGGAGAGGAACATGAGCAGGTTTGAGTATTTTGAAAAATCTCTTCCCGCTGTTTTGGAAGGGTGTAGAACTTTACTCGTGGGGGAAGGGCGTGATTACAGAGCCGTGAGGAATGGGGTCCAATGTGTAACCCAGTCTAGCCCGACAAAAAGGCTGTTCCTGTGTTTTCAGATAACAATGGAGGTAAAGCCTGACCCTGGAAACCAGTCAAGATTCCCAGAGATAAACCCTCGGGCAGCGAGAACACTGTCAATGAAAAGAAACTGACCTTTTGCCTTCTGGAGTCACAGAATTCCCACAAATGCTATGTCCTCATCAGCTCTGGCAGGCTCACCACCACAGCCCCAGACCTCCACGCCAATTCATAAACAGCACAGAGGGTGCTGCTGGGAGCTCTGAGGAGGGGGCTGTACTAGAAGTCAGGCATCTCCACCTCCGGCACCTCAGGAAACAGGATGCCCCCCACCTTGATTTTCTTCTGGAGGTTTGCCTTCCCTCCAGGCTTACAAAAACTGAGAGAGAGCCCCTCAAAGGGTTTTCTTCTGCTGCGTGTGGTCTGGTCTGCAGAAGGTACCTCAGGTGAGCCTTTTACCTGACAGAACTCTGGGGTTCTCAGTCTGAACTGAGAGCTGTCAGAAGGAATGCGCGGTTGTGGAACAAGGGACAGAAAGTCTCAGGACAGGGGCAGTAGAGAACTGGAGCTGGGAGTGACGAGATGGAAAAGAAGATGAGGGAGATGAGTTTGTGTCTACAACAGTAAGAGGTAAGCACGAGGTTGGAAATTAAGTTTCATGTTTAAGGTCACAAGATTAATCTCTTTTAGCCTCAGGTTCCTCAGAAAAATGGGAATATTAGAATTTCTGGTTTTTAAATCCAATAGGCCAGGATTTTATTCCTGTATAACTGCTTCCCCATCCAACCCTAAAACATGTCAAGCATCACATAAGCTGCTAGAACAATGGTTTCCAATGTTGGCTGCCCAGGAATTGTTTGGGAAGCTGCCAACAATGTCAGTGCACGAACCTAAGAGTCTGATGGAATTGGTCTGGGTGAAGCCCGGACACCAGATTTCTCTCTCCTTTTCTGAATCCTCTTGCCATCTCCTACCCTGACTGACAGGATAGGTTTTCTAAATTTCTTTTTTCATTCTCATCTTTCTATTTTTCCCATATTTCTCTTCTCATCCACTTCTACTTCTTTAACTGTCACGTCTTGGGAGATGAATCCCAAATCTAAGTCGCTGATCTTTCTTTTCTTTCTTTTTTATGTACTCCTGGAGCGATGCGGTAGCTCCAGGATATGCCCAGTTCTGAACTCAAATGTTACCCCAGTGCTCTTCCAGTCATTGGCTTCCCCATTTCTGTGATGATATGCCCTTCACTGTCCTACCACCAAGGCTCGAGACTTTAGTGTTCTCTTTGTGTGATGACTTTTTAAATGTATTATCACAAGAATGTTAATGCATAACCTCTCTGCCCTAATAATAAACCTCTATGCCATCTACCCAGGAAGAGAATATTATATTTGATGGCTTTGCTAGGCCTGCCCTGTAAGGAGAGTTCTACCTTTCTCAGGATGGCCCTGAGGCCTCATGACTCAAAATTGTACAGTGGACAAAAAGAGACAAGACAGAAGGAAAGGACGAGGAAAATAGAGGACAGAGGCTCATGGGCTGACATTGTTGAGAGTTTCAGGACAGGAGAAATGGAAAGTGAAGGGTTAAGAGAATGAGATGCTCCAGAGCTAATGAAATTTAAGAATTACTGGGAAGACAAAAGTGATGTTTAAGAATTGTTCTTAAAGCTTATGAATGGTATGCTTTTTAGTGTTCTCGGAGAACGGCAAGCAAAATGCTTGATTAGTTTTCAAACAGTTTTGTTTGCTAGGCTTTTTTCAGTTGATTGTTGCTTTGAGACTGGGTCATGTGGATGTCCAGCTTATACCTGGATTATACATAACACCCCCTCCCTCCCCATTTGTCATATCTAGACAGTTGCCAAACCTTGTAAGTTTTTTCCCCTTCCAGCGTTACCACTCTTGACTGCCCAGCAACACCATACATGCCAGCTTGACTCCCTCATATCTCAGACATTAATTTTCTTTTGGACTTCAGCTCATTCTGTTTCCTGCACACAGAATTGCTGTCAATTTCCATTGTTTTAGGTTCTTTCTATGCTTCAAAGCCCAGCTCATACTCTACCTTCTCAAGGAGACCTTCCCTCTTAATGCTCCATAGCCTACATTCCTTCCTGCTCTCCCATATACCATTCTCAAATCAACAATAATAACGATGATGATACCAGTAGCTAACATTATACTGAGCTCGGTATGTGCAGACACCGTTGTGCTTGGACATGTGATTTCATTTAACCCTGCAACAACCCTATGACATCGTACTGTGGGGACTGAGACGGGGAGGGTAAATGAGTTTTCCCAGTTGATACAGCTATCATTGCTCCAGATGGGGTTTGAATCCAGGCCCCACAGTCTGCATCATTGCAACAGAGCACTGACATTTTAACACTTCAGTACATGCCTGAAATGTCCTTGTCGTTCTTCTACATCCACAGGCATAGATGTTTTAATTTGTTACTACCTCGCATTTTGCACCTCCCCCCATTCAGCACTGTCAGATGAGTGCTTGTGCTTCACTATCGTCAGATTTACACAGTTACTTAGCAATTCCCACTGGTATCCAAATAGAAGACATCAGCATGTGCATGATCAGGACTTTGACTTACAGAGATCCACTTTAGGTTGAAGTCTTTAGGGACACTTAATCTAAGAGCAGGGAGCCTATGTTTATAAATCTTACCTTTGAGTTTCATCTTCTTCCTCATAATGTCTTTGACGTGTCAGCTGTAAAGCAAACCACAGAATGGCCATACTTGAGTGAGGCAAAGATTTAATGCTGCTACTCTAGTTCAAGTGGCTATACCTAGAACTACAGTTGTGTTTTGCCAGTCATTGTGAAGTACACACACAGTGATTTAATGCAGCTTGGTTTATATTCAGAGGCAGCTCCATTGCAACATCTTGGAGTGAGCAATGGGATTGCTGTGAGAGCAGAGGGCAATTCACTTGGTCAGGAATCATTTTCAGGTGAAGAAAGAAAAGTTTTAGTTGAGAAATATAAAAATCAACTCTTTCTATTCTTTTAAACATATAAAGAACTTTTAGGATAAAAGCATTCTCTGAAACTTAGATGCAGACTTCCCATTCCGGCCAAGATAAAGGACTGGATTCTCCCATCTGAAACAACCACAAAAGTTGACAAAATATCTGAAACACAGTTTGAAAGGTGCCATATATTGAGGGGACAGTGATCCCTGAGAGTCGTGAAACAAATGAAGTTACTGCCTTGAGAGACTTTCCAGGTCCCAGTGCAGAAAGGGGGACCCAGGCAGAGCCAGGCAAACTCAGTGACTTGAGATTACAAAGCTAAGAGTCTGGGAGACTGCTAGCAAAGTCTAAGAAGGGGGAGAATGGCAGACAGAGAAGAAGTTCTGGAGGTTTGCAGAGCGTTCCTACTTGAGTACTGACCAGCACATACGTGTAAGGAAAATATCTTAGGCCAGAGAAAGAACCATCCAACAAGATTAGAGGTAATGGATTGGCAGTCACACAGGCGTGGGAACAGGATGTGTCCTCACCAGCTGGACTTGAAAACCTCCAGATTCTTTGGTGACTGGGGGGCATGCGTGGCTGGGGAGTGGAGGGGGAAGGGTAGGAGAGGCATAGAGTATCTAGAAGGGTATTTCCTGAGTAGTAAGGACTAATTAATCCAAGACTGAACACTGTTCCAGTCCTGACTAACAAATGTTAAAACTAGACCCAAAGGATCAACATATTTCCAAGTGATTTAACCAAGTCTTAGAAAGGTCCAGAATATTTATAGGACTATTTATAGGAATACAGAAATATCAGGCACTCAACAGAATAAAATTCAAATGCTTAGAATCCAATAAAAAATTACTAACCATGCAAAAAGGCAGGAAAATACAATCCACAGTGAGAAGATGAAACAATCAATTAAAACTGGTACAGAACAGATATGGATGTTAGATTTAGCAGAGAAGGATATTGAAAGAGTTATAACTGTGTTATCCATGTTTCAAAAATTAAGTAAAGACATGAAAGATATATTTATTTAAAAAAAAACAAGTACAATTTGTTTTATTTCTAATTATATGCTTAGAACATGTTTTAAAATTTTTTTCAATGTTTATTTTTGAGAGACAAACAGAGCATGAGTGGGGGAGGGGCAGGGAGAGAGGGAAACACAAAATCCAAAGCAGGTTCAAGGCTCCCAGCTGTCAGCACAGAGCCTGACACGGGGTTTGAACCCACAAACTGTGAGATCACGACCTGAGCCAAAGTCAGACGCTTAACCGACTGAGCCATCCAGGCACTCCAGAACATGTTTTTAAAACAGACAACAGGGATGAACAATATTTTACTTTTTCCAAAAATATCTTGGCATTATGTTAATATACTCCTTGTTTATTATCCTTTTGCTTTATAATCTATTTTGTGTTTTTGCTCTGGATTTTTTATTGTGGTAAAAAATGCAAAACATAAAATTTACCATCTTAATCATTTCTAAGTATACAGTTCAGCACTGTTAAATATAGTCACATTGTTTTAGAACCAATATCCAGAACTTTTTCATCTTGCAAAACTAAAATTCTAAACTGATTAAATAACAATTCCCCATTTCTCCCTTCTTCGTGTTCCTGGAAACCACTATTCTACTTTATGTTTCTTTAACTCTGACTACTCAATATACCTCATATAAGTGGAATCAAATAGACAGTATTTGTCTTTTTGTGATTTATTTTACTTAGCGTAAGGCCTACAAGTTTCATCCATGGTGTAATATGTGTCAGAATTTCCTTCCTTTTTAAGGTTGAATCATATTACTTATGTATTTACTACATTTTGTTTATCCATTCATCCATTGATAGACACTTGGGTTTCTTCCACCTCTTGGCTATTATGAATACTGCTGGCATGAACATGGGTGTGCAAACATCTCTGAGGTTCTGCTCTCAATTCTTTTGGATATATACCCAGAAGCGCTATATCATATGCTAATTCTATGTTTAATTTTTTGAGGAACTGTCTTACTATTTTCCATAGTGGCTGCACCATTTTACATCCCCACCAAGAGCACAAAGGGTTTCAATTTCTCCAGATCTTTACCAATGCTTATTCTCTATTGTTGCTTTCCTATAATATGTATCCCAATGTGTATAAGGTGATATTTCATTGTGGTTTTTATACACAATAGATTAATGGTGTTGGGCATTTTTCATATGCTTATTGGCTATTTGTATATCATCTCTGGAGAAATGTTTGTTTAAACCCTTTGACCACTCTTTGATTAGGCTATTTAGTTTTTTGTTGTTGAGTTGTAGGAGGAACACACATTTTTAAAAGAAAAAGATCCAAATCACATTTGTAGACATGTAAACAGCAATGTGTGACATGAAAAAACACACTACATGAGATTAATGGCATGTCAGACATGGGGGAAAAGATTAGGGACCTTGAAGATATAATAATAGAACTATCCAAAATAAAACAGAAAGAAAATATGGTAATTAAAAAAAATAGAGGTGCCTGGGTGGGTCAGTCGGTTAAGCATCTGACTTTGACTCAGGTCATGATCTCTCATTTTGTGAGTTTGAGACCTGAGTCAGGTTCTCTGCTGACAGCTCAGAGCCTGGAGCCTGCTTCAGATTATGTATCTCCCTCTCTCTCTTCCCCTCCCCTGCTCATGCTCTCTGTCTCTCTCAAAACTAAGCATTAAAAACTTTTTTAATTAAAAAAAAAGAGTAGCAGTGATCTCTGGAATAACTTCAGGGACTCTAAAATACGTGTCATTAGAATTGTCTAAGGAAAGGAGGGAGGGGAGGGATGAAAATATGTTTAATAAATAATGGCAAAAAAAATCCAAACATTAGGAAAACTTATGGACCCAGTAAGCTCGGTGAAGTCTTAGCACAAGGCACATGAGAAACTATGCCAAGGCACATCACAAACAAACTGCTCAAAATCAGTGATGAAGAGAATATATCATAAGCAGTCAGAAAAAGAGAAAGAGGACACTGCTGTGCGGAGGAACAAAGACAGGTCTATAATAGATTTCTTTTTGGAAGTAATATAAACAAAGAGACAATATCATTGAAGTATTATAAAATACTGTCAACAAAAATTTCATTTCTAGTGAAAATATCTTTCTAAAATGAAAGCTGAAAGAATTCATCACCAGCAGATCTATAATAAGAGAATTATTAAAGAAAGTCCTTCAGATAGAGGAAAGATTATAACAAATGAAAGTACAGGTCTATACAATGTAATAAAGAAAGATGAAAATGGTTGGCTACGTGGCTAATTATATATATTTTCTTTTTATTACTTAAGTCTTTATGAAAGGTAATTAATTGAATTTCTAAACGAAAATAATATAGTAATGGTTTATAGCATTCACAAAAGTGAAGTGTATGACAACAATAGCACAAAGGTTAGGTGCAGAGAAATGAAAGCATACTATTGTAAGGATCTTATACTGTTCATGAAGTGGTATAATATCATTTTAAGGTATATTTTGATATATTAGAGATGTATATTGTAAACCCTGAAGCAAATGCTAAAATAAAACATAGTTATAGTCAATGAGTCAACAAAGACAAAATAGAGTCATTTAAAAATTTACTTAATCCCAAAGAAGGTGGAAAAAAAAGGGGGTACAAAGAACAGATGGGACAAATAGAGAACACATAGCAAGATAGTAATCTACAAAGAGATTAAAAGTAAAAACATAGGAAAAGATACACCACACTAATACTTAGCAAAAGAAATCTGGAGTGGTTATGTTAATTCAAGATAAGATAGATTTCAGAGCAAAGAACATTACTGCATAAAAGTGTCAAGTCATCAAAAGAAGATAACAGTCCTAAACATTGATATACCTAGTAACAGAGCTTTAAAACATATGAAGCAAAAACTGATAGAACTGTAAGAAGGAATGGACAAACCTACAATTATAGTTTGACATTTAAGTACTCCTTTTTTATCATTGATTTTATCAATTCTATCGAAGGTAGAAAGAAAGTCAGGATAGAGAAGAGTTCAACAATATTATCAATCAACTTGACCAAATTGACATTTTTAGAACATTCCACCCAACAGCAGAAAAATCCACATTCTTGTCATGTGTAAATAGAGCATTCACCAAAATAAATCATACACTTAGCCACAAACCAGTCTAAATAAATTTAAAAGAGCTCAAATTATACAAATTATATTCTCTGACCACAATGAATTATGGTATAAATAAAAACCAAAAGATCTCTGGAAAATCCCCAAGTATTTGGAAATTAAATGACAACTTCTAAATAACCCATGACTCAAAGGAGAAATCAAAACGGGTATTAGAAAACATATTTGCCTAGAAGAAAACAAAAACTGTTTGAAAAGTTGCTTCTAAAATTTATATGGAAATGTAAAGAAATGAAGAAGAACAAAAGAACAAAAGAAGTAGGAGGAACGAAATTTTATTATAAAGCTACAGTAATTAAGACAATGAGAGTAAAACAACTAGATCAATAAATCGGAATAGAATCCAGGAATAGACCCACACATTTATAGACAACTGATTTTCAACAAAGGGAAGGCAGTTCAGTAGATTATCTTTTCAACATATGATCATGAAAAAATCAGATATCTATATGTATATATAATTAATTATAGATTTAAATGTAAGACCTAAAGCCATAACATTTCTAGAAGAAAACATAGAAGAAAATCTTTGGGACCCTGGGTTAGGTAAAGATTTCTTAGACACAAGCCCAGAAGCACATTCCATTAAAAAAATAGGTTGGTAAGTTGGACTTCATCAAAATTTAAAACTTCTACTGCTTGAAAGATACTGCGGAGAGAATGAAAAGACGATTCATAGATGATTAGAAGGAAATACTTATAGATTACATATATGATAAAGAACTTATATTCAGAATAAAGAACTATCAAAACTTAATAAGAAAAGTGCTCATTGATAAGCAGTTAACCCACCCAATAAGAAAAGAGCAAAAAATTTAAACACACACTTCACCAAAGAGTACATATGGATGGCAATAAGTACATGGAAAAATGCTGAACTTTATTAATCATTAAGGAACTGCAAATTAAAATCACAACAAAATACCACCATGCCCCTATTAGAATGGCTAAAATTAAAATACAGACCATAGCAAGGGCTGGTGAAGATGTAAAGGAACTAGAACTCTCATCCGCTGTTGGTGGAAGTGTAAAATGGTCCAACAACTATGGAAAATGGTTTGGCAGCTTCTTCAAAACTGCACATATAATTCACATGATCTAGCAAATTCACTCCAAAGTATCTACCCAAAAGAAAAGAAAAAATTGGGATGCCTGGGTGGCTCAGTCAGTTAAGTGTCTGACTTCAGCTCAGGTCATGATCTCACAGTCCATGAGTTCAAGCCCCACATCAGGCTCTATGCTGACAGCTCAGAGCCTGGAGCCTGTTTCGGATTCTGTGTCTCCCTCTCTCTCTCTCTGTCCCTCCCCTGCTCACACCTGTCTCTCAAAAATGAATAAATGTTAAAAAAATTTTTTTAAAGAAAAAAATATATATCCATACAAAGATTTATACATGAATGGCCATAACAAACTTATTTGTAAATAGCCAAAAAGTTGTCTCTGAACCAGCAGCATCAACATCACCAGGAATTTGTTAGAAATGAAAATTCTCCTACCGTACCCTAGACCTACCAAATGAGGTGGTTTATGGGTTTACCAGTTTCCCTTTGGCCTGTGAATTGTCCCAACAATCTGAGATTAGAAACCAGTTGGGTAATTCTGATGCAGACTGAAGTGTGACAACCACAAGTGCCACCACAACCCCTTACCCCAGATAATGCTGGCATACCACACTTTGAGAACAACTACTTCCAAACAGTGGTTCTCAAGCTTCAATGAGTGTATGATCACTTGGGGAACTTGTGTAACTACAGATTCTCATTCAGGAGGTTCGAGACAGTGGGGGCTTGAGATTGTTCATTTCTAATAAGGTGGTACTGATTCTGGGAATTATGGTGAGGATAATTCTTGGAAACATCTTAACTTCTATTTTTTTATTCATTTTTGAAAGAGAGAGTGTGAGTGAGGGAGGGGCAGAGAGAGAGGGACACAGGGGATCCAAAGCAGGCTCTGCTCTGACAGCAGTGAGCCCAATGTGGAGGCTCCAACTGACAAACTGTGAGATCATGACCTGAGCCAAAGTCAGACGCTCAACCAACAGAGCCACGCAGGTGCTCCAGAAACATTCTAACTTCTTAAAAGCAGAGCACATTAGCTATCTCAGTTCTTCTTCCAGAGAAAATCCATCGAGTGTTAGATGGAGTCTTCCGCTCTAGTACTTAAACAGTTTTGCAAGGAAACGGACGACCTTCACTCTCAGCAGAAAGGGACTCTGTTCTGGAATGTTCTCTTGTAGCATAGATTCCTATACTCCTTTAGAGCCTAGCCCAGAGGTTTCCAACATTAGATTCGTCTATGGAGCTTTAAAAAAAATACTGATGCCTGGGCCCCACCCGAGAGACTATGTTTTAATTAGTCTGGTGTGGGGTATAGATATCAGTGTTTTTAAAACTCTCCTGGTGATCCTTCTGTGAACCAGAGCTTAGATTCTCAGACTAGCCTCATGTGTTCTCCCAGATCGCCCCTGCCCCCTCTAATATCTATTCACAAATATTGATAAGCCATCTTCTATTTCCCATACTCTTCGCTAATGCACTGGGGATACAGAGATGAGTAAGACAGGTCCCTGTCCTTATGAAGCTCGCATTTTAGCAGAAGAGTCAGACAAGCCTATATGCATTTTCATTACATATGATAACTGCTACAACAGAGACATTCCATTAAAAAAGTAGGTATTTATTGACAACTTAGAAGTTTTAGGCACCAGGAATGTTACAATAAGCAAGATAGACACAATCACAACTTCATGGTACTTATGTTCAATGAAAACCCTAAGTCACAAGAGACACAGAAAAGGGGTCCCTAATCCAAATTGAGAATGATCAGAAGAGGTTCCCCCTAAGGTCCTGAAGCTTCCATTGAATTTTAAAATCTTGTATCATTCAGGCCCTAGAAGAAGGGAAAGTACTCAAGGCAGAAAGAGCAGCAGAGTAAAGGCATGGCGGCATGAAGGAGCATGGCATATTCAGAGAACTGGCAACCCCAGGCTGAGGGGCTTCCCATAGCCCAACCCACGGTTTGTCTAACAGCTCCTCCTGGCCTCCACCCCCATGCTTAAGGCAGCCTTTCCCCCTTGCGCTTAATAACACTCTTCATTGTTCAGTCAGACATGCACAATTTTCTTCCAGTCCATTCTGTCAACTCAAAACTCCTTATCAGAGAGTTGGAAAAGTTCTTCAGGTGAAGAACCCTCCTCCTCTCTTCTTCAAGACCCAAGACCACTTCCAGACACACCCAGGTTTCACTTTCCTGCTACCACCAGGTGGAGTCCTTTCATTCAATTCTTCTGCGATTGTCAGACACACCTATTTTAGATTCCCAACTAATTTCCTCTTCGCTGAATTTCCTCCCCACAACCCCAGGACTGGAACTGTAATCATCTTTAATCTGAGGAAGAGGATCACAGGAAGCGTGCTCAATACACAAACCAAGTTGAGCAGTTCGGTTTGCGCCTTTCCCTTAATTCAAGCGACACAGGGGTCCATTCTTAGCTCTCCCCTTGCTTCACCAGCTTCCGTTAAAGCCCATTGTGCTCCTACCTGAAAAACTTCCGTCTATGGGAGTTGGGTGTTCCCCATCCCCTGGTGAAGATTTCTTTCCACCCAGACAGTGCGTGCACAAAGAATTGTCCTCTGGATAATTTGACATCCAGATATGAAAGAGGGTACATTTTTTAGGAAAAAAGTCAAGATCCAACTTGCCAGTCCCCATTCCTACTCTCTGAGAAGGGTCACATACAGGCTGATGCCAAGATGCAACCTGCTGACTCCCTCATGGAATAATCATGATAACCTGTTTAACCATCACAATTGTGGAAATTATACCCCCCGACCATTTCCCCTCCCCACCTAGGTCCTCTCCATTTTTCCAGTCATGCTTAACACTTAGGGTGGGAAATAAGACCCCAACAGAAAGGTAGGGAAGCCCTGGTGTCAACATTCCTGAGATCAGGAGCCATGCCTAAGCCATGTTGGTGTCTCACATAGCACCTAGCACAGTGCCTTAACTCGTCCAGGCAGATTACTTTATAATAGACACATATAGCAAAAAAATGCCTGATGAATTCTAGCCTGTTTGGAGAATGGACACTATACCAGGACAAGGCCAGAAGAGGATTTACCCAAAAGTCCACAGAGATATTCGCTACTTTTCTATTTGTTTCTACTTACTATATATGGGTTTAGAAGATGGTTGTGTTGCTCTGTCAGACATTTATTGAGCATATACTACCTACTGGTGCTGTGATACTGTGACTGGATGAAAATTCTCAGACACAGGAACTTATTCTTCCAATGGCATAAATTACCTTTCTAACAGCTCTTCCTTAGCATGATTGTCCACTTGGAGATCACCACAACTGCCCTGCAGTTAAAGACAGCTTTTTTTTTTTTTTTTTTTGCTTCCGTTGTGCTGTAGAGTCTGATTCCTATTTCCTTGAATCTGGCTGGCCTGAGTGACTTGCTTGACCAATAGAATGATATGGAAGTGATGTTCTGGGACTTTCAAGATTAAATCTTAAGAGGTCTTGCAACTTCCGCAGGCACCTAGTTGGTTCGGTCAGTTAAGCGTCTGAGGCTTGATATCAGCTCAGGTCGTGATGCCAGGGTGGTGAGCCCCGTGTAGGACTCCACACAGAGTATGGAGCCTGCTTGAGATTCTCTCTTTCTCTGCCCCTCTCCCCTACTCATGATCTCTCTCTCTCTCTCAAAAAAAAAAAAATTTTTTTTTTAAAGAAGACTTGCAACTTTCACCCAGACCTCTTGGAACAATTGCTCTGGAGCTAGCCAGACATCATATAAAAATTGGATTACCCTGAGACTGCCCTGTGTCAAAGAGCTGGAGCTATCCACTTGGAGGGGCCATATGTAGAAAGAGATGCCTTACAAGCCCAGCCTCACGCAAGGGAAGAAACCTCCAGATGGCTCCAGCCTCAGCTGCCATTTGATAGCAACCGAAAGAATTCATGTAAGAACTACCAACTGAGCTCATTGGTCATAATGAATTGTTTGTTCTTAGATGCTACATCAAAAACAACTATGGTTAAGTGAGATATTATCATTGGGGGAAGCTGCATGAAGGGTACACAGGAATTCTTTGCACCATTTTGCAATTTTGAGTCTTAAAGTATTGTTTTTTTAAGTTGTTAAAAACTAAAACAGTAGCCCACATGACCTGGAAAAGGTTAGTTTCGAAAGAACTAAAGACAGTTGAAGGTTTTCTCTGAGCCAGGCCCCAGTCGCTGATAATATTAGCACTGGCTACAGCCAACAGGTGTGTGTGACTACGTCCCTAAGTACATTTGCCAGCTTTAAAAGCTCAGGAAAAGGCTCTGACCACCACCCCCACCTTCCCAAGCCAGTGACTCAGCCTCAGTCCTAGGGCTTCACTCATCACGTTTGGCCCTCCTACCAGGGACACACCCAGTTCTTCCTTTTGTCTAGTGAGGGAAGAGACTACTTTAGCTCTTCATTTTTCAAAGACTGACAAAACGATATGAACAGGCATGAAATGTCACTCAGCCAAAGGAGAGAGATTTTCTCTGCTAGTGTTTCTTAAAGAGCTCTTTTCTTCGGTTCAAAAAAATATCTCATACAAACAAGTGAAATCATGTCCTCATTCTGCCATGCTTTAGAGATATCCCCCCATCTCTAGTTCTTCAGAGATCACGCCCCTCACAGATGGCGTCTCTGAAGAAGAAACCCCAGTCCCGCTCTCCAGGGACAGCTTCCATCACAGACGAAATGTGGGACGAGAATTTCCACTTGTGGTGCTTTGTAGACTCATAGCTCATGAAAAGTGGAAGCAGTCATTTTGGGTTGGGAGCAGTTGGGCTATAGGAGGAAAGATATAGATTTGACAAGATCAATAGAACAATTTACAAATAGTTATTAGAGTGCCTAATTTTTCTCAACTCTGAACCAGGTACCATCAGAGTATAAAAGTGGGAAAGAGAGAGACAAAAGATTGTAGTGGAAACGTTTTGGACTTCCAGGAGCTGAGCTGACATCCCAGTTTTGCCACTTGTAGTATGGCCTTGGGATGGTTTTTCATTCTCTCTGAGGGGTCAAGAAAGTTCTCCTTACCCACCTCAGGGGTTTGTGAAATCACAAGTGAGTGCTTTGTCAACCACTGGGCCAGTGAGGGCTATTATTATCCCATGCCATTGTGTACTAGGAGGTCAGAGAAGGAAGAGGGAACTGGGCAGGAGCTGTCAGGGAGGACTTTGATGGAGGACATTGGTCTAAAGTGGACCTTGGAGGAAGGAAAAGATTGGGAAGCAGAAAAGGCATTCCTCCCTAGGGGAACTGAGGGAGGGATTCGTATCCTGTGGGGGAGGGATGAAAGTAAGGAAGCTTGACTTAACCTGTGAGAGGGGTTTTAATTGAGGAACCATATGGAAAATAAGTTAAGGGAGATAAGGGAGCCCCTGATTATTAAGAATCTATAAAAACAAAAAGATAAGAGAGGGTAAAGAATGAGGTGAAGGATGCTCACCAGCTTCTTACCTGCATGCACCACAGAACATATCCATTACTCCAGTATTTTGAAATATTTACTGCTCTGATCTATACTGAAAAACCTCCATAGTGAACTATGTTGGACAGTGATAATTGTGACAATAATGACAATATCATCAAACGGTGACATTGATGGACGCTATATGTACGGAAGAGGTACTTTGAAATTTATTTTTTAAGCTCTCAGAAACAAAACAAACAAAATGACATTTATCTAGTTGGATGTCTTCTAAAAGATGTAACAATGCATCTTCCTAATTAGAAAGTTCTAGGAAAGGAAAACCTGCACTTCTCTTTTCTTTTATACACTGACCTACTCTAGTATGAGATCGGCACACTGAGAAGAAACGGCGGCACGTGTCACTACACATCCTTCACCAAGATTTTATAGGGCTAGACTCCCACAATTCCAGTCTGTCACATTCCCTGACCATGGGTATCTTGCAACTATTTGTAGAAGGGGGTATCCCAAGGTAGTAAATAAATCTCCTTACAGAGTAAAGATCATGAATCATGAAAAGATCTCGATCTCGATCTCTCTCTCTCTCTCTCTCTCTCTCTCTCTCTCTCTCTCAGTACAGTTGTTCCTAATGTTTCTTTGGCATCTTACTACTTAGTACTTTTGGGGAGCCCGTTTTATCCTAAGCTTTAACCTAAGCTTTTTCCTCACATAGAGGAAATTACTAGATAAAGGAGCCTGGTTGAATGCCAGAGGAATGCAGGGCATGCCACCTGAAAGAGTAAATTCAGCCATATTGTTTATTAGTTGATGCCTTGGGAATTGAAGTCTGAGACCGTCTTGATGTTTTTCTTTTTTTTTTTATTCCTGTTACCTAGCAAATAAGTGTTTGTTGAGTGAATAAATGAGGACATTTAGTAAAATCTAATGGTAATAGTAATAATGTTTAATGAAAATAAAAAGAGTTATGAGCTTTTGGAACCAATGCAAAAAGCAAAAGAAAATGATCAGTGAGGAAATCTTGTGCCTCCAGTGTAAGTATAATCACATCATTACCAGGAGCAAGCATATGTTAACTTCCCCCAATGCAAGACTAACTATGCCATTTTCTTAGTCCAGAGAACAAAGAATAGCCGTAATTCCTATCCCGAGGGAGCTTACAAATTAATGTAGAAAACAACACACCAGCTTACTCAATAGAAATATTTAAAAACAGTTATCTACAAACCGGTGTGAGAAAGATGGCATGTCAGAAACTGTCCTGGCAGGTTGGCAACAAGGTGGGGCTACTCAGGAAAATGAAATTCCTTATCATCAACTACTATTTGAGACTGATTCTCCCTGATCATGGGGAGAAAAAGAAGTTAAGACCGAAAATTAGTTTGTGATTAAGAAGAAATGAAGTTGAAGATGAAGTGAAAATGAAGATCAGTAAAGAGGATGGAGGCTAAGGAGGAAGTAGAGGCTGAGGCTGAGGCTGAGGAATGACTGGGGCTCAGTCACCTCTACCTTCTGGGATATTTTTTTAATGTTTTATTTATTTTTGAGAGAGAGAGAGAGAGAGAGATGCGTGAGAAGGGGAGGGTCAGGGAGAGAGGGAGACAGAACTTAAAGCAGGCTCCAGCTGCTGTCAGCACAGAGTCCGACGCACGGCTTGAACCCACAAACCGTGAGATCGTGACCTGAGCCAAAGTCAGATGCTTAACTGACTGAGCCACCAGGTGCCCCCTGAGATATTTTTATGAAAGGGATGGTGAATAGCTTTCCTTCTAGTTCTTGAGTGCATTGAGCAGATCGCTCATTCTGGGATAATAAAACTTCATTCCCCCTACACAATCTACAACCTCCCATTTTCTATGACCTTGAATGTGGTAATATATATAAAACATCTCTTGCAATGCCTGACACGTGGTAGGCACTCAGCAAATCGTGGCTGCCTTCCTCATATATTTGTCTGATAAAAGCTTTTATGATAGCCCTACAGATTTTCTTTGCTGTCTTTGTCTTGTTAATTGCCCATGACTGTTACTCCTTGTTCCAGCTCTGCTGCTGATTCACCACATGACTTTAGGCAAATCCCATGTTCTCTCTGAGCAATAAAATGGGGATAATGTCAGCCCAATATATCCCCAGACTGGTTAGGAGGATAGTGCGTGTGAAAGTACCATGAATTGCATCAAGTGCCCAGCAAATCTAAGGTATTAAGACTAAGCCCTATTTGTATCACTCCCTAAAATACTATGTCCGTCACCCAGAGGCTGAGGTAAGGCTGGAGAAGACTGAGTAATTGAGGTGAAGGATTATTGCACACACACACCCTGGGACGGTTTCATCAGCTCTCTGGTGCTTCCATGAGAGAGATTTGCACACAAAGGATGTTTAACAGATCCCTTTAAATGAAATTTAAATATAATTAATCTGCAGTTACAATTTGAAGTTGGAAAAGCAGAGAGAATCAAATGCTTCACAAGCATTTATGAAATAATCACAGACACCATTGTAAATACTCATATTATTGTAAAAATGAACATAACCACTTCCAGGAGTTTGGAGGTTATTCCAAGATGGTATAAACAACAAGGCCACCAGTTTTTAGCACACATACACCCATAGTCAGAGACACAGAAAGGTTGATGCCTATTTTCAGGTTAAAACTGATTTAAGACCTCAGGAAAATATTCTGTCAAATACCGCAAGGGGCTGGGGGACTAGACTGCAATGGACACAGAATTCAGTTTCCATCTTCTACCCCCAAGCATGCTAAGAAAACATAAATGGAGTTGATTTTTCCATGGCATAGTTAAGGTTTGTTCATTTTGTTTTGTTTTAACACTTTTATGCCATGAATTCATAGGGAATGGATCCCAGCAACTCAGATCCTTTCTGTTGGTTCTCATAAAAGTGAGTATCTCTCGGTGGAGCAAGTTGGTACTTCACCGAACTCAGGTGCCTTTCTCTGTGGCTTCCTTCTTTTCCTGAGCATTTTCCTTCACACGCTTAAGGAAGCTATCTCAGCACGTGGAGTGCCTGATATGCTCAATACATACATTAACTGTCTTGGCAAGAATCATGCCCTTAACGTATTTGTTTATGACGATGCCAACAGCAAGCTGGGTGACACTGTAGGCTCTTCCAGTTTTGCCATGCTAACAATGTTGGGATGAGTGCCCGTTCCCTGGATGTTGCAATATCACCTTCCTTGTAGATTCTCACGTATATGACCCAAAAAACAACTCTATGCTTCCCTAAAAGCCTTAAGAACATACAATTGGTGTCTATCCTCTTTCCCTTTGTGTTGTCATTGTGGCAAATTACTGGAAAATGGTGGTTCTGGCCAAAAAAAAAAAAAAGCAGAGAAGGTTTCTACTTAGTTCATATGGTGAAAAAAAATCACATATAATAAAAACTATGCTTGAAAAGTCCTTAAATCAGCCATCAGATAGAACAGCTGTGCCCGTACTTACGTGCTTCTCTAAAGACATGCCCACAAATCAGCCTCACCAGCTGAAGTATCTTTAACCACCAGGATCAGACTCACTGCAGCACAGTGCTCACCTTAGGACAGGCACCTGGCAAATAAGACCACAGGCTCCAGCCTCACTTCCTCCAGGGCAGAATCACCCATACCAGCTAGCTGTTATATTTTCAGTCCCAGCCCTCTACTCTGGCAGATCCTATCTGCCTCTTTGCAGAGAGGCAAGCCTATTTCCAAAAAATCCCTTTGTAAAAAATTGACGTTATGGAAACAGAGTCTACAAACAATAAGATACATCCATCTTAAGTACACAGTTTGATGAGTTTGACAAATGTATACACTTATGTGACCACTGCCACATTAAAAGGATCAAACATTGCCATCACTCTAGAAAGTTCTGTTGTGCCCTTTGTACTAAATCCCCACCCCTGACAGTAAGCAACTATTGATACACTTCTCCTTTCTGCAGTTTTCTAGAACTTCATATAAATGGAATCATACAGTATATACTCTTCTTGAAAATGATCCATTTAAACAAGGGCTTAACTTTCATAGAAATATAATAATTGGGGTGCCTGGTTAAGCATCCCGCTTTGGCTCAGGTCATGAGCTCACACATCAAGTGAGCTGGAGCCTGCATCGGGTGAGCCTGCTCCATGCTCCGCATTCTCTCTCCCTCTTTCTCACCCTCTTCCTTTCTCTCTGCACTTTGTGAGATTCTCTCTCTCTCTGTCCCTTGCTCACTCGTACTCTCTCACTCTCAAAAATAAATTAATTAGGTTAAATTTAAAAATAAAGAAGTTCAATAATTGCTATAGGTGGTGAAGCTTTTGAATGTAACTTAAAGGGGAAAGGAACAAAGTGTGGCAATAAAGGAGGGAAGCTGCTCTATAAATATGGGACAAATTGCTGAGTCCTTTAAGAGAGGGGAATCAACTAATAATTAAGCTCAGGGGACCTCAATAAGACCAACTTCAGAAGAAGGACAGTTTGGGATGGACCTCTGTGGGAGATGAAGGCAGATGAAAACCATTTAGAAGGATGTGGAAGAAAGAAGGAGGTAAAATAGAAAATGCCTGGAAATCAGTGTCAGACCTTATTTTCAGTCCTGATTTTGTCACTAAGAAGCCACATGACTCTAGGCAATCCACATGCCCACTCTAATCCTGGTGTCCTTGTCTGCACAATAAAAGCATCAGACTACAGACATGATTTCTGAGTAGTTATGTTATTAGATGTAAGTTTCATGAAGGCAGGGACTTTGCCTTTTACTGCGGTGACCCCAGCACCTAGCAAAATACTAGAACTTGATAAATATTTATTGAATGAATAAATAATCTCAGGTCTCTTCTAGCTCTTACATCCTACCACTTTGGTCAGGATAACCTGATCCGGTGTTGGTTCCTCAGCCCCTATCAGCCCCTCATAGCAATTGGGCCCAGTTTTGGCCCAAACTACACAACCCACTAATCCTGCCCACCCATTAAAAGCCATTGCGACAAACACTTCCCATTTACTCAAAAGGAAAACCGGCCTCCAGCCTCCCAGGAGAGCCAATAGTAGAGGACAATATGAGGAAAGATCTGACCCTATAATTTGTAGCAGTAAAATTCATTATATGCGGGTCTTCTTTTTAAATTTTTTTTTTACATTTATTTATTTTTGAGAGACAGAGACAGACAGAGCACAAGTGGGGAAGGGGCATAGAGAAAGGGAGACACAGAATCCAAAGCAGGCTCCAGGCTCTGAGCTGTCAGCACAGAGCCCAAGGCAGGGCTCGAACCCACAAACTGTGAGATCATTACCTGAGCCAAAGTCGGGTGCTTAACCAACTGAGCCACCCAGGCACCCCCCATGTGGGTCTTCTAATGGAGTACACTTAGTGGATAACTGAGGCTGAAAGGTCAGGTGTGAGACCTTCCAGAGTTAAGATGATTGTAAACATAGTTTTTTGGCTTAACAGCTTTCATTCTAAAAGTTCTGTGGCCTCTGACACATAGCAAACTGCCTTATCCCAAAGGTCGTAAACTCAAGTGCCTTCAGGGACTGGATGAGTACTGGCTGAAGGGGCTGGGACTGGGCCAACACAGAATGTGAGAAGTACGTGTGATGACCTGGACAGGGCATGCTCAAACTTAAAAAAAATCCTATTCAATTTTTTTTATCTGTTGTGCTAGCAAAAATATTGCTTCCAGGGGGCACCTGGGTGGTTAAGTTGGTTAAGCATTGGATTCTTGACATTGCTTAGGTCACGATCTCACAGTTTGTCGGTTCAATCTCCGTGCTGAGGTCCACACTAACAGTGTGGAGCCTGCTTGGGATTCTCTCCCTCCTTTCTCTCTGCCCCTCCCTGGCTTGCCTTCTATCTCTTCTCTAATTTTTTAAAGTTTATTTGTTTATTTTGAGAAAGACAGAGACAGCACTAGAGACAGAGAGAGTGAGAGAGAGAGAGAATCCCAAACAGGCTCTGTGCTGGCAGCACGTGGGGCTCAAACCCACAAAACTGTGAGATCATGACCTGAGCCGAAACCAAGAGTCAGATGCTCAACTGACTAAGCCACCCAGGCCCCCGTCAAAATAAATAAATAAACATTTTTTTAAAAAGACTTAAAAAATATTGTTTTTACGATTAGGCCTCTGGGTTGCCGATTTGCAATCCAGGTGTTACTTCATGATTACACTCATGATGAAGTCAAATGAACACTTCTTGAAGTACTAAACTGTAGTGATAGACAGGGATTTTATTGGGCTGAAAAATATGACGGACTAAGTCCCTTTTATCACCTCTTCTCTCCACCTTGCTTCCCAGTAAAGTGCCTGTTCTAATGCTGACTTTTTATTCATTTCCACCCTGTCTTAAAGCTGGCTGTCTTAAAGCAAACCTGGCTTCAGTGGGTTCAAACCCCCCGGCTCTCATCAGCCATGCCTCTCTCATGCCCTCCTTCCCCCTCAGCAGGGCAGAAGATGGGCAGTTTTCTTCCCCATGCCTTCATCCCCTCCATGATTCTTGACCCCAGCATCCCATCTCTCTCTTCTGTAACATTCCAAGTTCATGCTTCTCTTTCTGCTAGAAAAACTACCCAGTAGACCTATTCACATAGATATAAATGACTCAATATATTACTCCTCTAAGTATATTTAGTTTGAAATGGGGGATGGAGCAATACCAAATGCAAAGGAATATGCCCAGGCAATTAAAAAAAAACTAATATTTAGCCAGTTGACCTTCCAGGTGACCCTCAGATCACACTACCACTTTCACCCCATCAGTGGAATAAAGACCATGAAGGGCCAAGTAAATCTTCTGTGAGGAAGTATGAAGAACAAAGCTGCATTGGCAGAAGGTTTAGCAGCTATTTGCTTAAGTTCATGTTCCCGTTTTTGTTCTTACTAGAAGATCTGGGACAAATTACTTAACCTATCTATGCCTCAGTTTCCCCATCTCTAAGATGGCAATAATAACAGTACCTACCTCATAGGTTGCTGTGAGAGTTAGAAAAGTTAATACATCCAAAGTTCAAGAAAGCTGGTACATATTAAGAATTCAATGGGGCACCTGAGTGGCTCAGCTGGTTAAGTGTCCGACTTCAGTTCAGGTCATGATCTTGTGGTTCATGAGTTTGAGGCCCGCATCAGGATCTGTGCTGACAGCCCAGAGCCTAGAGTCTGCTTCGGATTCTGTGTCTCCTTCTATCTCTGCTCTTCCCCTGCTCACACTCTATCTCTCAAGACTAAATAAATAAATAAATAAATAATTCAATGACCATCAGCTATTATTGTCTACTAATTGGGAGCAGTACATACTTTATAGATTTGTAGAATTAGAGGGGTACCTGCATTAAGACAGCTAACACCGAACTTAGCACACAGTTAATGCTCCATAAATTCCTGTGGTTGTTACAAGTTGTGATAGGCTGAATTATGGTCATCAAAAACATCCAGGGCCTAATCTCTGAAACCTGTGAATGTTACTTTATATAACAAAAGAGACTTTGTAGGATCTTGAAATGGGGAGATTATTCTGGATTATCCAGATGGGTCTTCAATGTAATCACAAGTGTCCTATAAGAACCCAATTCAAAAATGAAAAGGACTTGAATAGACATTTCTTCAAAGAAGATATTTAAATGGACCATAAGCACCTTGCTCAATAACATCGATCATTAGGGAAATTCAAATCAAAACTGCAGTGAGATACCACCTCACTCACATCCATCAAAACAACAGAAAGAAACCAGTGTTGGAGAGGATGTGGGAAAATTGAATCTCTTGTACACTGTTGTACACTGTTGGTGAGAATGGAAAATGGTATAGCTGTTGTGGAAAACAATATGATTGTTCTTCGAAAAAATAAGAATGGAGGGGTGCCTGGGTGACTCAGGTGGTTAAGTGTCCTGCTTTCAGCTCAGGTGATGATCTCAGGATCGTGGGATTGAGCACAGAGCTGATGCGAGGTGCCCCATGTCAAGCTCTGCGCTCACCATGGAGCCTGCTTACGATTCTCTCCCTCTCCCTTTGCCCATCTCCCGCTTGCATATGCGCTCTCTCTCAAAAATGACTTTAATTAATTAACTAATTAATTATGGAATCACCGTATGATCCACCAATGCCACTTCTAGGTATATACTCAAAAGAACTGAAAGCAGAGTATCAAAGAGATACCTGCACACCCATGTTCATAGAAGTGTCATTCACAGTAACTAAAACATGGAAGCAACCCAAGTGTCCACTGATAGTTGAGTGGATAACCCAAATGTGGTTTACATTATAATGGAATATTATTCAGCCTTTAAAGGAAGGAAATTCTGACACATACTATAACACAGATGAAACTCGAGGGCATTACGCTGAGTGAAATAAGCCAGTCACAGAACAATAAATACCATATGATTCTACTTCCACAAGATACTTGGAGTAGTCCAATTCATACACACAGAAAGTAGAATGGTGGTTGCCAGGGGCTGGGAGAAGCAGGAAATGGGGAGTTAATGTTTAATGGGTATGGAGTACCAGTTTTACAGGATGAAAAGAGATATAGAGATGGATGGCAGTGAGGATTGCACAACATTATAAATGTATTTAAGTACACTTAAAAATAGTTAGGGTGGCAAATTATATTATGTATATTTCACCACAATAAAAAAAAAAGAGAGGGAAAAGGAGGCAGAGGGAGATTTGACCACAGGAGCAAAGGCAAAGGCAGGCAGATGGAGAGAGAGAGAAGATGCCATGCTGCTGGCTTTGAGGATGGAGGAAGGGGCTGCAAGCCAAGAGATGCCTCCCAGCACCACAGCTGCAAGTGTCAAGGACTGGGCTACCCCCGGTGCCTCCAGGAGGCACTAGACCTCCTGGAATTTGGTCTCAGCCCCATATGACTCAGTTCAGACTTCTTGGTTCCAGAAATCTAAAAGAACACATTTCTGCTGTTGAAAGCCGCTAAATTTGTAGTTGGTTAAGTAGCTATAGGAAATTAATACAGAGTGCTGATTTTATCCAGAGTCTTTTTAATAGCCTAGTGGGATCTTCAAGGAAGTCAGAGGGATTCGAATCCATAGAGATAAGCAGAAATATTAACACTCTTTGGGGAAAACTCATTCTCATCCATCTTGACCACTGGGGGTATCCCGTTAAACTTTCTTTTGCCCTGGATTTGGAAGCAGGGAAAGGAGCTGATAATCTATTTGTAGCAGTATGAGAGCCAAGAGCCAAAATTGTCATTTTTGCAGTTAAAAAAAAAAACAATAGAGTTTGTTACTTCTTTTTTAAACGCATCAGCAGGGCCAGTGGAGAAGGTCTGGAAAATGACAGCTAAGATTAGCTTCCAACCTCCCCACTGAGACCTTGAGTGGCTGTCAGCTCTGCAGGGAACAGCAGCAAACCCTCACGCAAATGGCCTATAAAAAAGACCTTGTCAGAGGCACCTTGACCTGTCAGGGTTTCTCTGGTACTCGGATTCCCAGTGGCCCTCCCAGGGTTACGCTCCCTCGCATGATGTATTTCCCCTGCCTTTTTTAGAGCTGCATTATGCTTGCTCCAGGAAACAGCCTCTTCCTTCTCATAAACACAGCCTTGGGTTCCTGACCAAGCACCCTGCCACTCCACAGCTCCGTGTCCATCCATCACACTTTGCTGTCACCCCGGCCGCGATTGTGGAGAACTGGTCTAATTCCAGAGGTGAACCCAGGGTGGGGAGAAGGAAGGGGAAAGCCCTGGGAGCAGCTAAGGGTCACACACACCCCAGTTCCAGCTCGCTGATGACTTCTCTGGAAGCTGACTGGCCGGCAGAGTGAGCAAGCCTTTCCGATGACCCAGTGAGAATGATGGAAAATTCTTGATAAGGTCACCGCCGGAGCTAGGCTTGGCGTCTCTATTCCCCCAGCTGTGTGTGCAGTGCCCAAGGGTACGACAGAACACAAACCGTGTGGAGAGACTGGGGAGACGCAGTGAAAAGACCTGGCTCCTTATAAGCAGGCTGGAAATGGCTGTGGGTGGGATCTGAAAGGTCAACATGCACCCTCCCCGCCTCCCCAAGTATATGCTCCATTGGCTCTGGCGGTGCATGTGGAATTCCCACCAAGGGCTTAAAAAGAGCTTACACTTACTGAGTGCTTACTATCTGCCAGACTGTATTCTCAGTGCCTTATCTAATTTCACCACCATCCTGTCAAGTGGGTACCATTATTGCCTCATTTTACAGAGGAAATTAAGGATCAGAAATGTTAAGTAAGTTGCCAAAGGTCAGAAAGCTGGTAAGTCGAGGAACTGAGATTCAAAGCTGGCAGAGCTCAGTGTCCACACTTTCCAACATTATGCCATCCTGCTTTTCAGAGGCAGTTAAACATTGAAGTCAGGACTTCTCCCTACCATGGTTTCACCCCTGGACTTGGACCATTTCTCTGCAATCATAGACAAGGGCATTGAGGGTACCTTCTAGAGTGCTGAAAATATTCTATATCAGGATGTAGTGGCTACCCAGGCACATCTTGCATAAAAATTCATTAAGCTGTACACTTAAGATTTATGCACTGTCCTATGTGAATGTTATACCTTATTTAAACACACACACACACATTCTCTTTCTCTCCTCTCTCTTATCGCTATTCTTTCTCTTCTCTCCTCCTCTTCCTCTTCCTATCTCCCTCTCTCATTCACTCCCTCTCATTATTACCAGGACTATGGTAGTATAAATTTTTTGAAGCATACGAGCTATGTAGGACATAGTGGGGTGCGGGGGCGAAGAATTTTGTTTTATAACCTCTTGCCAGTACTTTTATTTAGGAGGAAGGTAGTTTAAATGAACAACAATAGCAGGTTTGAATGTAATATGCACTTGCAAGAGACCAGAAGCTGGGACTTGGAGCTGGAGGGAGACAGAAAGGAGTGTCCCATTACTTTGTCCTGGTTTGAGCCAGCGACCCCTTATGTGCCCAAAGGAGTGTAAGGGGATGGAGTGATACACGTTTATTTTATCCATACTTCATTCCATTCACAACCCTTTAACCTGATCCTTCCTTTCCCTAAACTACTTAATTCAGTAACACTCACTCAACTCTCAACACGTCCTGTGGCCTTTGCTCATCCCACTATCATTCTCTTCTCTGATGCTTTTTCTCTGTCTCCTTCATTTGTTGGTTTTCTCTTTTCTTCTTCTGGTGACTCTATGTCTGACTCATCTTTGGCACTCTCCACTTCTCACTCTCCACTGTCTCCATCCAGACCCTGCCATGGCCTCTACCTACCATTGCCTCTACTTCAGTAACTCCTAACTCTACAGCCTAATAGTTTCCTTTCCTGACCCGCAACCCTGAATCTCCAAATGGCCACTCGACACCTTTATCTACATGTTTTCTGAAGGTAATATGTCAAAGTCATCGGTACTGTCATCCTTCCTCCAAAATCAGCTCCAAGCACAAATTCTGCCTTTCATCCAACCTTAAGCCTTGGCATCTTCTCTGATGCCTCTTCCTCTTTCCCAGCATCCAGTAAATTCTCAAATCCATTTAGCTGTCCCTTTGCAAAATCTCCCCAAACTGCTTCCTCCCCCCAAGAACCTCATGTGTTTGCCTCCCACTCCAGATGGAGCAGGGAGAGACTGGTCTTTGGAAAGGTGGTTCTTTCCCAAAATATCTTTCTCCAGAGCCCAGAATCCCACACCACTAACTCATCACTCTGCATAAAGCCATGACTCCCTCTTGGAGTCCTTTTTTAAGATACAAAACTCTTGGAGGGAAGAACATTTGGTTTTGAAGTAAGAAGATGAGTCAGAATTCCTGTGCATTAGTGTGTAGCCTCTAGCAAGTTTATGGAAACTTGGTTTTGTTGTCTGAGAAATAAGGACATTAAAGGCTCCCTAGGTACCTTGCAGTGAATGTTGTCTTAAGAAAAAATTTTAAAAACTTATAGGCTCTTCAATGTTTATTATTTTTTAAGTTCCCAGTCACTTTGTGTGAATGGTTTTGTTGTGTGAATGCTTTGTTTTGTTGTCCTAGAAAAAGGACAAAAGTGCTGGGTACCTCAGGATAATGAGCTTGCTTGGGTCTACCATTTTGCCTCAAGGAAGCCCTATAATTCTGTCATGTAGATAGATAATGTAACATCACATATTTACACATATAACATCACATAATTATTTCTATATATGTGTGTGTATATGTATGTATATATGTATATGTATGTATGTATATGTGTATATATGTACATAAATATATAAAACCACCTGGAATAATAACAAATTAAGGAGAGAACTGGGGAAGAGTGGTTTTACTAAAATCTATTAAATGAGGGTCGCCTGGGTGGCTCAGTCAGTTGAGCAGTCGACTCTTGATTTAGGCTCAGGTCATGATCTCACGGTTTGGGATCAAGCCCCATTTGGGGCTCTGCACTGACAGCACAGATGCTGCTTGAGATTCTCTCTCCTTCCCTCTCTCAAAAGTGCCCTTCCCCACTCGTGTGTGTGTGTGCTTTCTCTCTCTTAAAAATAAATAAATAAATAGATAAATAAATAAATAAATAAATTTTATGAAATAAAAAATAACTGGAGCACCTAGCTGGCTCAGATGATGGAGCATGTGACTCTTGATCTCAGGATCATGAGTTTGAGCCCCAAGCTGGGCATAGCATTTACTTAAAAAAATATTGAAAGAAAGAAAGAGCAAGCCTATTAGATGAACAAATATTTCAAAGATTGAGATCAACTGGTATTGGTGAAGCTGTGAAAAAAGGGCACTTTCTCTTTTTTAAGAGCTTTATTGAGGTATTTTTGATATACAAAAAACTGCACATATTTAATGCACACAACTCGATAAGTTTGAACCTATGCATATACCCATTAACTCATCACCACAAAGAACTAGACATATCCATTACTTCTAAAGGTTTGCTGGTGTCTGCACATGCACATGCATGTGTGTGTTTGTATGTCTGTCAGCAATACTTAATATGAGATCTACACTCTTAAGAAAAAGTTTTAAGTGCACAATACAATATTGCTAACTACTGGTGCTATGCTGTACAGAAGATCTCTAGAACTTTTTCATCTTGCTTCAATTAAGCTTTATAGGAGTTGAACAAAAACTCCCCATTTCCCCTCCCCCAGCCCTGGTAACCACTATTCTGTTCTCTGCTTCTATGAGTTTGACTGCTTTAGGCACTTCATATAAGTAGAATCAGTACTAAAAAATCAGTATTTGTCCTTCTATGACTGGCTTATTTCATTTAACATAATGTTCTCCATTTAACATATGGTCGCAAATAGAAGGATTTTCATTTTTTAAGGTTGAATAACAGTCCGTTGTGTGTAATTACCATATTATCTTTATCCATTCATAACTGCTGATAGACATTTGGGATGTTTTCATCTTTTGGCTGTTGTGAATAATGCTAAACAGGCACTTTCATATATTTGGTTAGAGTTAAATTATTATAACCTTTTTAGTGTATAATTTGGCAATTAAATTCTAAATGTTTATATCTTATTTAAAAAAATAAAAAATAGAAATTTAAAAGAAGAGTGAGGAAAAGACCAGGAAATAAAACCTTCAAAAGAAAAAGTGGAGAGGATATACTCCTCCTCAATGATGAGTTGGCAGAATGCACTATGCTTTATTCACACAATGGAATACTGTGTTAAACAGTAGCAACAAAAAGTGCTATTTGGTGAGGATACAGGTGCAGAAAACTGTGTAGAGAATGCTACAGTCTGTGCAACAGGGAAAAAGGAAGAAAAAAGAATGTGTATGTGCACAAAATGTTCCTGAAAGATACATTTTATTTTTTAAAGATACATTTTATTTAAAAATATTTTTAATGTTTATTATTTTTGAAGGAGAGAGAGAAAGACAGAGTGAGCAGGGGAGAAGCAGAGGAGAGAGCGAGACAAAGAATCCAAAGCAGGCTCCAGGCTCTGAGCTGTCAGCACAGAGCCTGATGCGGGACTCAAACTCACAAACTGTCAGATCATGACCTGAGCCAAAGATCATGACTGAGCCACCCAGGCACCCCTATCTCAATGAGAGAGACATTTTAAAAACATGTAACATTGGTTACCTCTAGACAAGGACACTAGGAGCTGGGGCACTGCAAAATAGGAACTCATACATCTTGAAATTTGAAAAACATGAATTTAGTACCCATTCACAATATAATGAAACAGAGAGAGAGAGAGAGAGAATGTGATACAAAGTCAGTACATTAGCAGGTAAGGGAAATGATTAAAGAAAGAACAACCAGAATAACATCAAAAATAATTTTAGAAGCCTCTGATTCCTATTTTTTACTATGATTCTACCAGTTGAGGCTACTGGGAATTCTACCAGTGAGGCAACAGGGGGTGAGGTGTTCCTCCACCAGTTTTTCTTGTAATCACACTATCATCTGCTCCTCCAGGACCAAGCCCTTCCCAAATGTTCAAAACTTTACCACAGGGGTAAAACCTAATGAAACAACTTGCGTACAGCTTGCTTTGATGTCCCAGTCACCTCTGAAATCCCTCAAGATCCAGACTTCTGGGAGTTCTCTCTTCCCCTGGGAGATGTGTACTCAAGGATCCTAGCTAGCCATGCATTAGGTCAAGCAAACATGGCTCAGAGAATGCTTTCTGGAGCAAATACAGGGTGACTGGCTGGGCACATGTCAGGCTTGAGTTAGTTCTAAAGTGACTTCCAATTTTGCCATTTGCTGTTATGGGAATCCGGAAGTCTCTTCATTACACCCAATTGATTAAAGAGTTAGCTGAACATCTAGGACATAGACAATTTTAATCTTTACTGACTTTTTTTTTTGCATCCTCTTTTCATGTCTGATTCCTTTCTGAAATGAAAATTATATGTTAAGATCCAGAATTTAACCTCACACCATAGTACTACCTTTGTTTGTGCTTTAGTTTTGTGTTTCTGTTTTTTTTTTTTTTTACCTCCCAGTTGGAAGAGTAGGGATAGATAACAAAATCGAGAAAACTGAATCCCAGTGTAGCAGTTTATACACAGATTCCCTCGAGATCTCAACGGGCAGCATCAGTCAGGAGACTGGAAGATTCTTCCCTGAGAATTTGACCAGCCCAAGAGGAAATACCTCAAGATTTTGACACAGGGACTCTGTAACAGACAGCTCACCCAGATCACTATGATGAAGTTCACTGTTTAAAACTCTACTCCTGCTCTCAAAGCTCCGATCAGCATTTTAGTGACCATTCTTTTTTTTTTAATAGTTTATTGTCCAATTGGTTTCCATACAACACCCAGTGCTCTTCCCCATAAGTGCCCTCCTCCATCACCACCACCTCTTTTCCCCCTCTCCCTTCCCCTTCAACCCTCAGTTAGTGACCATTCTTAATCACCACCATTTAAGCATGACCAGACATCTGAAGACAGCCATTGTTGTGAAATGCAAAGATCAAAACATAAACCAAAGAGCCAAACAAACAAACTCAAAGCAGAAAAAAAAATGTAACTTGGTAGAGGCAGCAGTTATGAAGATAGAAGAAAACACAACAAGATTATCAATATTACCTTCAGAGAAAGAAGAAAATATATTGCAATCATGAAACAAGAACAGATGTGTGTTTCAACAAATAATATTCAGTGCACAAAATTAAAAGGAACTCTTGAGAATTAAAAACACACACAAAAAAAGCTACGATGAAAAGCCAAGCTATTTCAAGAAAATTCACAGAAATGTAAACTGGTGCAGCCACTCTGGAAAACAGTATGGAATTCCTCAAAAAAAAAAAAATAGAATTACCCCATGACCCAACAATAGCACTACTAGGATTTTATCCAAAGGATAGAAGAGTGCTGATTCATAGTGGCACCTGCACCCTAATGTTTATACCAGCACTATCAACAATAGCTAAATCATGGAAAGAGCCCAAATATCCATCAACTAATGAATGGATAAAGAAGATGTGAGAGATAGATAGATAGATAGATAGATAGATAGATAGATAGATAGAGGAATACTACTCAGGGATGAAAAAGAATTTTCATCATTTATGGATAAATTTCATCATATATTTTCATTCATATATGGAATTTGAGAAACTTAACAGAAGACCATGGGGGAAGGGAAGGGGAAAAAATAGTTACGAACAGAGAGGGAGGCAAACCATAAGAGAATCTTAAATACAGAGAACAAACTGAGGGTTGATGGGGGTAGGGAGCAGGGAAAATGGGTGATAGGGATTGAGGAGGGCATTTGTTGGGATGAGCACTGGGTGTTGTATGTAAGTGATGAATCATGGGAATCTACTCCCGAAGCCAAGACCACACTGTATGTTAGCTAACTTGACAATAAATTTTATATA
>NC_043701.1:158215872-158239901 GCF_006229205.1 Suricata suricatta
ATATATATATATAATTTATATATATATAAAGAAAAGTCCCAGAAAGTTGAGCAGAAAGTCAAAGAGATTAGAGTAATGAAAAGAAAAATAAAATAGAGGGTCAATCCAAAAAACCCAATATTCAAATAATATGAGAGGAAAAAATGGAAGATAATAATCATAATATAATCCAAGAAAATTTCTAAAACCAAAGGACATAAATCGGTATACTTAAAGGGTCTACCAACTCCTTAGCACAATGGATGAAGACAGACCCACATTATGCACATCATTGTGGAATTTCACAACATTGGGTGAAAAGAGAAGTTTCTACAAGGTTCCAGAGGGAAAACACAGGTGATTAAGAAGAGAACTTCTCAACACTAAAAAGGAAATTAGAAGACAATGAAGCATTGTTTTCCAAATTCTGAAGAAAAACTATTTTCCATAAAGAATTCTAGTTTCAGATAAGCAATGAATCAAATATGAAAGTAAAATTCATTTTAAGATATTCAAGGTCTTAAATTGTTGACTCCTTCCTTGTACCCTTCTTCCAAAAAGCTCCTGGAAATAGGGCTCCTACAAAAAGCAGTAACCATGGGACAAAGGAAACCAGTAAGTCAACCTAGAACAGGGGTGAATGGAATTCCTAAGACGTCCCCAATTGTTGGAGATCCCAAGAGAACAGTTTTCCCCCATTGAAGAGAGCAGCCTAGTTCAGGCTGAGCAATGAGATCCAAGGACCAGACATTCTTAGCACAGGCATTGCCAAGATTTCCTCTATCATTACAACATCTTTTTAACCTGAGGACAAAGTACCCAGGTAAGCCTGGTCCAGATTCTGCACTGGCCATGTGTGAATCAAATCCTGGTTCTCTCTTCCATGCTAGCCAAATGGGCCAACTGAAGACCTTTGTTTCACCCCATGGAAGTCTTCTGGGATCCAGAACATTAGAAAGAAACCGTTGGTGCTTAGAAACAAAACATAAAGAGCGTGTTTATCTACTTGACATCCTCTCTCTATCCCATACTACAGCCCCTAGATTCCCTGGTTCCAGAGCCCTTAGACTTCAGGACTCCTTTGTGGTCTTCTTCCTGGTTGTTCAGGTAAACTCTTAAGAGAGCTAAAGGAAGGGGCGCATGGGAGGTTCAACTGGTTAAGCATCCGACTTCGGCTCAGGTGATATCTCACAGTTCGCGAGTTTGAGCCCTGCATTGAGTCCCACACTGTGTGTGCATTCTCTTTCTCTCTCTCTCAAAAATAAGAAAGCCATAGGAGGACTATGACCCAGAGACTGTTCACCTTCCCTCCTGGGAACCTTCATAACAGTGGCAACATTGTCCTTGTCTCACACAGCTAGATTTGTTTGACATTCAGGTTTTTTTCCCCCAAATTAAGCAATATTGTGTTTAGGGACACACACATAGGCTGACTAACTCTAAGGAAATAGTTAACACTATCCTGGGGGAAAGGCAGGCATACATTTGGGGAAGAGCACACAGGAGACTTTGTAACACCATCTTTTTTTTTTTTAGAAGGTGATGAGCTCAAAATTTTTTATATTACTATTATTAATAAACATGTGTGTTTTTCACACTCCTTTCTGGGTACTTAGTACACACACACACACACACACACACACTAATAACTTTATAGAAGGGGGTAGCCCATAATTCCAACACCTAGATTCAACAAGTTTTAACATTTTTAAGTATTTTCTGTCATCTTTTTTCCTGTGCGTCTTACATCATTGAGATCATACTATGCATACATTTTTGATATACACCTTTTTTAAGAGGCCACATAACCCAAGCATCTTATGTTATTCAGTTCTTTGCATATTTATCACTTTAGGAACTAATAGTATATTGAAACTCTTCCCTGTTTAAAAAACTATAGCTCTTGGGAATGAGATGCTCTGAATCTTCGTGCTGGTGAAAGCTTATACCCTGGAAACCTTGGGAGAATGATCCAGACTCCTCCTACCACCAAATCACATCATCAAAGTCCACCTTCATCAAGGTCCTCCCCCCTCCCCCACTCAAATCTCTCTACCCTCCAGGGAAACCTCCTTCTTTAACCCTCCAGGCTACTTATTATCTATTCTACCTCTTTCTTTTTTTTTACTTTTTTTAATGTTTTATTTATTTTTGATACAGAGAGAGACAGAGCATGAGAGGGGGAGGCGCAGAGAGAGAAGGAGACACAGAACTGGAAACAGGCTCCAGGTTCTGAGCTAGCTGTTAGCACAGAGCCTGACTCGGGGCTGGAACCCACGAACGTGAGATCTGACCTGAGCCGAAGCCGGAGGGGAGGCTTAACCGACTGAGCCACCCAGGCACCCCTATTCTACCTCTTTCTGTACCTAGCTGTGTTCATTACTTCTCACTCTTCCCTACACTGTAAATTCTTGGGTCAGGGGCCTGCTTCCAGAGGGCCTGGAAAATACTAAGGACTCCATAAATAAAAAGTGAATAAATGTGAAAGACTGCTTTTTTATTCTTTGTTTGAAAGACTACTTTTTTATTCTTTGCTTCAATATCCTGCATTACCAATAGTGTTCGTCTATATAATTAAGTCACTTATGGGCTTTTCACCCAAATTGAAGGTTCTCAAATGGAAACACATTCTGTTTACCCATAATTGCCACATTCAGAAATTGTGAACATGACCACCCCCACTGCCTGTAATATTAAATTTGATATTTGCTTTGAGGGCTGGATTAAGGAATGTTCAAGCTCTAAAGGCAACAATTCATGTTTGCTGCCAGCCTGGTATGTGCCAGGCACACCAGCCTAAGCGGTTTGTATACAATTTTGTGACTTAATTCTCACTGAAATGCCATGAGGTAAAAGCTCTTTAGTTTCCTCATTTTACACCTGAAGAAACTGAGTCACTTGTACAGGGTCCACTAGGCTGTACATGGAGAAATTAGGACTCTAACCCAGACCTACTTGACCTCCAACCCAGACCTCACACTCCTCACTTCTAGGCAAAGCTGTGTCCTCAGAAATAAAAGTATAAGATCTAAATCTTGCTCTCCAACTCTCAATTCCATATTGCAAAGTGAGTTCTCCATCAAATGGCTAACACTTGTGAATATACATTTATATTGATTGATAAAAAGAACAATAGATAATGTTTAAAAGAGAAATAAGGAAATCCCTAATTGTACCACTTAATAAATACTATCATTTTGGAGTACTCTTCTCCAGGCTTTTTTTCCATATATGTACCTCTAAAAAGCAGGGGGGAAATCCTCAGTTGCATATGGGATTTTAAGCAGAGGAGTCTGTTTAGTGGTAAAGGCAAGAGTGGCACTAAAGACAAACATCAGCTCTTCTGCAGCTTTGCCTGGGGTTCATCTTGCATCAGATGGAAACCTGGAAATACGACACAGATAAAGCGTAATTAACAAGGATTGATTTCCTGCACACTCAAAGCTAGCCGGCATGTAGCACTCTACTCCTGAAGGAGAAGAGGGGGGCCAAAGCGCTGGCTTGTACTCTGTGTATCATATGTTATATCTACAGCTCCTGAATGCATAGGAAAAAATAAAATATGATTTACTAGAAAATGTTGAACTTTAGCTGCATTCTTAATTCTTTAAGAAATTTGTTTTATTTGGGTAGAGTTGACAAAAAAAATCTCTTAATAGCTTTAGGTGATTAGAATCACAACATAGTGACTCAACTTCTCTATATGTTATGCTAAGCTCACGACACATGTCACTATACAATACTATTACAATATCATTGACTATATTCCCTTTGCTGTGCCTTTTATTTCCATGATTTATTCATTCCATAAGGGGAAGCCTGTTTCTCCGATTCCCCTTACTCATTTTCCCCATACTTCCCTCCCCTTCTCTCTAGCAATCATTAGTTTGTTCTCTGTGTTTATAAGTCTGATTCTGCTTTTTGTTTGTTTTTTTTATACTCCATATATGAATGAAATCATATTGCATTTGTCTTTCTCAGTGTGACTTATTTAACTTAACATAATACCCTCTAGGTCCATCCATGTTTTCGCAAATGGAATGATCTCATCCTTTTATATGGCTGCATAATATTCCTGTGTGTGTGTGTGTGTGTGTGTGTGTGTGTGTGTGTGTGTGAACATCTTTTTAAACGCATTTGTCTTCTGATGGATACTTAGGTTGCTTCTATATCTTGGCTATTATAAATAATGCTGTAATAAACATAGGGGTGCATATATCTGTGTGAATTAGTGCTTTTGTTTTCCCCCGGTAAATACCCAGTAGTGGGATTTTTGGATCCTACAATATTTATATTTTTAATTTTTTGAGGAACCGCCATACTATTTTTCCACAGTGGCTGTATCAATTTACATTCTTTTTTGATTTTTTAATAATGTTTTTTATTTATTTTTGAGAGAGAGAGACAGCACTAGCAGGGGAGGGTCAGAGAGAGAGGGAGACGCAGAATCTGAAGCAGGCTCCAGGCTCTGAGCTAGCTGTCAGCACAGAGCCCGACGAAGGGCTCAAACCCACGACCTCAGCCGTAGCCGGATGCTTAACAGACTGAGCCACCCAGGCGCCCCCTATCAATTTACATACTTGACCAAAAGTGCACAAGGGTTCTTTTTTTCTCCACATCCTCACCAACACTTGTTATGTCTTATCTTTTTGATACATTCTTAATTCTTAATTTTTCAGTTATTGGAAGTCTATTTTTCTGTAAAAGATGCCAGGCAAATGTTTCTTGCCCCCCTTTCTCCCCTCACTCCTTATCCCCCTCCACCTACTATCTCTCTCTCTCTCTCTCTCTCTCTCTCTCTGGTAGGCAGACTAATGGTCTCTAAAAATGCCATTTTAATCCTTGGAGCCTGCAAATATGTTACCTTGCATGGGAAATTTGCACTGTGATTAAGGGTACATACATTGATATGAGGAGATTATTTGGATTATCCAGGTGAACCCAACCTAATCACATGTAAAATCCTCCCAAGTGTGGTCAGAGTGAGACTTGACTAAGGAAGAAGGGTCAGAGAGAGAACCAGTGAGGTGGCAGCTGAGGAAGATGTAACCTGTCATTGCTGGCTTTGAAGATGGAGGAATGGTGCTATTAGCCAATAAATGGAGGCAGCTTCTAGAATATGGAAAAGGTAAGGAAATAGATTCTCCCCTGGAGCCTCTTAGAAGGGCTAACACTGATGTTAGCCTGGGGGAGACCCATGTCAGATTTCTAATCTACAGAACTTTATTTGGTGTTATTTTAAACCATTAAGTTTGTGCTAATTTGTTACTGAAGCAATAGAAAACGAATTCGATTTTCCCTTCTCTCTCCCTCTTCTTTCTCCCTCTGTTAATTGTGTCCTAATTGACTAGTGTGTGTGGCCATATTATGCTCGATTTTCCAGCCTTTGTATATCCTTGAATTCCTCAAAGATCACCCTCCCCAGCACAGTCACTACGGCAACTTTCTGCACTTCAACCTCCAGATTCTCGAGTCCACTCATCTCTCAAAAAGAAAATCAGTAAAGAGACAGCAACTCTAGGTGTCACTCTTTGCACTGGCTAAAGGGATTGAGGACAGAAAACTTGTCTCTTTTATTTATTGCTGAATGCCCAACACCTAGAACAGCATTTGGTACACAGGAGTAACTCAATACACATTTCTTTGATTGACTGCTTGATTGATGAATTTAATTTAGAAACTTGTATCTTTTTTCCCAAGCCACATGCTGGAACCATTTCCTACTTCTGAGTCCCTGAGTATCATCATGACCCCATCTTATTCCCGGGAGAAGGGTGAATGCAATAGGCGACTGGGGTGACACTGAGGTTAACATTGACCCAGAAGTAGCTCTGCTCGGTCAATGAGGACTTCCTGGAAGTGTAGGTGATGCTGTGCCTGGTGACAGATATACAAAGCTTCCTTAACCATTCATTCCATCAAAGTTAAGAGTCTACTATATGCAGTACTCTGCTACATTCTAAGGACACAAAGATAAATAGGACACGGTCACTGCCATCTAAATGCTGACAACCTAGAAATGGCTAATGACTGCTTTACAATATGATGGATACTCTTTTTTTTAAGATTTTATTTTTAAATAATCTCTACACCCAACATGGAGCTCCACCAACTGAGCCAGCCAGATGTCCCTGATGGGTACTCTTTCACACACACTGATCTCATTTAAATCTTAGAAGAATGATGGAGAGAAATAGGTATTATGAGCCTCATTTTATTGATGAGGAAACTCAGCCTGCAAAGTTAAATGACTCCTACAAATGGCAAGTAAGTGGTCTATGCCAGGCTTGGAATCCAGGTCCATCTGGCTCCAAAAGCAGGTAATAAACTATTCATTCACATTGTAGAGTGGCTTATAGTTTACAAAGCACCTTTACCAGACATTATCTGACTCCTTCCAACAAGTTTATGAAATAGGCATTGCTATACTCACTTTAGCAGAGAAAACTCATATTCCACTGATTTGCCCAACTCAGAAAGTTCCTAAGTGACAGAAACAGACCTGAACCCAAATCTTCTGACTCTAAACTCTGTTCCCTTTCCACTCTTCCCTGTTTTTATTAAACTCTAAATTCTGCACACAGATCCACCTGCTATCTATGAGAGTGTGATGTGAGACCCTGATGAAGACATATGTGAGGATACAGAGTAAGGCAAACAGTACTGCTACGTTGAAGCTCACACCCAGTGACAATTGGTTACATAGAGTTGTGTTCACTCTTGCACTGTCTGTTACAAGTGCACTTGCTTATCTGGGGTCAACAATGTCATAACTATTGTCAAGTGTCACGTTGGGTGTGTCTTGCACATTTCTTACATTGAGAAAAAGCCCCACTGTGTTCAACACTTTGACATTATAATGGTGCTCATCAAACCCCATGGTCTAACTAGTCACCTTTTACAATAGAAAAGACAGGTCCCCAACTAATCACTATACTGCAAGCTTTTTCTCCCTTCCAGTAAGACCTCTTTGGTCTCTGGTGATTGCACAAACATCAAATCAGACCTGGGTCAAAAGAGGTTTGATGCTTAGCAGGGTTACTTAAGATTGGTGGTGATAAAAGCAGATGTCTGTAAAAATCTCTTAAGGATAGTGATCATCTCTTTACTCATTTATGTATCTTTTATAGTTACCTAGGACCAAGTCTGGTCTGTAGCATCTGTTGAGTGAGTGAATGAATGAAACCTCCAAATATGCCAACATGGTAAGACACTGTAAAGGAGCTCAGAACTCGGGAGCACTGAAAGCAAAAAGGAAGCCAGTGCAGAGAGCTGATGGGAAAGCTTATATAGGGCCACAGGGATGTGGCTTGCCACTGGCCATGTGTTGTGCCCTGAACTCAACACCAGCAGATGTGAGGACTAAACTTGGCTTTTCAGCATAGTGGACTATTAGACCTACTTCTGCCACGAGAAATACAGCCTTTGGCAAGTTCCTATTCTGATGTGGAATACAGGGGGCCATTTAGTATCTGAATTTTTTCCCACATTGGAACCCTTCACCAAAATGTCCCATTCCAGCTTCTTCCCCTGGCGTCCTCCCATGCCCCAGCCTGCTGTGCCCACCAGGTTGATGGGCACCACCTCAGTGTTGTCTCCACCCAGAATCCCCACTTTGCCGCCCCAGCCCTCAGTTCTCCAAAGGGATCTTCCTCTCACCATCGGAGCAGCCAACCGAAGTGGGGTTCTGATGCAGCCTTTCTCATACTTTGCATGAAAACAGTCCTCTGACTATTAAGTTTAAAATGCACTTTTCTAGGTCTACTCAGAACTCAGAAGGGGCCCCAGAATCTTCTAACACCCCTAGAAAATTCTGTTGCAGGTGATCCAAAGGCTGATTCTTGAGATGAAGTGGGATCTAAACTTTGACCCTAGACTGGTGGTTCTTACCACGGCACCTTCTGCTCCCTGCTTTTTCTCATTGCTCTTTCTTCTCAAAAGCCAACTCATTAGCCAGGTGGAGGACCTCACAAGAATTACTAAATTCTAGGGGCTAAAAAAAAAAAAAAAAAAAAAGGGAGCTGCCTCCCAGCATGGACTGTGTCCTGAAACTGACCTTGTGGCAAAGGTTAAGAGAGTCTGGGTTCTACTGAAGCTTCCCTGGGCCAATGGAGAATTTGTCCCTTTGTTTTCTCAATCAACCAGAGCCACATCTCCTAGTTCAAAACCCTCTGTTTTGTCAGTATAAATATTGACTTGAGTGGGTAAGAAAATCACACTCTGGATGAGCAGAAACTTCCTAGAACAGGTTACGAGACAGTCACCAGAAAGAGGAACCCAGGCAGAGAGCGAGGACTGTCTGCTCTGCTGGGTGCCAGCACCGTCATCCTTACTTGATTTCCTATTACAGACTGGCCCAGGAGCGGGTAAGGAGGGCATTCCTTTTTGGAAGGAGAAGCGAAAAGCAAGACCATACAAGCTGACAAAATGACTGCCCTAGGTCACAGGGTGTTTGGGCAGTGCCCACCAGTTATAATTCTCCCACGCTTTATAGACTCCTAAGTAGCTGGTGAAAGCACTATCCGGTTTACAAATGAGAAAGAAGCCCGAAACACAAGCATCCCGGCCCTTGGCCCCATCCACGCTGGCTGCTCTCTAGGAGCTCCTGGGGGGCTGAGTTTATCCGTGTATCCACAGCCAGAAAGGAATCAGCATTCCTGGACTTGTAACTTAAAGAAAATTAATGACCCGGTTAGACACGTCCTGAGGACTCCCTACCCTTGAAGTCCTAACGCCCAGGGCAGGATTTCTAGGTTGGGGGAATGCCCGACCTCCTGGCTTTAGCCAAGGCTGGGATTTCTTAGAAGGTTGGGGGGCCAGTCAGTGGCCATAAATCTTGAAGAACCTTAACCGTTTTACAAGGGAGTTCGCGGGGCTGCTCTTCTCCCTCTCACAGTCTATTTACAACGCCAAAACCTCCGTGTTAATGGACCTGGGATAATGGTGTTTACTTTACTGCGATAAAGCGCTCAGCTCCCTGGGGGAGCGACTGTAAAATGTCCTGGAGGTAGAGGTGAAGGGGGGAGCCGTAAAAGCGGGCACTGGCTTCTCTTCCAGGCGGGCCCTCGCCCTCCACCCTCTAGGTCCGACTGAACAGCCCAGGCCTCGCGGGTGAGGACGGTTCCCACATAAATCACCAGCGCCAGAGTCTCGGGAAAAGGCGCATTTTTCATTGCTGGCTGCAGGGCAACTCCCGACAGCGAACGAGAAACAGAAGTTCTCTTTAGATAAACCGTTTACCGGAGCGCGCGTCCTGGCAGCGCGGCCCACAGAGCACAGGGCAGCGGGGTCCTGGCGCTGCGCCCCCACCAGCGGAATACCTTGCAGAGGCCCCAAAGAAAACCCAGATCCTCTGGGCGGAGGAGAGAAAGTGAGAGCAAAGCAAGAAGGAAAAGGAGAACTAAAGGGTCTGGGGAGACTGGAGAAACGGTGCACCCGAAGACTCTACAGGTCAACTCCACATTTACCAGCTGTGTGACCTGAGCTCCAGGAATCTTCAGTTATAAAACGTATATAAAGTCTATGTTCACTCTTAAGAAATTATACCAAAAGCAATTTGTATAACCTGTAAAGCCAAAATTATCAAATGTCTGTAGGCGGGCCTAGGGGGTTCTGAGAAGCCCCTGAAATGGCTGTATGTGCCCATGAGCATTCTCCCGAGGAGAGGGTCCATGGCTTAAGTCAGGTTCCAAACAGGTGCTCCAACCCCAGAATGTACAGAACGCGCACTAGTGCTGTAGCTGGATTGCATGTTAGGGTTCTAGCTCCCACACTAGCTGTGAGGCCTTACCCAAATTACCTAAACCTCCTGTTTCCTCCCCTGTAAAATGAGGTCATAATTCCTAGGATCGTTGCAGATGGTACAAATCCTTGGCATGGTGTCTGACGCGTAGTGAATGCTAAGTAAATGCTGGATGTTTTTACGCATCAGCCCTAGCAGTGTAGCAAAGACATTTGGCTCTAAAGCCAGGAACTCCAGGCTTAGTCTTCAAACTGAAGGCTGCCAGATGCCCCCCAAACATTCACTGGCCCTGGGAGCCCCGAACATGCCACTTGTCCGCTTTCCGATGGCGACCTTGCCACTCAGTTTGTCCCAGAGTGCTCACGAGGGGTGGTGTTGCGCACCTAGGACCCAATTTGGGGAGCTGCGCGCTTGCTGGGCGGCCCACTTTGAAGGCAGCTCTAACCCTGCCGGCCGCCAGGCGCCCGGGGCTCAGCCATAATCCGGATTTGGAGGCCAGAGCACTAAGCTGGCTACCACCGACAGAGGGAATCAAAGCGGCCGCCGTCCTGGTAGCTACAAGTTTAGTTTACTTGTTGACGTGTGCGCACCCAAGCGGGACGACCTCGAGTTTTGAGTAGCCTTGAAAGAGGAGAGGTCCCCACCCGCCAACACACACACACTCCACCCCGCCTGGAACAGGCACCTCCAGCCTCCACCTCACCGGAGGCCGAAGCTTCCTATCGCCAGCAGACACGTTTCCTTCCCTCCTAAGGTCAGAGGTCGAGCCCCGGAGAGGCCTGGTCCCTCTTCCCTCGAGGCCCACCCCGTGCGGCGCCCGGAGCCCCGTTTCCAGCCGCGCCTTCTTCTCCCCCACCCCCCTTCCCGGCTAGCCATCCATTAGTGTAATCCGCTGTCCAAACACTGCGGCCAGGACGGCCAGACGTTGGTGTAAACAGACCCGGGGGGACAATTCTAACGATATAAATAAAATAACCATTAATAGCGAAAATTGTTCGATGAGCAGGAGGCGGAACACCCGGGACTCCAGTCTTGCTCGGGTTTGTGTACACAGCGTGGACACCACGCATCTGTCAGGTAAACCGGAGGTCCTTGTCCCCACCGAAATCTAAATCCAGCGCAGGTGAGGTCCCCGCAGGCGCGTCAAGGGCCACCCGGCTCCTGACACGCACAGGCCTAGACACGCACGCGGCTCAAGACAGACGCACACGCCCAAAATGCTGTGTCGCCTGGGGGCTCGAGTTAACGTCACCGCCTGAGCCCTGCCCCAAACACAGTGCAAAGGGAGATAACCGGGCTCTCCTCCAAAATTTCTCACCCAAGTGTCCAGCCACGGCGCCCGGGTGCCATCAGGCTCCGCCACCTTGCCCCATCGCGGCCTCGGTGCGCTCACGGGCGCAAAGCTCACACCTAGAAACGGAAAAAATCAACCTCCACTAGTCCCGGGCCAGTAATAATAAACTAACATTTACTGAGCCCGGCACCGCGCGAAGTGCTTCACAGAGGCGATCTCTTCTAATCCTCTATGAGGTAGGTACTTCTAGTATTCCCAGTTCTACAAACCAGGAAAGCAGGGCTCAACATTAATGAGTTCACCCAGGGACAGAGTGGAGACAGGATTTGAACCCACCACTCTCCGCCAGGAAGCACACCGTGCACACCCAAAGCTCGGGCACTTGTTCAGATTGGAACGTGCTGGGCTCCAGCACATCCCTGGCCCTGCCAGGCTGCGATGATTTTCCAGTGGGAAGTTCCTACTTCTGCAGAGGGTGTGGGCAGAGTGGCCTGAGATGCTGGGACAAAGAAGGAGGGGACACACCTAGAGAAGCCCCATGACCTGTTCTGGGAGCCCAGGAGCTGGTGGCTCAAAGCACTCCCAGAGGCCTCAGAGGCCCTGCTCTGGCTTTGGAGCTGCAGACACTGGACGCATGGGCAGGTTCAGGAGGAGCTGCTCCCAGGCCAAGGCTAGGGGGTCAGCTCAAGGGGAAGTTCTCCTTGAGGCTAGGTAGCCATGGAGTCCAGGTTCCTGGAGTTGGACTGGAGTAGGGTGTTCTCTCCAGCCCACCCACGCCTTGGAGCGTGTCCCTGGCCCTGCTAGGCTCACAGACCTGCAAGTCTTGCATCCACCTCTTACCTGCTCTGTGACCTTGGACAAGTCACTTCATTTTTGTGGGCCTCAATTCCCATGACTCTAAAATGAGGGGGAGAAAACAATAATATCTGTACCATGGAAATCTTATAACAGTAAGCAAGAGATCATGCATGTGGAATGCTTTTTCACCAGCAGGAGGTTTATTATCATGATTAATACTAACTTCATGGCATGTGCCCCAGAAGGCAGAACAGAGGGCAAGCAGGCCCTCTTCTTTGTGAAGAGAAAGCAAAAAGGACAGAGATGGGGAGAAAGGAAGCAGCTCTGAGGGGGTGCTAGAGGGCTACAAGAAGCTCAGCCCTACCACCAAGGCATGTTTTTCTTCAAGGCAGCTTCAAGGCAATCCCAGAGCCTGGGAGCTGTGGACTACTGCCTGGGCCTTGGAAAATTTGTGGTCAGGGGTTCCAGTTCCCAGTAGGAATTCACAAAAGCAGAGAGAACAACGGTGCCTAGGCAAAAGGTCCCCTCCTGGTGCTCAGCCTGGTAACACTGAGGCTGGGTGTTGAAGGGAGAGGAGCAAAGAGAGGGAGCTCAGGGTGGAAGGCAAGCAACTTAACCTTGGGCAAATTAGTCGACTTACCTTCTCCAGAACCTCAGTTTCCTCCTCTATATAATGGTTATGGTAATAGGGGTATAGGTAAGACCTGTTATAAGAAGCAGAAACAATAACAAGGGTGGACACTTAGGAGAGTATACAATAGGCTTGGTGCCATTCTCCAGTCTTCATACCCATCACTCTCCCAGCCCCACCAAGGCAGCTTGCCCACAGTCTGACAGTTTATGTGTGAGTTGGTGAATGGGGAGGCTCTTAATCACTGAGCCTTGTTGGTGTGCTTGCAGGAAAGCCCTGAATGGTAGCCAGGGTTATCCATGTGCCCACTGCTGATGGGAGGATTACTGTTGTTACTGTTATCAGCAGTGTTATTTCGACAATTTCTGTGACTGCTTCCCAGTCCTGAGGTAGTAATCATTACCTCCTCTTTACAGAAAAGGAAACAGGCTCAGAGAGGATAAGGGACTTGCCTGATGTCACACAGCAGATCTTCGACAGAGTGAAGAGATTAGAAACCATATGATTTCGAGTGGCCCACACCAGAAGAGAAAAGGAGAGGCGTGCAGGGCAGTGGGCCGAGGCTGGGTAGAAGAAGGACGCCCACCCCCCCACTGGGGTAGGTCCAGGCAGCTGATTTATTTACATTCCATCCTGGACACCAATTGGCCAGATCTTTATCTAAACATGATAACAATGACATGAGTCTTTGGGGATTTGTTTACCGCTGCTAAAAAAAAAAAAAATGATGCATTTGTGGGAGCGGGAAGCTCAGCCTGGGTGTGGGGTTTGTTTGCTGCGGCTCCAGAGGGTGGGGAGTAGGTAAGGGGAGGCCAAGAGGCTGTTGGTGCTTCCAAGAGTATATCCTAAAACTCCAGTGATTAAAAGAACTGGTCTCCTTGTTTGGGGACAAAAAACCACAGACACACAGACACACACACACTTTTATAGTTTAATAATACTCTCTCTGATAAACATCCCCCCACCACCGCAAGTAAGGAAAAGGAGTGCCTGGGAATTCAGCTCCCTGATCTCTGCTCCCTGTGGGAGAGGTTCAGATCCTCCCTCCTTGAGTTTAACAACCACCCCCTCTGAGTCCAGCTTCACATTTACCATGTGCCTCTCTAAGCTCAGAAGTCTGTAAGCACTTTCCTTCCATCATTTCTTTAATCCTACTGCAGGCCTATAAACCCCAAACCACTATTATCTCCTTTTGTGGGTAAGAAAGCTGCTGCCTAGCAAGGCTGAGGGACCGGCTCAAGGTTACACAAGTGGCCGACCTGCTCCAAACCCCTGCTGGACTCTAGGGTCACTGCTCTGGCCCAAGACAGAGACAGGAGGTGTGATCCTGATTTAGAGAAAGCCACATCTTTCCCATCTCCCCCGCCAACCCAGCCTCCTTCACTCTGTGGGCTCTCCCTGCGCAAAGTGTCCTACGTGCCACCTCTTACACTTGCATGCTTGTGACATTTGTGTTCACCTATTCACATTCATACTTACTGGCTTACTGATTGTGGGTGGTGTGAACATTCATCTGTCCCCACATCTGTGCTCACTCAGTGTGAGGGGCACACACACACCCAGGACACTCATTGACTATCCTAATGGGGGAGGAGCATATAGTTTTTTAAAGTCTAAACTAGAGAATAATTTCAATGTGGTTTTATTACTTAAAAGAACACACAGTGATTACAAGCCTAGTAATAAAACCTATCCTCTCTTCTCTGACTGCAGCTTAATTAGGTCCCTGTGGGACCACTTTGTACGAGACTAATTGTAACGATCCCATAAATTGCCTGTATGGAAATAGTGCATCTCATAGTCATGGAAGCTGGCTTTATTCTTGGACCACATAAACATTTCTCTCCAAACGTCCTGTCACTACCAGCAATCACATTATTGGGGGGAGGAGGAGGGAGAGGGATTCACAGTGAGTGTTGGCCCAGCCCCCATTTTGACCACACTCACTGAAAGAGCAGAGCCCTAATGCGGAGCCTATATTTATGGGCACAGTCCTGAGAGCCTTCTTCCCCATGCCTTTGCATGTGCACGCACTGAATTGTTTACACAGGACAGCACTTTCCTTTTCATTCAAGGAGAAAGAGAAGTCCATAGAAACATATAGATCAGGTCTGTGTCCATTTGTTGGAAAACCGTATTTATCAGAGTGATACAACTGTCATCAACCTCAGAAAGATGGTGATTGCAGATGGGACAGAAAAGGATAGAGGTGGCCGGCTGCCTTCCATACAGCGGGGGAGCCTGATTCACAAGGGAGAGGGCGTCAGACCCTGCCTCCTCTCCAGAGGCCAGTGACTCAGTAGCTCCACTGGCACCATATCCAGGAGCTGGGGGAGGGGAAGAGAGTATAGGTAGGCTGAGAAGAGCTACAGAGTGCTCAGTACTGCTGGCTGGGATGAGCCAGGATCCCACTCTCTTCTCCCAGATTTGGCTCCCGTGTTTTAAGGCAGTCCCGGAAACACTTCCCAGCTGGGGTGACCTCAAGGCTCCTAATCTAAAGTGGGGCTGACAGGAAAGAAAGAGAAAGAAAGATCAGTTCAGCTGGATCTTGCTCATGTGGGATGGGAGAGCGGGGCAGCCCTGATTTGGGAGCCCCCCATCTGTACTCTCAAGGAAGCATGGGGCCAAGGCCTTATGGTCGCTTTCAGCTCTGCTGTGATCCTCTCCAGATTACCACAATAGTAGGAAATGGAGGCTCCGCAGGATCTGCCTGGAGCGGGGATTTCCACAGGGAGGGTGGCCAAGCCTGCCACCTGGAGCCCCACAGACCCAGCAGGGCCCTCAGCTAAGGCTGCTGGGGGTTGGGAGACTGGGGGGTGGAAGGGGTCCTACAGGCTGGATCAGAGTGCAGAGGAGCGCTCCTATCACAAACTCTAAAGTGCTTGGGCATTGTTAGGAGCAGCTCCTGAGTTAAGAGCCTTACCAGATAGAATGGGGAGAGGGGCCGGGCTCAGGAGTTAGGCGACGTCCACTAGTCTGACTCCACCCTGTGCAGCCCTCCGGTGCACATATCAAACACCTGCAGGGGCCAGGACAAAAATGCAGGAGAGCTTCAGAGTGGAGAGAGGTCCAGGGCCTGATGAGATAAGTGGGAAAGGAAGAGAGAGTGAAAAAATAAGGAGAATGGAACAGGTGGGGAAGAGTGGAGAACAAGTGAGAAAGGAGGCCCGGGACAGGAGGAGGTGAGGGAGAAAGGGGGAGCGAGGAAAGGAAGGGGTGGAGATGTAGGAGATGGGCCCAGTGCTAGCGGAAGGAGCTGAAAGGGGAAAGGGGCTGGCTACAAGGGGTAAGAGGCCAGGCCGACCGCCACGGAAGTTCTGGGGTCCCAAACTCGGGGGCTCTGCCAGGACTCCGGATGCCTGGAGCCAAGAGCGGTAAGAAGGCAATTCTCTCCCGTAGGCGGGAGTGCTGAGAGAGGAGTTCCAGAACCTTTGGCACGTTCAAGAAAGGAGGCCGAGCGTGCGTCCCGCGGGGGCTCCTCGCGCGGTCCCGGGCTCTGGTCCGCGGCTGGGGAGAAGCGCGCCGGGGAGAAAGCCCAGTGCTCCCGGCCCCATCCCGCGCAGACAAAGTGCGCGGACTTGGCGATTTGGCGTCCATGCTGGCAGGGCGGAGTCAGGCCTGGCACCTTACATTCCCCGCAGCCTCGGTGCCGCCCAAATCTTGATCTCCGACCTGACACACCGGCGTCTCTACCGGGTGAGACTTCGAAACCCAGAGGTCCAGAGATGTGGACCCGGGCCTGGCTCCTTAAGCGAGTCAAGCCTTCAGTCCCTGTGACTGTACGCCCTCGTGCGCCTCCATCCTTTCCAGGTCCGGTCCTTGATCGGGTCCCTGCCCACGCATCCTCCCCCCAACATTCCTGCAGAGTCAGACAAGCTGAGACTGTCGCCAGGGCAGTGGGACTTGGTGGGTACCCCCAGAGTTTCCGGAAACCAAGGGCAAGTGGGCGGCTAGGCCAGCAGACCCGGACGCCCACTGACGGAGCAACGGTTCCCCTGGATCTTGGGAATTGCTCTCCCGGTGCGGACCAAAGACCAGGGCCGCCAGACTGGACGCAGTGAGGGCTGGAGAAGATGTTACTCAAGCGACAAGACTGTGGCAAACTTATCTTTCCAAAAGAGAAAAATCTTTTTCGTTCTCAAACGGTTTGAAATTATTTGCTCCACCATGACCCCCTGGTGAGACTTGGGAAAAGATTTCTGCGTCCTAGGAAGCTGGGGCCCCACGGCTTGTGGTTGTGAGCAGACAAGGGTGGGAAGATTGCGCTGGAAAGAGTTAGGAGGAATCTCTGCTTCTTGGAACTCAATAACCACATTCCCCAACCTTCCACCCTCAGTGCTGAGATCCGTATCCAGCAGGCAGGCGCTCAGGTTTAAAAGAATTAATCTGCCTAAGACTGCAGCCGCTCTTCTGAAGTTAGATTATATTTTAAAAGGTCTATAGACATTGAAATTTTGCTACAGGAAGTTAAACACACACACACACACACACACACGCACACTCTCTCTCTCTCTCTCTCTCTCTCTCAAACTTAAGGAATGCCTCCAGAATTCCATTTTAATCCCCAAGTTAAAATTGCTCACTGCACTCCCAAATAGCACACACAAACAGCATAAATAAATGTCTGTATAGGCGTCCTTTATGTAGGTATTTTGTTTTTTAAAATACTGAATTTTCATTCAACAAAGTTGGCTTTTTCCCTTGTGTTTTATCAGTGAAACAGAACTGGTTTTGTTGGCAAAAGCTGTATTTACATTATTTTTAAAAATTTTTGGAGCGAGGCAGACACACATAAGATAGATGTAGAAGCTCTTCTCCTGAGAAATCGAAACTCACATCCTCAGTAGGGCCTGCAATATACGAAGAACTACTTGGGCTGACTTTTTCCCAGTGAAGGGAAGTAGTGGGTTACTTAGAAAACTCCATTCCAAACACAATCTCGGGAAATCTGGCATTAATACAAACACAAGAGGACGTGGGAGGGGGGAGCTAAAATGCTCAAAACTCCATTTTAAAATCTTTCTTATAAAATTAGAGAGAAACTTGCGAAAATTTCATCTCATCAGTTTAATGCTTTCTGGGACTGACCTACCTAGGTGTTATTTCTTTAAAGGTGGAAAAAACATTTACTCTTCTCACAAAACACTAGTGCCTCTAGATTGCTCAAAGAAAAATGGATAGCTTTCCCAATATCCTTCAACTAAAAACCAAACCAAAACACATACTTATACACCACCATGAACAACAAAAACAAAATAACAGGAATCTATTTAGTGCTACTGGCAAAGAAGAAATGCCTTTCTTTTTTCTTTCGTTTTCTCTCTTTTTTTTTCCATAGGAAGTCAAGGAAAATGAAATTTCTGGGAGAGCAGTAAAAAATAAAACAGTCAATGAAAAAAAAAATGACCTGAAATGTTATGTAGTTTTGACTAGCTGTGTTCATCATGGGATTGTTTCTTATGCTTTAATAGAGCTTCTGATTGGTGCTACTCTTAGGGTAGAAAGCCATGATAACTTTCAACATTTTGGGGACTGTGGTTACATTAAATAGTTATTTGAATAGTTGAAAGGAAGTAACATAGCAGTGGCATATATAACTAATATGAGTGGTTATCTGCCTGTATTTCTATGTATATTAATTAAACATTTTTTGTGTAGAGAATAGTAACTTATGGGAACACTTTACAAAGTTTCACATTTTAATTTGGTAATATATTTATCATGAGGTTAGCATGTGGCTTTTCTCCAGAAAAGGTGTAGTCTATACAGCGCTTCCCCTTCATAGAATTTGCCACCATTTTACTATGATCTTTAATCATATGGGAAGAGGGGGATTTGCAAAAATATGTAATGTGACAAAAGCGAGGGTAAGTAGGCAGAAACGTTCGATTAAAATAACATCACATGCGTTCTTGGCTGCAGCTATATTTACTTTATCAGATAGTAATTAACTAAACGGACTGGAACGAAAACCTATTCTTGCTGGAGCACAACTCCAGATTTCAAAGATCCTCTTTTCAGACAAGAGAACGCAAACGCCCCAGAATGCGATCGTAACTGGATACGCGAGTCGGACCCAGATTCCACATTCTGGTAAGTGACTCCCAAGAGCCGCCGGCTGTGCTAGTCTAACTACCGCCCTGGCATTCTCCTCCCCGACAGCAGCTCGCAGCTGGCGGCGCACAAGCTCACGGTCGTCCAGGCTGCGGGCGCGGGAAAGGCAGGCTGCCTAGACGGGATTGGCCTGGTGGGGATCCCTGGTATGTAGCTCCGCTGCAGGGGAACCAGACTGACCAAAGGGAACCTGAACAATCAGGACAGGGGAGCTGGAAAAGACCAAAGCCACTGCTAGGGCTCAAGTCCAAAATCAGCTCAAGCTTGTGGATGGAAGCTTCCCTCCTCCCGCCGGCTAAATCAGCCCTGTGCAGGGTTAGGCAGGAGAAGAGAAAAGGGGGACAAGACACGTAAACCACACACTAGGCCCCTTCCCCTGGGCTGCCCACATTCTGGATCCTCACCGCCCTCCAGCCGGGCAGGCCTGAACTATGTCCCTGGGCGGCGGGGACAGGAACAAACGGGTCAGAAGCTACAGGAGAGACCCACTCGGGCCTGGCACAAGGATACCTGGCGGGGTAGTGGTGGCAGTGGCTTTGGGGGAGTGCGGACCGCGTGGGCCTGCAAGTGGGGAGGAGACAGCCTTCTTCGTGCTCAGTGAGGAGGCAACGGGGGGGGGGGCAGGCAGCAGCAGCGGGTGTGTGGATTTGTTCCCAGCGCCCCTGGCCACGGGTTCTAAGATGGGGGTTCTTAGGGATGGACGTAAGGAAGGTCTAAGAACCAAGTGTTGCGGAGAAGCAAGAGAATGTAGCAAGGAGAAAAGCAACAGAGTTTTGGTAGCTTTCGTCTTTTTCTTTTTTCCTTCCTTTTTTTTTTTTTTTCTGACTCAAAATCACTCAAACAAAACAAAATCAACCCTCAAAGAGGCGGAAAAAATCGGGAACCAGAAACATGGCCGGAGATGGTCTATCTGCGAGGGTGGGGGGGTTGGGGGGAGACGGGGATGAAAGTGGAAGAGTGGGGCTGGAGCGCAGCTTCCTACTTTCAGGCTTGACTGCCAACGCGACGCACACCCTCAAGGACCCCCACCCCACAGGGCCGCGCACTCACCCCCACCTCTCTCTTGATCTTTGCGCCTGAGCAATCGCGATCCGCAGCAAAACCAGGTGCATTCTTGTCCCTGCAGTCCCGGGCCCGGTTTGGAGAAGCCGACCCCGCCTGGGACGTCAATAGCCTCAGTTCTGAGAAGAGAGGCACCGGCAAGGCCCTACCCCCAGAGGGTCTCCCCCCACGGCCCGCGGGCTGCCGCCGCCCTAAGTACTCCCGGGTGCACGTGGCTCGCGCCGCATCCCAGCTCCCCGGGCGGCCCCAGGGGCTGACTCCCCGCACCATTTCCGCTTGCTCCTTAACAGCCCCGCCTCTCTTCCCTCCCGCCTTTCTTTCCTTGGCCTTGGGCACCTACAACTCCCAGGGCCGCGGCACCCGCAGGGCAGCTCTCCACGCTCGCCCCAACTCGCCCGGTGTGTGCCTCGCCTGGGGGCGTTGTCCACAGTCCCAGCACCTTCCACCCGCCCCTTCCAGATGAGACCGGTCTCCCACCATCTTGGAGGAGAAAATAATGCTTGGGGCGGCCAGGGCCGGACATGGGGCTCTTGGATTAGACTGGAACCGGTCTCTTTTTTTCCAAGGCCAGTGCTGCGCCAGGTCTTTCTGTGGACCTCACAGTAGCGCCCGCTGCTCCTCACTGGGCGTGGCGTGGTGGCTGGCGAGCGCCTACTGTACAGAAGATGATCCCCACCAGCGCGGAGTTTCCAAACTGTCAGGGGACCCCACAGATTCGCCCAGAAAAATAACCAGAGCCACACGAGGGCGCCAGAAGGCACACGGGTTGGAGAAATTAGACAGCCGCCTCTGAGGGTAAGGGCGCCCAAGCGCCCGGGTCGAATATGCAGAAAAGAAGGTCTCCTTGGCTGGATCACAGGTACTGCTCTCAAGACCTTAAGAAGCCACCCAGTGTATGCAGCAATCCAACCACGCCACCACCAATGCAGTCAACAAACACTGCTTGATCTCTGACGCAGAATAGTGGTAGTTGAGGTGTAGGGAGCACTGAACATGTGTGGGGGCCCTGCACTAAACTCCTGGCAAATTTTCTTGTTTATTCCTAGCAACAACCCTTGAATAAGAAGTACTGCCTCCTTTTTGTAAACAAAGACACTGAGGCTTAGAAACGCCCAAGGCTACTGACTAGGTCAGGATTTGAACCAAGAGCTGTCAGACAACCAAGTTCAGTAACAACTCCATCCTCCTGTCTCTCACATACCTACTTCTCGCGGCAGCTGCAAGGGCTACACGGGCAAATACAATGGAGCCCTTGCCCTCGGGGGCTCATAGTTTACCCGGGGTGGGTACTGGGTGGGAAGTGATAAGTGACATGAAAGTCCTTTACTAACACACGATGCGAGTTCAGATGAGGGAAGGATGACTTCCGGCTAGGCTAGGCGATCAGGGAGCGCTTCCTCGGAGGAGGTAGTATTTGAGCAGAGCCTTGGAGAACAGCTTTCCATTCATTGGAGACAAGGGCAGGGAAGACATTCCGAATAAGGGAACAGCTTAAGCAAAGTCAACAAGTCGGGAACAGACACGTTGCCCATCCATAGATAATACAAAACAATCCATCTTCTTGGGAATCCAGTGGCCGGTATTTACAGGCCAGGAAGTTTTCTTGCCCCATCGCAACTGGAAAAACCAAGCTCCTGGGCCATTCATTCCTCCTGGCAGTTGGCTCATGGACTGGAAGCCTCCCCAAACTGGCCCTGGCCGGGAAGGTACAGCCAGACGGAGCGGGAATCGGCAGTTCGGGTACCCGGGGCATTGCAGCCTCACCCACAATCACTTGGACTTCGCGACTCTATACTAGTCCTTTATTTCTGGGAGAGCCCCAGCACCCCACTCAGTGGATGCGGGGGGCGTAGTCCACATGAGTCAGAACCAATGGGGAGGGAGGCCGAGGCTAGAGCCCCGCCCCCGACGTGACGCACGACCCCCGGACTCAGGCTTCGCAGCCCCGGCTCCAGTCCCTTCAGTGGCTGTAACAAAACCCAGACCCCCAGGTCCGGGCCAATGGAGGCGATTTAGACTGGAGAGGGACCGCGTCTGTCAAAAAACCGACTCGGCAGCAGCGGCAGAGTCCAGAAGGAGAGCTGGAGCCGCTGCACTGCTTCCCCGCCCCCGCCGGGATTTATTGAGTATTTGGACTGGACAATTAAGTGGCCCTGATGATGTTACCAAGCCCGGTCACCTCCACCCCTTTCTCAGTCAAAGACATTTTGAATCTGGAGCAGCAGCAGCAACAGCACTTCCACGGCGCGCACTTGCAGGCGGACTTGGAGCACCACTTCCACTCCGCACCGTGCATGCTGGCCGCCACCGAGGGGACTCAGTTTTCGGACGGAGGGGAAGAAGACGAGGAGGAAGAGGGCGACAAACTGTCCTATTTGAACTCACTAGCCACCGCCGACGGCCACGGAGGCTCGGGGCTCTGTCCCCAGAGCTACGTCCACACAGTCCTGCGAGACTCGTGTAGCGGGCCTAAGGAACATGAAGAGGAGACCGAGGTCGTGAGGGACCGGAGCCAAAGTGAGTAGAGGGGGAAAGAAAAGCACCCGCACATCTGGAGCAATGGCTGAGCCCCCGCAAACAGCCCACAGACCTTGCCAGTACTGCTTCCCGCCCCTTTAATCTTTGGCTGGGGTCATGCCTTGCCCTGGTCAACGACAGCTCCGCAAAGCGCAGGTGCCTGCGAGAGAGCCGGGTCAGAGGGAGAAGGACGAGGTGACCCCGACAACTCCTCCCGGAGAGGAGAGGCGATGCAAGCCCCCAAGGGAAGGGACTGTAGTTATTGCTGCCCTGACACAGATAAGCAACATGGGCTCAGTGGTCGGGATCCAGCAGCTGGAGGGACAAGAGCTTGAGCCTCTTCCTCTGGTTCCCCCCTTGTGGGACGAGTTCTATGAAGCCGGGACACTGGTCCCCCGTTCTCCAAAACGATGATCCAAGCAGGTTGCTTTGGCAGCGTGCAGGAACTTTGGTAGAGACCAGCTAGGTGATTTCCTCACCCCTTTGCTTGGAGTTCAGTGTCCTGGACCCCAAGGCCCAGTCAGAGTGGGAGGGGACCGACGGTCCGGGAGAGTGCATGGGAACCCAGTCCATTCCCGTGTGCAGTATGTTCACACCCCTGAGGCGCTGGCCTTTTTTTTTTTTTTAATTCATAATGTTATGCATTGTGTCCCAGGCTGTGGGGCTGCAGGTCCAGTGAAAACGCTCGAGCTTACTCCTAGATCCCAGCCGCTCACATCCTCACATCGGACGGGAGCTGAACTGGGTAGGGAGATAGGTTAACTGAATAAAGCTCCCAAGGAAGTGTTTGTTTCTAAGGGGAGAGAGTCAAAGAACGTCTTTCCCCAGAGGAGGTCTGATAGGGCAGCAGCCAAGGCCTATACTCCTGACAGTTCCCCTAGGCCTAAAACCCACATGATACGGCCTAATCAGTTAATTCAATCTATTTTTCTCTCACAGGTAACACACTTATCGTCACGCAGACATTTAGCTGGGGGGGGGGGTGTTGTCTTTTAAAAGCAAAAAAAAAAAAAAATCCTAGGCAATGCAGAAGCGTTACACTCCTGTATTTTCTAACAGAAAGATTTTCCATGCAACTCATGCACACCAGCCCCCAAATACCAACATGGTGCACATCTTCGACTATCCGTTACAGAATGGAAGGCAAACAAGCTTTCAAATACTCTATAGTTATGATAGAGTTGCAAGCTTTCATCCTGAAAACAGTCATTAGCACGCCGAGCCGCACATTTAATACAGAGTAATCTCTTTCTCACAGATGCTCCAGTTCCAAGTAAACGCGAACTACCCCTCCTCATGGAACGTGCCTCCGCCCGCTAAGGGCGTTATGAGGGTACTTGGGCCGTCGTAGGGTCCCATGCCTCCAGGAGCCACAAACTTTCCAGAAAGTCCAGGCATTTACTACCGCATGCTCCCCGCTGCCACCCAAAGGGCCACAGTGCTTTGGGATAGGAACCGCGGTTAGGCGGGGAACTGCTAAGAGACGCTACTGTTTTGCTTCTTTCGCAGAAAGCTGCCAGCTGAAGAAGCCTCTGGAGGCGGCCGGGGATTGTAAGGCGGCGGAGGACAGCGAGAGACCCAAGCCACGCAGCCGCCGGAAGCCCCGGGTGCTCTTCTCGCAAGCCCAGGTCTTCGAGCTGGAACGCAGGTTCAAGCAGCAGAGGTACTTGTCGGCGCCCGAGCGCGAGCACCTCGCCAGCAGCTTGAAGCTCACGTCCACGCAGGTGAAGATCTGGTTCCAGAACCGTAGGTACAAGTGCAAGAGACAGCGGCAGGACAAGTCTCTGGAGCTGGGCGCGCACGCACCCCCGCCGCCGCCGCGCCGCGTGGCCGTGCCGGTGCTGGTGCGGGACGGGAAGCCGTGCGTCGCGCCGGGCGCGCAACCCTACGGC
>NC_043701.1:158240001-158308815 GCF_006229205.1 Suricata suricatta
CCGCCGCCGCCGCAGCGGCCTACAGCGGCGGCTACGGCTGTGCGTACCCGGCAGGCGGCGGCGGCGGCGGGGGCGGCGGGGCCTCCGCAGCGGCCACGGCCATGCAGCCCGCCTGCAGTGCGGCCGGAGGCGGCCCCTTTGTGAACATGAGCAACCTGGGCAGCTTTGGCGGCGGTGGAGGCGCGCAGCCGTTGCACCAGGGTGCAGCGGCCGGGGCTGCGTGCGCGCAGGGCACCTTGCAGGGCATCCGGGCCTGGTAGGGACGTGGCTGGTCACGCGGCAGGCGCCCCACTGCAGACTGGCACCACGGGACGGAAGCGCGAGAAAGGCTGGATCTAAGGGTCAGGTCCCCTCGTTAAAAAAAAAACAAAAACAAAAACCCACAAAAAACACGTCTCGATCCCCTGGGCCCAGGAGCACAGCTCGCGCGAAGCCTGGGGAAGAGGGATGAAGGGTGAGGAGGATGCCCGAGACCGATCGCGGAGATTGTTTCTGACGCGGAGGCTCAGGCCGGGTTCCGGGGAGGACAATGGCCCCAACTCCAGCCCTAAAGTGAGTGCGAGAGGCTGGGACTCTGGCTGCTGCTTGGTTCTCCCAAAGCAAGAAGGCCTTCTTTCTCATTGGCCTTTCCGTGGCTTCCGCGAAATGTCGGCAGAAAACCCAAGGACAAAAAGGGAAGAAAAAAAAAAAAAAGCATGAAGGAGCGAAAAATGGGTGTCGTGGCTTGAGAAAATCTCCGAGCCCTACCCACCCCCTGCCCCTTTTTCGGCCCGGAGCACCACACCAGAGTCAATTTTCCTTTTCCCAGCCGCCTGACCTCCGCAGCATATACCTCGGCCTGGATCTCCGGATTGTCGGGGGATGGAACTCTGCGAGATAAACCAGCGAGGCAAGATCAAACATTAGGGGGGGCTGAACAAATCCGGGAGCTGGTGGCCCCACCGGAGGTGTTACCAGGTTTCCTTTCTGTTTCATATTCTGTATTCAGCACATTTAATATATCTATAACTATATCCACACGCCGTGTACACACCCGCTGCCATACACTACAGGAGTCAATAAACAAGGTGCAATATTTCCAAACCGTTGGTTGCAGACTTTGTTTCGCTCCCAAAAGTGGAGAGGGATCTTTTAGGGAGGGGGGGGAGAGGTAGGCAAGGAAAAGGTGCGTAAGGGAAAGCAGTCTTTCCTGGGCGATCGCTGGCCGGGCCTCTCCTGGGCCAGCCCCCGGGCTGCAAGTCTGTGTTCTCTTGGTTTTGTTCATTAATTTCTCTTTTCTCTTGTGGGAGGACAGGTCGGAGATTCAGGGCCTTTTGAGGTCCCCGGCTTTGTAATCCCCATGAGTTTTACCCAGATATTTGGGCTAGTGTTTGGACCTGCGTTAGACCAAGACTTAGACTCTGCCCCACCTCGAAGGTAGCCAGGGAAAAGGAAACCTCGCCCCCTGGCCCAGCTGTAGGCGGCGGGAAGGCGGCTAGTTCAGCGGCGGCCGCCGGGGCCTCCAGCGCGCCCAGGGGCGCTGCGCCCCGCCGCGGCCGAGTTCTCCCCCTCGGCCGCCCTCCCTTCTCCCCCGGCGGCCGCGGCTTTATGCGGCTCCTTGTCACTTGCGGAGAATGCCTGTGCGAGGTCTGTGCTGCCACACGGCCGATTGTGAGCGTGCCAAGGCTGGTGAATGGGGAGGCCTCTGAGCGCCGCGCCATTGTGGGGCCGGGCCTCGCTGAAAGACGGCTCCGGGCCGGGAAGGTGCGGAAAGAATGGCTTTTTATTGGAGTCCCGAACAAAAGGTGTGGTAGGAAGGCGAAGTCCCCTGCGCGAACAAAAACCCCAGCGCGTCGGGATTGACGTCCCCCCCGAGCTCCCCATTGCTTCTCAGAGCGGGGGCTTTGTGTAGCAGTCTGCTCAACAGAGGGACGGAGAAATGCGCGGGGGTTTTGTTCCCCACTTTTTTGTGCGCTGGGGGAGGGAGCTGCAAGGGGGGACGGGGGCTGGGCGGGCAGCAGGCAGGGGCGCGCTGATTAGGCCGGCGGGCCGCGGCGCGGAGACGTTCAGCGGGAGTCGGCGGCCTGAATGCAGGGTCATTATTGCTACAAGTTTAGCAATTTCGCCCTTACTGGAGGGGGCGGGGGCTGCTTGGCTGCTGCGGGGGCCGCCGGGCTAGGGAATCTGCAGAGACCTGGTGGAGGAAGAAAAAAGGAGGGGAGGAAAGGAGGGAAAGGAGGGAGGCAGGCAAGGGAATCCTCCAAAACCCGCTGACCGCCCAGGATGAGGCTTGGACAAGTCCAAAAAGGCCTAGCGGAGGGGGGGGGGGGCGCGGAGGGGTTGGAGAGGCGGCGCCTAGGGGCGAAGACCCTCCCTCTCTTCGTCTCTTCCGAGGCAGAAAAACCCTGGAGTTGAGCGTGTTATAGTGCACCAGATTGCCCGGTCCCTCACCTCCTTGCCGCCAATTCCCTCCTCTCCTACGCCTCCCAGGAACTAGGACAACGCCTCCCACCACCCCTATCACCGCCATGACGCCCCAAGCCCCCTTCCTAGCGTGCCCTCTCTTCTGAAGCTATTCTATTCCCATGAGTTGCTTAGAGTAAAGGCTGGGGAGGGAATTCCCACTTCCTAACACGTTTCTCGCTGCCTGCAGCCTCGAACCAATGATCCATTCATCCATCCAACAGTATTTACTGAGCACCTGCTAATACATGTTCACTTGCACTGTTCTGAATGCTAGGGACGGTGAAAAAAACCAATATCTGCAGGCCTGTGGAATTTATTTTATTTTATTTTATTTTATTTTATTTTATTTTATTTTATTTGTGGAGTTTATTTTAAAGAGTGTGTATGGGAGGAGGAAGTTACAAACAAGTAAATGGAAAAATAGTAAAATTCTAAAAAGGAAATAAAAGCAAGCGCTGAAGGGAGGTTTTTTTTTTTTGAGTAAATAATAAAAGCAAGCCAAATTGAGGAGATTACATTTAATTTAATACCTGGATGACAAAAGGGAAGCCAGTCTTAACAGTGCTTTGCTATTGCAACCTCCACCTCTCTGCACTTATCCTCCTGGTGGTAAGGAATGGAATGACCTTCCACCCTGTCTTTTGGGTGAACTCTTGCTCCTCCTTCAAGGCCAGGCTTTTTTCCTGTACCACCCAAGTGGGGGTAATCACTCCCTCATATATGCCACCAGAGTCTTAGGTACTTTCCAATATCACAACATAGTGTCATGCAAAGAGTTATTTGTTTCCCTCCCTCCTCATGAGGTCCTAGTGAGGTCATGGGGCATAGGGGACCAGGTTGACATTTTTTTCCTCTGGGACAGATAACACAGTAAGTAGGAGATCACGGAGCCAGGTTCTTAAGCACTACCTTTCCCAGCACATGCAGTGACCCCAGTGACATGGAGCTGTGGCCTTGAGTGCTGGCTGCAAGGGAGATGCTGAGCTGGACTCTTGGCCCACCAAGGCTGGGCCAGGACACCTGAAATTGCCTGCCGATGACATACAACCTATGCAGATCCCAGAGAAATGTCTTGCCTTTGTACCCTGCAATGCTGCCCTGGGACCCAGATTCCTGCAAGAGATTGTTACCCCTCACCCTACAGTTCAAAACATAGGGAAGGAGGCTGAAAACTTGGTGATGACCTGACACCAGGGCAGAGTTTAGAGCATGGGAGGGACACGGAGATAGGAAATTGAGCAAGGACTCAGGTGGAAAGGTGTGGAAAGCTGAGATGTGTATGATAAATCTGGGACCTGCATCTGAGGTCCAACATTTGCTAGGTGATGGGTAAGGTCAGTGATCAAGATGCTGCCCTTCTTTCCAGGAGTGCTCACTTCCAAGGCCGGATCTCATTGCCTGCACTCTAGGAACCCAAGGCTCCGGGAGCAGTCGCTCTTACTCCACTGGGGTTTTCTAAATAAGCAGCTCCTTTTTCTCCAACCTAGTCTGTATCCTGCAGGCCATGGCCTCTAGATGCTCCCAGCGCCAGATCCCCACCTTCCTTGCCCGGTTTCCTCCTGGCCCGAGTTAATCTTCCTCCACTCTGCATCCTCCCTGTTTGGAAAAGAGGCGTGTGACTGTGGTAGAGGAAACAGAGCTGGTTCTATGAATTGGCTTCCACAAAGTTTGCGTGTCTTGAGATACTTACAGCCAGACTGAACCACCTCCCTCCCTACTCCCTGCTCTTCTCCAGAGCCTGGAGTCCCAGGTATAAATAGCTCCCATCTCTTTGCTGAAGGATTTCCTTACTGCTAGTTGCTGGAGTTCCAGGACCCTGGCCATCAAAGGGTGAAAATACTTGACCAACACAGATACCTCTCTTTGAGCTCCCTCTACCTCTGCAGGGGAAAAGACACACCCCCTCTCAGCCCAAATTGCTGCTTCTCTCAATTGTTTTGTGAGCTAGGACGAAGAGTAAAAGGCCTTCTAATGATCCGTGAGACTTTGAGCAGGTGAAGTGAGTCATCCCTTGGGGTTCTGGTTTCTGAGCTCTAAGGCAGAGAAGGATAGATCATATGATTTCAGAAGTCACTTCTGGCTCAAACTCTCCTTACTTCCCTGAATGATTGGATAATCCCTCCCTACCCATGACGTGTACCACACTGGGCTCAAGAAGTGGTAGGTACTACTAGTGAGAGAGGTGGAATAGGTTAAGGCCAGATATGTTTTTCTGCAAAGTCTCATCTTGAATGGTGTAAGAGGCTAGGCTCCAGAGTCAGCTTTCCTCCATTCTAATCTCAGTGCCACCACAACCAGCCTAGAGACTTTGAGTAAGTTAGGAGCACTCTGAACCTCAGATTCCCCCTCTATAAAATGGGTATATTTGTAACACTTCTCTCCTAGGTTTTTCTTTGACCTAAGCACAACACACAAGTAAGTGTGCAATTAGATGAATGTTTATATGTGTAAACACTTATATGCCAATCACCTTGGCTTTGAAAATTAAATAAGGTGATCCTGTAAAAGCAATATAGCACAGTGTGTCGTATGTATCAGCTACGCATCAATGGTATAGGCCCGGCCTTGCTAGCTGCTGTGCACGCTGAAAAGCCCAGAACTCTGTTCTGCCTTTGCGGCACTCTCAGGTCCGCAGGGGGGGCGCGGCAAGCGGGAGGATTCGCCACCCCAACACCGCGGGCGCGCGGACAGGCGGGCAGGAGGAGCGCGGCGGGGCCGGCGGGGCTCGGAGAGCTTCGCCGAGGCTTGGACCTTGGCTGGGTCTGGAGAATTCGATTGAAGGGAAAGGTGAAAGGAGTTTGCGGCCGACCGGTGACCCCTCTCTAGCTCCTCAGTGCGTGGAAGGAAGAGTCTGGAGGGGAAACCCGGCTCCTCTAGGCCGGGCAGGGGTTCCCGGGGTCCCGCTGTTCCCGGGAGCTGCCGGCAGGACCTGGGCCGCGCGACCCCGCGAAGGGGGGGGCAGGGTGGGCGGGCGCTTCCCCCGAGAAAGGCGCGTGCGGGACGGGGGTTGGTTCCGGGCCTCTCTCGCAGCCTCCGCCTCCGGAGTTTACGGTTCTGGGCCCCGCAGCGGACTTCCCAGGCGCCTTCTCCCGACTCGAGGGCCCGAGCCCCGGGAGGCCGGCGGATTTTCCGCCCACCGGAATTCAGCGCCCGGCCGCGGCAGGTCCGGGCGCGAAGGGGTAGGACCCTCGGACCCACGGCGGGGGTGGGGGGGCAGCGCAGGTGCCGCGGGGCCCGGCGCCGCCTCCCGGACCGGCCTGGCGCGGCAGCGCACCCGCGAGCCCCGGGAGAGCCTGGCCGCCCCTCGCGGTGACCGCCCCAACCTGCTTAGCCGGCCGTCACGACCACGCTCCCAGGTAGGACGCCCCGGGGAGGGTGCGGTGAATCTAGAAGTCCTCGGGAGGGAGTCCGGGGAGCCCTGTGCACGAGGGGGCACTGAGCTCAAAAGCCACATTTGCTTTGCGGACAGGACGCGCTTTTTTTTTTTTTTTTTTTTAAACCGAGACTGTCGGTAACAATAATAGCAAAGTTTTCTGACGGGGCTTTAGAAAATGTATGGAAGTATGAAACATATTCAGGAAAGACGTGAGTGTTACCACTCCCTGACTCTTCACAAGGCGAACATTCCCAGGAGACCAACTCCCGGGATGAAGAAACAGAACATTACCGGTTTCCCCCTTCCTCCGTCCCCCTTCCGCCCAGGTGCCCACAGGCTCCCCTCTTGGTACTACCCCCACCGTCAAGGGCAGCCACTGTTGTGGCTTCTAAGAGTGTAGATTAGTTGTGCCCGGTTTTGGAACACCATATAAACGAAATCTTGTAGTATGTATTCTTAAGCGCCTGGGTTCGTTCTTTCGTGAGATGCATCTGTCTTACTGAGTGTACTTGTAGATCTTAGAGTATCCCATTGTATGAAGATACAACAAATAATTTATACTTTCTGCTCCTGAGAAGCCTTTGGGTGGCTTCTGGCGTTTGTTGTGAATGGCGCTGCCACAGGCATTCTCTAACAGGATCCGAAAGGACTTTCTGTAGAACTTTCTGCACAGGCATTCTAGAATAACATCCAGTAGAACTTTCTGAACATGGAAATGTTTTCAATCTGTGCCGTCCGGTAAGATAGCCACAAATCACATTTGGCTCTTGAACACTTGAAATGTGGTTGGCTGAGGAACTAAATTTTTAATTTTCTTAAATTGTAAGTAATATAAATATAAAGAGCCACGTATATTGGACAGAGCGATTCTGGCATGTCTTTTGATGACTGTGGTAAATATTTCTATTCTGTATATACCTAGGAGTGCAATCTTTATGTCATAGGGAAAGAATACCAGCATTCAGATTGTACCAAGCAGTCTTCTAAGGTTAGTGGCATCTCTTTTCTCTCCCAGCAGCAGTAGCACCGCATGCTGCTCAATTCTTAATATTTTCATTTTAGCCCTTGTGCTGAGCATGTAGCTAGAAGGAGGCTTTTGTTCACTTTTAAGTAAGATTATGAAAATTGCCACTTACCCATAGTAAAGATGATGATGATGATTGGAGAGGTTCTTGCGGACTGAGAGTTGTTATACGGGTCTTAAGTTTACCCTTTATACCACCCCACCCTTGCCATCAGACCCTCACCCCATCAGCCTTCTCCCCTGGAAACTGGACCAGGGTTAGCAGGGCATTGCGAAGGGGCCGTGTGTTTGGAGGTGATCCATTTCCCATAGCTCTTTGTTACATTGTGCCTTCTTAAAAATCAGTGCCCCTCTTCCTTTGCTGTTACTTATTGGAATATCCCACCAGAGGAGATGATGGGATTGCCTGGCAGGCCGCAGTCTTGACAGAGAAGCCAGGTTTTGTGCTGGCTCAGTTTTAGTTTGCAACTTGGCTCTCCCTTGTATAAAGTGGCATTAACAATCTTTGAGTGGGCTACCTCACTGGTTTGCTGAGAAGCAAAGTAAGTCCTGAGGAGTCAGTGGAGAAACTGCCTAGTATGTGTCAGTCTGTGTGTGTGTGTGTGTGTGTGTGTGTGTGTGTGTCTGTGACTTTCTAATCCTCAGAATAACCATGTGAGTTAGGTACTCCTTGTTTACACATGGAGAAACTGAGGCTGAGAGGCATTGAACCACTCTTCTCTAGGTCATGCAGCTAGTAAACAGCAATAACCCCAATAGGACTTTCTACCTGTGCCACTGAGAACATTTCTGACGTTTTTTATCTCCCTTCCCTGGGTAAACAGAGCCCTCACTGGTGCAGATTTTGAAATTCTGGGTCAAATTAGATGTTCTCTGTGAAGACTCCCTGTGGACAGAATCAAACTGATCATTAACCACTTGTCTGTCCTTAGTTAAGCAGAGGAAGTGTTTGTTATGTTGTAAGAACAGTGGAATTCACTCTGTGTGACACACAGATTCTTGGAAAGTTGTGTGCAAAGAGCCTTTTGCTTGTGGGGAGGGAGAAAATTTGAGTACATTTTAAGTTCGTTCCTGGAATTTGTTCCCTAAAAGCATCCCAAAATGAGTTATTTTGTAAAGTGAAGGATCCTTTTGAAATATGAATAGTAACACAGGGTTTTCATGTAATAAACAAGAGCAACTCAAAGTTATATATAAGATTCATCAACATTCTGTATGTATTTCCTCTTTTATTGAGAAGGGCTCTCATGAAAGTTTCACCTGGACCATCTTGACATCTCAAGTTCTCTGGGAGATCCACAAATTAGTTCTCTATCCAGATGAGAAGTAACTAGAAACTCAGTACCCTCTGTGGCCACTAGTGGATTTCGGCTCAGTTTGGGTGGGTTTTACAGTCCCTGATCATTCAGTAAGCCTCTCAGAGAGGGAGCTCAAAAGTCAAATGGGTTAATGTATTAGATGACTTTGAAACTTCCTTTCAGTCTTGAGATTCTTTAAATTTGTTACATACCTATAGATCCAGCATAGATTTCCGATGTGCTGATAGGAAGGGCCTCAGAAATTGCCAGAGTCCAACTCTTTTCTGATGCTGAATCCTGTGTGCGGCCCCCGGGCATGTAACTGTCCGGTCTCCTGGACAGCACCCTCGGGGGAACCGCTCCCTGCACTCCCTGCTCCCTGCACTCCACTCCCTTCGGGTGAGGAAGTTCTGCCTTCTGTTCACGTGAACTCTACCTCCTGCAGCTTCCCTCAGATGCTCCTCCGATGCCCACAGATGTCTGCTCCTTCTGCATGTTGGTTCTTCACGTATTTGAAGCCAGCCATTGACTCCCATGGAGACCTTTGCTTCTCCAGGTGAAATAGCCTCAACTTCTGACTATTCTCCTGGCCATTCTTCCATAGATGTTCTCTAGCTCTCCCATTTATTCTGTGCCTGGGCTATTATGGTGTATTCCCCTAGGTGGTCCCCTCCTCCTAAGCCTTTGAACACTTAAATCTTCATCTTCCCCTGCTTTTCTGAGAAGGCTGAGGCCCACTGGGGGCGGGGGGGGGGAGCTCTCCTGCATGGGTGCCACTCTCCTCAATTTACTATTTTATTCCTCTTCAGAGGAATAAGCATCCATTCTCTCTAAAATAACACTACCCCTTTAAGCCTTGATACATTTTCTTTCCTACTTCTAGAAACAATGCTTCTTCTTCTGAAGTCTCAGGTCCCTCCTCCCCCCACCCTACAATTCAGTATTCTCCGCCTACTTTCCTTTCACCCTGAGACATGTGACAACCTTGCCATATTATCTTCTCTTAACACTGGTGCCCCTTCCTCAAATACCTTTCCTCCCCATTTTGGGTCACATTTGTATTCACCATCTCCTTCCCTTTCCCTCAGCCTGCACACTTACCTGCCAAGTGGGGGGGGTACTGATGCTCAGTTGGAAGTTACCTTTGTGGTCAACTCATTCAACTGTTTCCCTGATACCTGATTCCCTTTTCTAGCACTCCCAAGGAGTTAAGTCCTGTCATTTCCCCGTTAATTATCTAGGATTCATTTTTTGAGATCAGATGACTTCTCCTCAGGTTTGTGCTTTATTATCTTTCTTTCATGTTTTGCATAGTGACTTTTATTTTCCTAGAAAGTCTTATTGTGGTTTTGACACCCCGTACTATCCTGATTGCTTTTTTCCTCATTGAGTAGTTATTCCTCTTCCTTCTCTAGCCCCACTTCATGGAACTCTCCAAGTCTTTTCTACACTCTGGATGTTCTAACGCTTGTCTGCATAATCAGCGTCAGTGATCACTTTTGTACTAAGGAGCCCCAAACCTACAGCTTTGGTTTGGCCTCCCTCTGATGTTCTGTTTTCACGTGCGTTGGGGATAATTCTACTTGTACCTGTACCGTTGTTATCTCTAGTTTATCAATATGTCCCTAGACTACTCACATCTCAATTCTGCCAATGGCATTACCTTTCCTTATTCTCATCTCTTTGGTTGGAATCAGTCAGTGAATGATTTCCCTAACATCTTCACATAGAGCAGATGGAGTGGAAGAACCTAATACATTTTGGGCCCTGGGCTCTGCATATACTGACCCATTTAATACGGGAACCATCCTGCAAAGTAAGTGCCATGGTCTCCATTTTATGGGTTAAGAAATCAAAAGTTGAGAATATAAATGCCTTGCTCAAGGACTTGCCCAGCTCTTTTTTTTTTAAATGTTTATTTATTTTTGAGAGGGGTGAGGGGGAGAGAGAGAAAGACAGAAGATCCAGAGCGGGCTCTGTGCTGACAGTAAAGAGCCCAATATGGGGCTTGAACTCACAAACCATGAGATCATGACCCAAGCCAAAATCAGACACTTAATGACTGAGCCACTCAGGTACCCTAAAGGATTTGCCCAGTAAGTGCCTGACTCCAGGGTTCAAATCAAAGCCTGATTCTAAAGCCTAAATACTATAACAGCCTCCTAATTTGTCAACGTAGTGTGGGTAGATTGCCGATAAAACTCATCCTCACACCAGCATCAGATTCTTTTTCTTCACATGCCTCTTGATTAAAGGTCCCTGTGTTTTCTCAACCATACTGTGGCTCCTCATTGCGTGTGGGATCAAATGTACTCTCAGGACCACTGGTGAACCTCATCACCACACCTAATCAACCACATTTCTCATTATTTTTAAAAGATCTATACAGTCTTCTTACTGTTCCTCTCCTCAACCCATTCATCTGCCGTGCTTATTCTTGGGGAACCTCTGAGCTCTCGCCCCTCTTAACCCCAAGTCCATTGTCTCCCAACTAGGAAGTCTTTTCCAGCTCCCACGGCTCACAGTAATCACATATCACACTCTCTTAACATAGATTAAATGGTCTCCCCTGCAAAACTTAGTTTTGGTGATCCAAGTAGTTTTATTTATTGTCTCATTATCTCCATCCTCAGTGATAAAGGAAGCTTTCTGAGGACACCTGGGTGGCTCCTTTGGTTAAGTGTCTGATGCTTGGTTTCAGCTCAGGTCATGATCTCACCGTTTGGGGGATGGAGCCCCCTGTGGGGCTCTGTGCTGACAGCAGGGAGCCTGCTTGGGATTCTCTCTCTCCCCCTTTCTCTGCCCCTCTACCCCCCTCAAAATAAATAAACTTAAAAAAATAAACTAAGCTCTCTGAAGATAAGGACTATATCTTACATTTTAAAAATATTGCCTACAGAAGTAAATTAAAGGAAATAAATAAATATAAATGAAATTTAGGAGAAAATGCTTAGAAAGCTAAAAAGAGTAATATAAGTTAAGTATATTCTTCTTAAAAATACTAGTGTCATAGACATTGGCAAAATTTATTACCGGATTAATATTGGGTGCAGGTTCAGCAAACAGGAAAAACTTGAGGGATTTTAATAAAATAAAGAAATAAAAGTTAGACCCAGAGTATTTTCTCTTCCTCCTCTGACTTCATCTTTAACAACTCTTCCCTGCCCTCTCGCCATGAACATATAAAAGGAGAGGCACCTATACAATGGAATATTACTCGGCCACCAAAAAGAATGAATTTGCTATTTGCAACAACCTGGATAAAACTAGAATGTGTCATGCTAAGTGAAGTAAGTCAATCAGAGAAAGACAAATATCCTGCGATTTCATTCATATTTGGAATTTAAGAAACAAAACAGATGAACATAGGGGAAGAGAAGCAAAAACAAAACAAAACAGGGAGTGAGGCAAAACATAAAAGACTCTTAACTACAGAGAATAAACTAAACACTGGTGGAGGGGAGGTGTGGGGGGGATAAGCTAAATGGGTGATAGGCATTAAGGAGGGCACTTGTTGGGATGAGCACTGAGTGTTATATGTAAGTGATGAATCACTGAATTCTACTCCTGAAACCAACAGCACACTATATGTTAACTAATTTGGGTTTAAATTAAAAAAAAAAAAAGGAGAGTCACCTGCATTGCTTACTTTGTTCACTAGACGGTTGGCTTCATGGACAAGGAACACTTGTCTTGTCCGTTCATTTTTTTCAGCAGCTTAGTACAATGCCCAGAACACGCTGGATGTTTGGTACACATTTGACAGAACAATGAGCTGGAGATATGACTAGGAGCAGGTGCTGGCATCGTCCCACATTTCCACTTCCCTTGGGGTTCTCTTCCTGCTTCCCCATGTGAAATGAGAAAATGTCAGGCCTACAAGGATATCAGCCCAACCTTCCCAATTTAAGGATGAGAAAATGATCCCAGAGAGGAGAATGTCTGACAGTGGCCCAGGTCCCCCCTCCTCTTAGTGGCCTTCTGACAGTTTGTCCAATCCAGCGTTCCCCCACTGTATTTCACGAACTCCCTTTTTTCAATGTTCTGGCCCCACAGCCATCCCCAGACCTTTCCTCTCTGGCAAATTTCCTTTCCCACATCCCTTCTCCCAGCTCTGCACTCTGCGTACCCCCAATTTATGTTTAATGCTGTACAACAGTGTCTCTTGGGAATGTAAACAAAAACTACCTCCGAGGTTGTGAGCACACACACTTTAATAACGTGTGACTTATTGGGAGGAACACAACCTCCACCAGGAAGTTACAGTTCAGAATCTCTTTGGGAACTCTCTCTAGGGCTCAAATACCTTTTCAGAATTTCTGTGAGTCTAGAAACATGGTGGAATTTTTATTATAGTAAACCATAGTGCAGCTGCCCGAAGTGCCAGCCAGTGTACTAAACAGGCTATGGCAATTCTGCAACCCCAAGTCATAGTAGATCCATTTTATAGTTGAGTAAACTGAGGCTCAGAGACGCAAAACAACTTGCTTAAGGTTACTCAGGCAGTATCAAAGCAGAGGATTATACTGATTTATTTGCCTTCTCCAGGAAACTCTTTGAGACACACTGGTTAACTGTTGGCTGCTTTGCTTGGTTGGATACCCACTTGCTCCTCCACATCTAAGAACTGCCTCCCTACTCTGGCTCTATCTCTGATCCCATCTGTTTAGCAGCTTGATCCCATGATGCAGTGCCCTGCCTGCGCCCTCTAGTGGTCACAGAGACACGCACAGCCCTTTCAGGTACTCTCCAAGGACCTGTCAGCAGGCTCTGGTATTGGCTAGGACCCAAGGCCATGTGGAATCAGGCTTCAGAGGTGCATAAGTCTCCCAGACTTCCCTGGGCTGAGAAGGGAGTTAGATTCTCTGGGTCCTCCACCCCTGCTAGTCCTTTAAGAAGGACCCACCCATGCTTGACAGTGACCAAAATTAGATTAAGAGAGGGACTTGGCATCAGCCCCAAATTCCTTTTTAGAGAGTCAGCAAGAGCATCTGACTCAGAGTCTATATAACTGATGTCTATTCTTAGCGTCTGCAGTTCTTTGTTCATTGACGCCTCTATGCCTGGTATTGTGCTAAGTTCCCAAATGTCCTTATCTTTGTGCTTGAGGACGTCTCAGTCTCTCTGAGCAGCAATGCCCCATCTGACAGCGGGCAGCATCTGCCTCATCTGCCCCACAGGAATGTGGTGAGGACCAAGCCAGAGAGCAAACAGAAAATGGGGGTGAAGTTTGAGGTGGTCCACCTTCCTCTCCCACTGCCTATCTTGGCGGGACTCAAGCCCATGTGCAGATCCAGCCTCCAGAGCTGCTCACGTCTCTCAGAATTTTTTCAGATAAATAGCAAACTTGCTCTGAATGGATTCTGGGTCACACGGGACCACTGAAGCCTTTGGGCAAATTAGAAAAAAAAAGCCATTGCTTCCTCCAAGTGTACATGGCTTTGCCAGGTGCTTGGCTTGGTTGGTAGATATGGGTGTCTCTTGGACTGAGCACCTTGTTCAGTGAACGACCCACACAACCAAACCTGTAGGTACCACAGGCATCTACAGATCCCTGTACTCCCTGAAGAACATGACACTGAATGGACATGCTGCCTACCTTTATAGGACATCCAAACAATCACCATTTCGGGAAAAATTAAGCAATAAGTACGTGACTTGGCCTCTGTCAAGGAAGGGAAGGTCTAGCTCTCTCCAGCTGACTGGGTTTGTTGGCATCCTCAGACACTGGTACAGATGTTGTTCTTGTCACTGCCCCTACAGCCTAGAGAATTCCGCCCTCACCTGACTGCAATTCTCAGAGGATTTAATTCTTAGGTTACTAGAAGCTATAGATGAAGACTTGGGTTGCAGACAGTGATGAGTTAGAGACTTTCCCTTGTGGGCAAGCAAGGACAAAGAACCCCACGGAGAGATGGTGGCCCTGGTGAGCAGCAGGCCTACCATGGGCATTTTAGACTGTATTTTTCTCCCTCTCTTTCCACCTTCCTCTCCCCTCCTCTCCTCCTCCTCTGCCCTTCTGCCTCTCTCCCTCTCTGCCTCTTCCTCTCTAAACCTCTGCAGGTCGTTCAGTCTTCCCCTCTCTCTCTTTCCCTTCCTCTTTCTTCCCTCACTTCTTTTATTCACTGACTTATAATATGAAATTAAAGAGTAGTCCATAGCCTTATGTATTCTATTATTTGTATTTAAAAATGAGACAACTTGAACCAGTCATAATTCTCTCATAAAAATAGCAACTGTGTTAAGTTGTGTATAAACTATAGTACTTTTTCTGTGCATCAGTGATCTCTGATAAAGAAAAGCTCCCCCCTAACACACACACACACACACACACACACACACACACACACACACACACACACACACAGGTCCTGCAGTTCTAGGGAGGGTGAGAAGGAAGCAAGGAAGCGCTCATCTGATTCGCATCAAGGGGAAATCCTCAGCCCAGCAGCAGGGAAGGTTCCGGGTTGTAGAATGTTGAAGGTGGATCCTCTATTCCACACTCCTTGCTTTGTTTCCAGGCTCTCCCTCCATCACCCCAAGTTTTCTGGAGAAGGCAAACAGATCATGTCAGTGTCCCCCCAGAGAGCAAACGGAGGGCTGGAGAGGTTACAGGATTTCTCCAAAGTCGCACTAGCCTGTAGAACCTATTTGTTGAACACAAGTGTATAACACCGGGTATGTAATGTAAGGATGCTGGGGGAGCTCCAAGGATTCTAGGAGCTTAATAAGACCCAGTTACCACTTAAATGGAATTATGACCTCGAGGGAGAAGAGAGATCATTAAACCAACACTCATTTACCAGGTGGACAAAATCAGATTCAACCCCAAAGTCTATAGATTACATGTCAACTTCACATCCACACACAATAGTTCACTCTAATGGAGGGGTCAGAGATATGGGCTGTGGACACAGAAGATGATTTGTTTTCCTTTCAGCACTCAGCACACACCCGGCGCTTCGCCCGCTGACATGTTAGACAACAGCTCCTGTTACTGTCCGCCCTTCTGCCTTCTCTAAGTACCTTCCGCAATAAGCAGTGTGCCTCCTCTTCCCCAGTAGGCTGTGACGTGCAATTAGCAGGCCATCTTGCTGACTGGCTTTGAATATATTAAGTCTTGAATTCCCAGAGCACTTTGTTCTTTTTTTTTTCAATGGCACCAATCACTTTCTGTGCAGTCAAAACAAATTTTATGGAGTATTTACTATAGCCAGGCACTGTGCTGGGCACTAGGAAAACAGGTACAGTAAGTCAGGTGCCTTCTCTCCAGTCGGTTATAGTGTCACGGAGGGTGGGGGCAGTGCATTCACACAGGACATTTTCCTCCCTCTGAGATGGGAAGTGATAACCTGTGGGCTGCACAGGATGCTGTTAGCCCAATCAGGAGGGGTCAAGACAGCCTTCTAGGGAGAGATGAGCCAAGTTTTAAGCCATGAATAGGAGTTAGTGTAAGTGAAGCAAAACTATTTCTGTGAAAGGAAACGTGGGAAGATGGTAGGAGAGGCGGTTAAGAGAGAGCTGGGGACAAGTGATGCTCATGTGTACCACTGTGAAGTTTTCCTTCTCTCTGTGTTCAGGAGAGACAGGCAGACGTGCCTAGGTCTTGTTTTGACTCTAGGAACAGTTTCCTTTAGCTTTAAAGCTTACGTTGGAATAGTAAGGGAAACTTTGCAGAGGAGATGGGTACAGGGAAACTCTGTACTATCTGTTCAGTTTTTCTGTAAATCTAAAAATGTTCTAAAAACCAAAGCCTATTAAATTTTTTGAGAGATATAAAGTCCCAGGGGAGAGACAGAGAGAAAGAGTGAGAGAGAAATCCTAAGCAAGCTCCACACCCCACCTGGAGCCCGACATGAGGCTCCATCCCACGACTGTGAGATCATGACCTGAGCTGAAATCACGAGTCAGACACTTAACTGACTGAGCCACCCAGGTGCCCCTAAAGTCTATTAACTTTTTACAAAGCCCATGTTGGGTTAATTACTTTATTAGGGAGGGCGGGGGGCAGCCAGCGTTATCTTCATCGTCACCAAAAACTTGGAACTCTGTGTTCCATGGAAGTCTGACAAGGAGACTTGCTACTTTCACACCCTTATGTCTCCCTAGTCCTTCTCCATCTCTGCTAAGGGCACCGCCCTCCCCTGCTCAGGCCGCCTGATTTGATCATTGTTTGTCCCTCCGTCTCCCTCACCCCACATCTAGACCATTTCTGAGGTCCGTAGATTGTGCTGTAAGCTCTCTCTGCAATCCATCCATTTGCTCCATCTTCTCCTTTTGAATGAGCCACCCTCCTCTTTCTCTCTGGCTTCTTCAGAAGGACACATTCCACCTGTATTAGTCTGCCTCAAGCTGCCCTTACAAAGTGCCACAGATCTGTGGCTTAAACAATAGAAATGTATTTTCCCACAATTCCGGAGGCTGGAAGTCTAAGATCAAAATGTTTGTGGGAGTGGGTTCTTCGAAGGCCACTTTCCCTGTATCAATGGCCATGTTCTCCCTGTGTCTTCACATGGTGTTCCCTCCGACGCACGTGCATCTGTGACCTGATCGCCTCTTCCGATAAGGATACCAGTCCTAGTGGTGTTGGGCCCACCCTGATGAGCTGACTTTAACTTAATCACCTCTTTGGACCTCTCTCTCCAAATAAAGTCACATTCTGAGGTATTGGGGATTAGAACTTCAACATATGCATTTGAGGGGGGACGCAAATCAGCACGTAACACTACTTCTATCCCTGTGTCCCTCTGGCCCTTCTTCATGCAGCCACCAGAGTCATCTTCCGAAAATGTAAATCAGACCGAGTTTCGTACCACTTAAAAGCCTTCATAGAGGAGAGCACTTGTGGGGAAGAGCACTGGGTGTTGTATGGAAACCAACTTGACAACAAACTATTAAAATAAATAAATAAATAAAAAGGAAAAAAAGGGGAAAAAAAAGCCTTCATTGGCTTTCCGGTGTTCTTGGGGTGAAATCCAAACCCTTCCCCATGGCCTATAGGCACCATCTGCCCTGCAACCTCCCCAAACTCTCTGTGCGTCTACCCCCGGCCACACAACCTTCAGTTTCTAAAACCCAGTATGTTCTTTTATACTCTGCCCATTCTTGCCTGCCTCCTACTCAGCCTTCAGTTTTCATAGACGCCTTCCCTCATGCCTGGTCTCCAGTAGGCGCCCACTGTGATTCTGTCTTCTAGCCCTCAGTTCCTTCACTGGGCAGTTCTTCATTGCAATTTGATGTTATATTACATTCTTGTGTGTTTCTTTTGGTTGTTGCTTCTACTGGTTTGCAAGCTTCTGGGGATGAAGACCATTTCTGTTTTATTCATGCCTATATACTCGCTCCTAGTATAGTGCCACAGAGAGCATGCGCATCAAGCATTGGCTGAAAGAGTGACAGAATGCGTGGGGAGCCTAGACTTTATTCCGCAGGCCTGGTAAGCTGCCAAAGGATTTCCAGCAGGGAAACAACATGGTCAGATATGCATTTTATAGAGGTCACTCTGGCTACAGTGGGGAGGGGGTGGGTTGTGGGGCCGACCCTGGAGTCCGGGAGACTAGTGGGGCGGGGCGACGACTGCAGTGATTCAGTGAGGAATGATGAACTAGGATCATGGAAATGGGACAGAAAAGGAGATCCCACATGTACAATATGAGAAGGGAGGCGCCAGGGTGACTCCCAGTTCTTGGACTAGGAGAGAAGGTGAATGGGAGTATGTTTCATGAAGGCTGGAAGAGGAGAGGGAGAGGAGACTGACAGAGAGTGTGTGGGGGGGTAAATTAGGACGACATTTATCTCCCTATTATAGGGCTCCCCTTAAAGACTGGAAGTTTGTTGACGTTCCCATTTAAAAATGCCTTGCACATAGTAGGCTCTCAATAATCCCTGTTGGGCACAATGCATACAGGCCCTTAGTCACATGCACAGTGTCAGTTGTGGAGATGATCACATCTCCCCACAAGCCCTAACCCCCTGGGGATGTTGGTTCTCTGAATTCCCATGTCACTCAGATCCTCCAGCCCTGCTCAGCCTGTTCCGTTCCTGATGGCCACTCACCCTTTGCTTGTTTTCAGCCCTGATAGAAACAAAGCAAGCCCAAAATACACCAGCCAACTGGCAAGTGATGAGTGATTAGCTGCCTGGCTCTAAAAGGCTGGAATGAGGCAGCCTTTCAGCACTAAGTGCAGTAACCCTAGCCCTTGGCTTGCTGTAATTCTAGATGGAGGTGGTCTGGGGTTGGGCCTGGACAGGGCAGTAAGGGCAGACCCTAGAGGTCCCGAGCCAGGCAGCAGGAAGAGAGTGCATCTCTGCAGTCAATTCAAAGTATGAAATTAACACGCAAATGGAAGTAAAGGAGATGTGCTAGATTATGTGACAGGTTGAGTGGTTCTTTTTACTACGGGAAGACTCTCTGCCAGACTTGGTGGGCATACTTAATTTCTTTCTTGCTCCTCATCTAAGATAAGGACAATGTTTACAGGAAGCAAGATTCCTATTTCTTTTTTCTTCACTTCCATAACCTAGGTGGTTAGCTCCTACTAAAACAAACCCCTATTTTAGAAGTACCAGAGCACTGGAGAAATGCAGTGAGCTCCCAGGTGTTTGTGGTCTATAATGTGATTAGTATAAATGTGCTCATTTAAACTGTGCTCCAGGGAAGGTTAATGCCTTAATCAAGAATATATAGGACAGGAGTGATTAGCTAGTATTTAATCAAATACTCACTGCTACTGTGAGGACATCAGCCATTAATATTTCCCATTAGTACCAGAGCATTGTCATTAGTTCAATAAGTGTATCAGACAGGTATTCATGGGGAGGAAAATGTGACTTGTAAATAAACCCAGATAGAAATGAGCTTTTATCATTGAAATCAGTGATATGGAAGATATGCACCTTGACAAAGATAGTTTACAGTTGTTCCCCACCCTTGCACGGTAGGAAAAAAGAATTTTCTGAGTCCCGTACATTTCACCTTTCTGGATGGTCCCCGAGGCTACATTCTAACATGGTCCTGTGTTCAGCTTCAATGTCAAAGAGTTTGATTTGCCTGAAGATTTAGGGTTAACTTAATTCTGCTTCTAGATCATGGTGTTCCCTAGAACAAACCATGTGAGGTCTGGTTAGAGCCCCTGGAAGGGAAGAGCTGTGATTACCTCTCACGACAGATTTTGTGTCTACTTGCTGGTAAAAGTGTATCTAATAAATGTCCAAGATGTGGCAGAATTTTATCTGAAACCTATGTGACTACAGCCAGCAGTCAGCATCCCAGAATGTCTACCAAAAACCACCTAATAATTTGTGCATAATTAAATTTATTTAGGTCAGTTTGCAGTAGTTACTGTTCGTGTATATTAAGGCTTAGGATTTTGTTTACCCTATTTAAACCTCATAACAAAGCTGTGAGGTATAAAGTTAAAAAAAAGCCAGCCCAGGGATCTTAATGTTTTGCCCAAGGTCACATAACTCATGCGTAATGGGTTAGGATTTGAATATAGGACCGGCTGAACCCAGACACCTGGCACTTAATCACTACACAGGACTTCCCAATAGTATTTGAGCGTTTGAGTTTGAACCACTTTTCTCCTCAAACAAGGTCCCCGCTAACAGCTATGCCTTCCTCATCTCAATGCCCACCTGCTAAAAACAGCCACCTTCAACTGAGCAGTAGCTGCCTCACAGTGATGTCTCTGTCACAAATTCTAGCAACAGCCCCCTCCTGACCCTCTCTTTCACAGCTTCTTCTTTCCAGTGTTCCTCCCTCATCCTTCATATAGACTCCAGTGCCAGTGTTGGCTCATCCGGGCCCCTGCTAGGAGAATACATGAGTGCACCAGGTCCCGGGGCTCGCTCTCCAGCCTTGCTTGAATGCAGCCCACTTGGGCGCTTGAGCCACATGCAGACGGCCCAGTCCCCCGGAGTCGTTTTTCTTGTTGACCAGACTGTGCCATCTTGTCACTCCATCCGCTGGTCCTGACTGCCCACTGGAGTCCCTCAGAAGCCCAGTCCCTGTGTCACATGACAGCCCTTAGCTACATTAGGATGGATTCATGTGTCACTAAGTGTCCTCTCTTGTAAGGACCTAGGGATGTCAGATGCCTTGAGATATAATGTGGGATCTTTCCAGATTCTGCAGGTTCCCTGCTGGAAGCTTTGGAACCTGAGAGATTCTGGCTTCATAGGAATTTGTTTTGTCTTCTGGGCAAAGAGGTGCTTCCTGACCAACTTTCCAGAGTCAAAATAGGGAGCTGCTAAAACCCTCTTCCCTTAACTATTATTTTTTTAAGTTCATTTATTTATTTTGGGAGTCGGGGAGAGGCAGCAAGAGAGGAAGAGAGAGAGAATGCCAAGCAGGCTCTGTGCAATGCTCAAACTCACAGACCGTGAGATCACGACCTGAGCCAAAGTTGGATGCTTAACCTGCTGAGCCACCCAGGTGCCCCACTATTATTTGTAATTACTCTATAACTCATACAGTTATTTACACAACTCTTTTTAAAAAATTCTTCTTGAGGTGCAATTTATATACCATAAAATTCACTATTTTAAGTGTATAATTCAGTGGTTTTCAGTATATTCCCAGAGTTATGCAACCATTGCTACTAATTCCAGAATATTTTCATCACCCCCAAAAAGAAACCCCATACCCATTTGCAGTGACTGCCATTCCCTCTCCCCTCAGCTCCTGCAAACACTAATCTACTTACTGTTTCTATGGATTTGCCTATTCTGGAATCATGCAATATGCCATCTTATGTGACTGACTTCCTTTACTTTGCATATTGTTTTCAAGCTTCATTCATATTGTAGCATGTTTCAGAATTTCCTTCCTTTTTATGGGCAAATGATATACCGCTGTGTCGATACACCACATTTTGTTTACCCATTCATCAGTTGGTGGACATTTGGGTTGTTTCCACTTTTGGGGTGTTATGAATAATGTTGCTGTGAACGTTTGTGAATAAACTCTTGTGTGAATGTGTTTTCAAGTCTCTCGTGTCTGTACCTGGGGGCGGGATGGCCCTTGCACAGCTAGCTCTTTTTTTTAATTAATTTATTTAAATTCAAGTTGGTTAACACATAGTGTAGTGTTGGTTTCAGGAGTAGAACCCAGTGGTTCATCATTTACAGAATAGCCCATGTTCATCCCAACATGTGCCCTTCTTAATTCCCATCACCCATTTAGCCCATTCACCCCCTCCAGCAACCCTCAGTTTGTTTTCTGTACTTAAGAGTTTCTTATTGGTTGCCCCCATCTCTGTTTTTATCTTAGTTTTCCTTCCCTTCCCCTATGTTCATCTGTTTTGTATCTTAAATTCCATATATGAGTGCCCTCATATTTGTCTTTCTCTGACTGACTTATTTCACTTAGCAAAATAGGCTCTGGTTCCATCCATGTTGTTGCGAATGGCAAGATTTCATTCTTTTTCATCACTGAGTAGTATTCTATTGTACATATACCACACTTTCTTTATCCATTCATCAGTCAATGGACATTTGGGCTCTTTCTGTAATTTGGCTATTGTCAATAGCACTGCTATAAACATTGGGGTGCATGTACCCCTTTAAAACAGCACACATGTATCCCTTGGTTAAATAACTAGTAGTGTAATTGCTGGGTTGTAGCTTAGTTCTATTTTTAATTTTTTGAGGAACCTCCATACAGTTTTCCAGAGTGGCTGCACCAGTTTGCATTCCCACCAGCAGTGTAAGAGGATTCCCCTTTCTCCACATCCTCGCCAACATTTTTTGTTTTCCTGAGTTGTTAATATTAGCCATTCTGACAAGTGTGAGGTAGTACTCATTGTGGCTGCACAGCTAGCTCTTGGTATATGTTCTGAGGCATTGCATGGCAAGCCCTTTTCACATACAAAGGTTTCGGCCTGGCTTGGGCCTTAGGTGAGCAGTCAGGAACCTATCTCACCAGTGATGGCGTGGTGGGATCCAAGTTCTGGAAAGCCCAGCCAGAATCCCACCAGCAGGGGAAGCGGTGGCAGGAACATCTCTTGTGACATTGATTGTAAGATACCTCCTGGTTTAAAATGTTAAACTGTTTTAGGGAGGGATTATTAGACTTGTGGAGAGTAATTATAGCCTTAAATTTAAAGGTTACCCTCAGAGTCCAACCTAGCATTTTTATAGAGGAGGAAAAGAAGGGGTTGTGCCCTAGTTTAAACAACAGCCAGAGGCAAACCCTTACTGCTGAGGCTGCAGAGGAAGATGTTACAGACACAGAAGTGGCTGGGCTGAGGGCTCTTTGTTGAGCTTCTCTGACGTGGCCTCTAGGGACACCCAGTGGAGGAAGAGGTTACTCTGTACTACATCAGACACGAAAGGTTAGGGGTCTGCTCCTTAATTCTCCATACCATGGTGTCACAGGAGTTACACGTGGCAGAGCCCGGAGAACTGTGGCCTCTGAGTCCAACTCCGTTATTTCCACAATGCCACAAATCACTTCACCTTCCTGGGTCTTGGTTTCCTGATCTGCGCAGTCGGGAGAGTAATCCCTTCCCTGCCTCACTGACTTGGCTGTTATCAGGACCAAACCAAGTAAGATAACGAGATGTACACACTCTTTAAAATGAAGAATACATGGTGGGTGATGATTTATTATGGGCCTGGATTCATTTAAACTCATTCATCTATTCATGCCATAAACATGAACAAGTACCTAGTTCAAGTTTAACCTCCGCTGTGTCTTAAGGTAACTCCCATTGCACTTTTATTACCCATTGTATACTTTTATCTGTCATAATTGCTCTAAATTGAAAAGGTGTTCCTTCAGGCTTCCTCCTAATACTCATGCTTTTCTGGAACTTTCTTTTTTCCAGTAGTCACCTTCTCAGGACTGTTTCAACTCATTTGTGCTTCACTGAGGTCTCAAGGTCAGAACATCATGCAACTGCACCATAGTCTGCTAAAGATCAACAGAACACTCCCAGTTTACTTCTAATGCTTTTTCCAACAATGCCCAGCAGGCACCTTCTAAGATGGGGAGGATTCTTTCAGCCTGCAGTGAAGGTTTAAGAGGCAACTTCCTCAGAGCATTCACTTAATGTTGTCTTTCCACCACCGCATATACCAGATTTACAAGCGAGGCGAGGTACATATCCCTCCTTGATGCTCTAATGGCTTTGTAATTATATAAGTGGCAAGAAAAGAAACTTGGAAATTTAAAGGCACAACCCAAATGTCCATCAGTTGGTGAATGGTTACACAGAAGGGTACTATATACATACGATAGAATATTATTCCACCTTAAAAAGGAATAAAATGCTGATGTACACTACAACATAGGCAAACCTGGAAGACATTATGCTAAGTGAAATAAGATAGTCACAGAAAGACAAATACTGTATGATCTAACTTACACGTGATACTAAGAATAGTCACATTCGTAGAGGAAAAAAACAAATAATGGTTACCAAAAGCTGGGAGGAGGAGAGGATAGACATTTATTGTTTAATGGGTACAGAGTTAGTTTAGGATGATGAAAAGTTGTAGAGATGGTGACAGTTGCACAACAGAGTGAATGGACTTCATGCCATTGGATTGTACACTCAAAATGGCTAGATTAGTAAACACTAAATTTTATCTTATATCACAAATTATTCATTCAGCTGGTTGATGGACATTTGGGTATTTGGCTTCTTTCCAGTGTTCAACTATTATGAATAAACCCACTAAAAAAAAGTTTAAGGCGGCCTTCAGAAAGAATGTTGATATGTTAAGGAGATAGTAGGGTAAAAAAAACTGTCAATGTTCTTTCCACTGTCTTTCCATGATACCCTTATGATGTATGTGAATGTCCCAGGCAATGCTCTGCTCTCAAAGGCATCAGTGCTCCTAAGAAGAGAGGCAAACATCAGGCGCTTACTAGACTGTATTCCAAAGGCATTGCTAAACTGATGCTGAAGTGTGCTTACAGGGGTCAGTGTGAAACCCTTAATGACCACAGAGCTGGGGGGATTGTGATCTACAGTCAGGTTAAAACAGTGTGGAGTGGTCAACCCCAGATTTGGTATGCAATTCAGTGATCCTGAAAAATGACAGAACAATCTGCTCTCATCCCATCAGTTTGGTTTCATCATGCTAATGACCTCAGCTGACATCATACACCAAGAGGAGACAGTACTAAAACACAGAAAATTCTCAGACTCCTTTATAGGGACGAAATACATCCAGACAAATACGATGCCTTAAAAACAACAAAAAAGACGATTATTTCTTTACTGCTATATATATATATATATATATATATATATATGCATGGTAAAAAGTCTTAGGTAATAATCACCAAAATGCAAATGGCAAGTAGCTCTGCGTGGTGGGATTATGAATAATTTTCATTTTCTTTTATTTTCTTATTTGTCTTTGAATTTTTCTACAAATTATCTTATTATTTGTGTGGCACAAAAATTACATAAAAGTGTTTTCTAATCTGTATCTCTGCTTCCCCTTTGCCTTGGTAGAGAACTCGAATGAGATACGGATTTTCCTTCTGACAATCTTCCTGTTTCTTCCCATTATGTTCTTGTGTGCTTCCATGTTGAGAGGAGTTGTGGCTCAAGAGCGGAGCCCATGGCCTTGGAAAAGTCACTTAATCTCCCTGAGCCTCTCTTCCTTTATCCTTTACATGAGGAGAGTAGTAATAATAACAATCACAAAACCTGCCTTTCATTACTGTACAGAGTAGCACAGTAGGATATGGAAGCACTCGAAATGCAGCTGGTGTCAGTCATTCTCCACCACAGGAAGTCCTGCCAGCATCCAGATGACCGCCAAAAGTAGGGTGCAGCGGAATGTTTTCAAAATCGTTCCCATGCCAGCCAACTATAATGAATTAGGTTAAAACTGTTACCTTTCATTCCTCACCTTCACCTGCGAACCTTGAATGACTCACATGTCCTAGGGAACAACCACTAGGGGGCACAATTTAATCACTGGACAGCCTGGGTCCAGCTTGTTCACCTGTGCATTTTTCCATCCAAAAATTACATTGAGTATGAACCAAAGTATTAAGGAAGCTTTCAGGTGGAGTGAAAGCCAAGGTCACAGGCTCACCGTTCCATCCTTTTATGGATTTCTTCTCCCCTGCCTCCTTTCATCTCATCATAAACGGTCTCAGTTTCCCTTGTCCATGATGTCTCACTGTACTTACTCAGCCACACATTGCCAGAGAGGAACTTTTCCCCCCTTCATGGACTCATGGCTAAATATAATATGTTATTTTGAAGCACTGCTCCAGGCTGCTGTGGAGCACTCTTCGGTTCGAAGGACTTTTTTGCTTTGCTTTGAAAAGAGCCCACTCAGGGTGGCTATTGCAGAAACTACTTCCCGGTTTGTCTTTAACCTACAAAATTTTTAGCCAGGGGCTTAACACTGTTCCTTTAAAATGTTGTTGCTGTTGTTGTTTTCATTTGGGGGATGGTCAAGCTAATATTAATCTAATATTAATAATGACACTAGCCAAATCCCTACTTTGCTTCTCAGACACTGAAGGCTCGCTGCCCCTTCTTTTTCTGCTGCTAAGATTTCTGGACTATTTAGCAATTCTCAGACTTTGGTAGGAATTAGGATCATGTTGAGGATCCTGTTAAAAGTACAGATTCCACCACTTCACACCCCTGAGGATGGCTATTATAACATTAAAAAAAAACCCCAGAAAATAGCAAGTGTTAGAGGGTTTGTGGAGAAATCGGAATGCTTGTGACTTGCTGGTGGATTTGAATGTGCAATGGCTCAGCTGCTGAGGAAAACAGTTATGATGGTTCCTTAAAAAATCAAACCTAGAATTACCATTTGATCCAGCAAGTCCACTTCTGGGTATACATTCCAAAGAATTGAAAGCAGGATCTTGAAGGGATATTTGCACACCCATGTTTGTAGTAACATCATTCACAGTAGCCGAAAAGTGGAAGTAGCCCAAGTGTCTATTGATGGATGGATGGATATGTAAACTGTGATATATCCATACGGGGGAATATTAGTCCACCCTAAAAAGGGATGAAATTATAACACACGCTACAACATAGATGAACCTTGAAAATAAGGCAGATGCAAAAAGACAAATATTGTTTGATTCCAATAATGAGACATCCAGAATAGGTAACTTCAGAGAGACAGAAAGTAGAATGGTGGTTATAAGGTCTGGGGGAAGGGGTGGAAATGAGGAACTGTTTAGTGGGCACAGAGTTTTAGTTTGGGATGACTGGAGATGGGATTTCTGGAGGTGGGTGGTGGTGTTAGTTAAATACATTCACAATAGTGTGACTTCACATATTTACCAATGTACTTAATGCCACTAATTCTACACTTGGAAATTATTAAAATGGTAAGTTTTTATGTTATGTATATGTTAGCACAATTTAAAAAATGTCATTAAAAAGTTTTAGGGGTGCCTGGGTAGCTCAGTTGGTTAAGTGTCTGACTTCAGGTCAGGTCATGATCTTGCAGTTTGTGAGTTCAAGCCCTGCATTGGGCTCTGTGCTAATAGCTCAGAACCTGGAGCCTGCTTCAGATTCTATGTCTCCCTCTCTCTGTCCTTCTCCTGCTTGCTCGCTTGCTCTCTCTCTCTCTCTCTCTCTCTCTCTCTGTCAAAAATAAAATAAACACTTAAAACGTTTTGTTTTAAAGTTTTAAAGTGCAGCATTTCCCACTACTGATTCCATAGGTGTGGATGGAAGCCCAGGAATCTGCCTTTGTAAAGTCCCTGGGGGGTTTGATGCGGGTGGCCTTGGAGAAACATTGGCATTCCGTACCTGTGGCTGGGCTCATGCTTCCCCAAAGCCCTGCCTGAGGACCATCCACCACTGGGGCTTTCAAGTACAGACTGCCACTTGCAAGTGTGTGAGAAGCCGCTGGACCTCTCTGTGCTTCAGATTCTGCATCTTAAAAATGGGACTAATGATCCTGTCTACCTAATAGGATCTTTGTAAAAAATGGAAGAGTTGATATGTATGCAAAGTGAATTTTTAAATGGTTCTAACACTTAATGTCAGGGTCTGATGTTTACATGACTGTAAATATTCTCAAGGGCCAGGAAGTAGTTGCAACTTCATTAATGAGTTTAATTAATGAAGCAGGGTTAGGAGCTAGAGTCATCTGTGCTTCTGCGGAGGGTTTAGTGGTGAGGATCTTACCCCATGAGAAGCAGCGAACATTCTGTAAGGTGAGGGAGGGGGTTGTGATGCATCTTACAGAGTTCTAGTGGGTGTATTTTAAATTATTCAGATGCATTAAAAAAATCTCCTGGTGGTACCTGGGTGGTTCAGTCAGTTAAGCGTCCAACTTTGGTTCAGGTCATGATCTCATGGTTTGTGGATTTAAGCCCCACATCAGTCTGTTATGCTGATGGTGCAGAGTCTGCTTGGGATTCTCTCTCTCTTTCTCTCTCTCTCTCTCCCTCCCTCCCTCCCTCCATCCCTCCCTTCCTCCCTCCCTCCCTCTTTTTCTGCCCTTGCCTAGCTGTGCTCTCTCTCTCTCTCTCTCTCTCTCAAAATAAATAATAAAATAAGCTTTAAAATGTTTCAAATTTCCTGGGAGCATTCATACTATGTTAACAGAGGAGTCATATTTGTGGCAGAAGGATAAAGGGGAACTTTCACTTGTCACCCTGTTTCCTTCTGGGTTGTTGAGTTTATTTTACACCGTGGGGCCCTGTATTACTTTTGTACTTAGGGAGAAAAGGGGTTTTTTAAGTGTTAATTTTTTTATTTTGAGAGAGAAAGAGAGAGAGCAAGCAGAGGAGAGGCAGAGGGAGAGGGAGAGAGAGAAACTTGACATGACCTGAGCTGAAATCAAGAAATCAAGAGCTGAAATCAGGCACCCCGAGAAAAAGGGTGTTTTCAGTTAGTGTTGTGGGTGTTCCCATTCAAAACAGGATTGGCAGTAAAACCACAAATACCCACGCAAAATAATATGCTTACATAACGACATGGAGGATGATACCTTCTGATGAGCAATTTGCAAAGCATGTTCGCACCCGTTCTCTCATTGGACCCGTGGCATGGTTTGGTGAAGTAGGTAATAGCGTACCCATGTTACAGCCGAGACATGAAATGCATGGTAGAGGCACTTCTCCGTTCTCCAAGCTCCCGTTTCCTCCCTGCTTATCCTTTGAGTTTTATCCTTGCTTCACTTTGCTGTAGTGCTTCTGGCACTTACTCTAGTCCTACATGAAAATATATTTACAATCTGCAACCCCCCAAATTGAAAAGACTGTTCCGACTTGAGATGGGCAGATGTGGCAACGCTGGCCAGGTAGGAGCTGGGGCTGTGGGGTTTGCCTCAGAGGTTGTCCTACCCACAGTTCCTAAAAGCAAAATATTTCACACAACTGTGTTTTAACAGAGCCATCATCTTCTTTAGTCTGCTTGGCAGGCAGAAGCCACATGAGGTTTTTATAGTGGAGACCTTTCACAAAATGCCGAATCCAATCAGGTAGTCTTTGAAGAGTTACAAATGGCATTTCCGGTTTGGGTGGCGTGAACCTCACCTCTTGAGAGTAAGTATTCCTGCTGACAAATGTGTGGTTCTTGGTGGTCAGGAAAATACTGATAATTCTGGTTGCTGGCACTGAAGTTACAAAGATTTATTTGGATACCGATGGTTTTAATGATGGGCATTTGTGACCACACAAAATTGAAAATGTTTTTCAGTTGCCTCAGATGGCACTTGTAAACCATGGACCTCTCCAGGGGTGGCTAAATAATTTGCACAGCCCAGTTAAGATGAAAGTGAAGAGCTCCTTGCTCAAAAATTATTAAAAATTTCAAGATGGCAACATCAGAGCACTAAAACAAGCACAAGGCCCTTTGCAAGTACACAGGTTGCACTTTGGGGCTCTCTTCCCTTTAAAAAGTGTTTTCTTATTTATAGATAAGACATTCAAATATTATAAAATTCAGGGGCTCCTGTTAAGCCTCCAACCCTTCATCTTGGCTCAGGTCATGATCTCATGGTTCATGAGATTGAGCCCTGAGTTGGGCTCTGCACTGACAGTGCACTATCAGTGCAGAGCCTGCTTGGGATTCTCCCTCTCTCTCTGCGCCTCCCCCACTTGTATGATCTCTCTCTTTAAAAATAAATTAATTAATACTAAAAATTTTTTAAATATTATAAAATTTAAAAGATAAAAAGTAAGTCTTTAGGGAAGAGAAATCTCTTTAGGGAAGGGAAATCATTTCTTTTGTGTCTTTCCCCTGATTTCATTCATTTGCAAGCATACATATACACATTATATTATCTGTGCTCCTTCAAGGCATATTCATACAAACAGTAACATTCTTTACACATTGTTCTGCATGTTTTGTTTTCTTAACAGTACATCTTATAGACGATTCCTTATCACTACATAGTTCTTTTCCATGGCTGCATAATATTCCACCCTATATATGTAACACAATTATTTAACCAGTTCCTTTTGCTGGATGTAGAAGTTTCTCTCGGTAACCAAAAATGCTGCAACAAAAGTCTTTGCAGATCATTTCTTTACATGTGTGAGTGTTTCTGTGGAATTGTCAAGTCAAAGGTTATGGTTTATTTTATTTATTTATTTATTTATTTATTTATTTATTTTAACATTTATTTATCCTTGAGAGACAGAGACAGAGTGTGATCTGGGGAGGGGCAGGGAGAGAGAGAAGGAGACACAGAATCCTGAAGCCGGCTCCAGACTCCAAGCAGTCAGCACAGAGCCCGACACTTGGCTTGAACCCATGAATCATGAGATCATGACCTGAGCTGAAGTCGGATGCTTAACCGACTAAGCCACCCAGGCACCCCAATCATGGTTTATTTTAAATTGTGATAAATCTTGCCAATTGCTTCTTGAAAAGATTGTACCAAGATACACCCTCATCAATACAGAGTTACCAGATTTTTGAATCTTTGCCAATCCCATGGGTGGGACATAGTAAATTATAGCCTTGACTTTCATTTCTCTCATTATTAGTGAAACTGAGTATCTTTTCAAATGGTTGGGAGTCCATCTATTCTGTGAACTGTTTGCCCTCATGATTTCTTTATTGTTCATTAGTTTCTCTCTCTCTCTCTCTCTTTTTTTTAAAGTTTATTCATTTACTTTGAGAGAGAGAGATAGCAAGTGGGGGAGGTACAGAGACAGTTGCAGAGAGAATCCCAAGCAGACTCTGCCAGCACAGAGCCCAATGTGGGGCTAAGACCCATGAACTGTGAGATCATGGCCTGAGCTAAAATCAAGAATCAGACACTTAACTGACTGACCCAGCAAGGTACCCTCATTAATATTTTTTCTTAAGATTTTTCAAATGGCCTTATCCATTGAAGAAATTCATTCTTGGTTTGTGTTGTATTGAAAATATTTCCTTTGGTTGGTTTTATCTTTTTTACTTTGTTTTGCCATGCAGAGTATTTTTTAAATGTAGCTGAATTTGTCGATTTTTCTTTTATGGATTCTGAATTTTGTATCATGCTCAGAAGACCTTTACTTCCATTCTTCTCACAAGTGTTCCTTTGATTTAGTTCTTCACATAAACGTTTACTCCATTTGAAATTTATCTTAGTATGAAGTGTGAAATAGGGATCCAGTTTACAAGAATTGTTAAGTGTATGTGTTTAAAAAGTTTTTTTTTAATAAACCTTTTTCTAGTTTGAGGAATGGTCATAGAAAGATGTGGCTTGTCCAGAGCCTACTAATTCAACATAATATTCCCTAAAAGGCTAATATACGTTTACTTTCATAAGAATTTGAAGGAAAACAATCATTATGATGGTTAAGAACATGGGTTTGGGCATCAGATAGACCAGAGTTTCTTTCAATCCCCGTTCATACTTTCTTCACTGTGTGACCTTAGGTGAGTTATTTGCCTTAGCTGATCCTCAATTTCCTCATTGGTAAAACAGAAATAAATACAGTACCTGTCTCATTGAGCTGACTGAGATGTAAATGATGTAAAATACTTAGTGCCTGATACACAGTAAATTGTTGTTATTGTTTACCCATCAAGTGACCAACTCATGCCTGTTTGCTCGGGGTTTCTCTGGTTTTATCACTGAAAGCCCCAAGTCTTGGAAGATTCCTTAGTCCTGAGAAAACTGGGATGTTTGGTCACCTTTAACCTACTGCCATGTGCAGTATGTGTTTTTTTTCCTCCATTAACACCACACTACTCAGTACCTACATTGATAAGCTCAACTTTTACAATATATCACAAAATGTAAATTTTTTTCACACACATAAAATTTATGCTCTTATCTCATTCCAGTTGAGTTCCCTGCTGCCAGGGCTTGTAGACATTCTTTGTCCATCAGAGCCTAATCTAGGATTTCCTCTGGTTTCCACTTGAGCCAAGATCAAAGAGCCCCCTCCCACTGCCAAGAAGGGGAAGGTGTAAGGAGAGGAGAAGTGGGGGTGGTGGTCAAAATAGGGCTAGACAGAAACACAAGGTATGATGACTCCAGGACATTGAAGACTAGGAACACTTGGCTTCCAGAATAAAGAAACACAGAACAGCCTCCCCGGGTATGAGTTGCTTCTAAACACCACCCTGGGAAAAATGGGATCCTGGCATGCACAGTTCATTCAGTAAGTACTGACTGAAACAACAATGTATTCTGGGTTTCTTTGACTTTCCCTAGAGAGTAAAGTGGTAGAAACTAACAGATAGATATCTGTTGTTTCGGCTTCGCTGGCATCCATTCACCCTTCTTCTGGTGATTGTTCTTAATTTTGCTTTGGGGAATCACCCCTCCTAATTGGACAAAGTCTGGCCAATGAAGGCACCCCTTCTCCCCTGGCCAAAGAATGAGCAAGTGACCCAAGTTCTGCCAATCAGATGCTCTCTCCTTTGAATTTGAATCTTGAGCCAAGTCTGTGAAGATTGAACATAGTTAGAGAAGATCCATGTCATAGGTATACCCTAAAGAAGGAGTTGGCAAACTATGTCCATGGACCAAATCTGGCCCTCTGGAAATTTTCATAAGTCAAGTTTTATCAGGACACAGACAAAATCATTTGTTCATTCGTTGTCTATGACTTTCATGCTACAATGATAAGATTGAGTAGTTATAATAGAGACTGTCCCACAAAACCTAAAATATTCACTACCTAGACCTTTGCAGAAAACGTTTGCTAATCTCTGCCCTCAAGGTATTTCCCATTAATTCCTGCTACCTAAATCCTACATGCTATTCTGGATCCTGCCCATTCCAGACCCTAATTCTTCAGGTTTTCTTGGAATCTGTGAGCGACTTCATATTTTTCTAATAATTTTTCTTCTTCTTCTTCTAAGTTAGAGTGAATTGGTTTCTGATGCTTACAACCAATGAAGACAAACATTCTGGCATTTAAATATGTTTTTAATCTTAAACATCATTTAGAGAAATGATTATTTGATTAAAATTTTTCTATCTGGCTAAATGTGACCATTTAGTATAGCACTGATGGGGGAGGAATCACATCTCTGTGGAGCAGAATGGGGGTGGCAAGGAAAGCAAGTAGTATAAGAAGGAGTAGAAATAAGAGTGGTATTAAAAAAATAAAATAGAGCATTCATTTAAAAAATTACTATTGCTTTGATTTGTTTTAGCCACAATATTTTAAGTATTTTAAATCTTCAAATAATATTAAAGCATAAAACTTTCATGTGTAGCTAAGGAGAACACAAGTTTATTGTTAAATAGCAGAAATAATAATCACTGAATCGTGGCATCATGGAATGAACATTGGGTTAGGAATCTGGAATTCTGGGTCCACATCCTATCTCTGGGATAACCTGTACATGAACATCACCTCTGAGACCCATAAGGTGCCACACAATTACAATATGTTATAATTATTGGTGGAAGGAAGAGAAAGTACAATCGCAGATCATGTCTGAAACCCGGGCCAAGAACCAGAGCCTGACTGGTGCCGGTGATTTCAAAAATGAATCCAGTGCCGATGCTTGTGTGAAGGAAGGAGACTGATCCTCTGGATTTGCAGAGTCCTGGAACACACCTTCGGTGATGAAAAACATCTCTTTGGATTAGGCAGCCTCCAATAAGTAGGCAGATTATCCAGCTTCCTTCGTTCAGAAGTGACTGGACTTGTTGGACCGCTTCCTAACTGTCAGGAAGGAAGAGGGAGGGATGTACGTGTTAAATCTAGTGCAAATATGAAGCGTGTTGAGTTGGTAGATGAGCTTCTTTCTGTGTATGTGCAGAGGATGACCAGGGAGTGAAAGTGGCTGGAGCCTGGGCTGATGGCTAGAGATGGGAGAAACCCCCAAACCAATTCTGAATGCTTGCACAGTCAGGGGGGCAGGAGCAGCTTGTGGTTTGGGTCGAAGGGATAGAAAAAAAATGAAAAAGGAAAGATTTGGAAATTCTTTCTTCCCTTCACCTTTCCTAGGCTGCTAACCATAGAAATTCCATGGAGCAGATTCCTGTTGAGCTAGAACCCACTATCCCTTGTAGAATTCAGGACATCTTTATTTTTGCCAACATAAAATAAAATGCAGCATTTCCTTCGATTACAGAATGTATGCAACAGACCAGCTGTTATTGGTGAAGCTGAGACTTGTCACTGATATAAATCACAGAAGTTTTCAAATCACATTACCGTGTTGTAGATCTCATGAAATGTTTGTGTCCATCATTACTTTGAAATTATGATAGAAATTAGACTCATTGATAGTCTTGTTCCTTAATGCACAAAGAAGTATGTTATTGATATATTATATATTTTTATTTTGCTAATTGTATTTCAGTGTAATTGGTTTCTTTGGCAATCCTATATATTTTATTTTGTACCTTGGAAAGTATTATTCTGAGAAGGGGTCCTGAGGCTTCACCAGACTGTTAAGGGCTCTGTCCCTGGAGCTGTGGCATAGCCCAACACCTTCCACCACCTCCATGCCCTCCACCCCTTGATACAAGCATTTGCGGAATGTAGAAACATGGACGACTGTTTCAGACAGTGTACGAAAGGAGTATTTCTGCATGGTGGCTATTGCTAGGTAAAACTTCTTGTTCTGGTTCTTGTAAGCAGATAAGAACTAGAAAATAATTACCAAAAATGAAAGTAGCTGTGTTCATATGGTTGCATTATCTTTTCAATACTATTTATAAACAGTGTGATTTCTTTTTTATATAAGTAATATATCTTCATTGTTGAAAAATTATAAAATGTAGATGAGGAAAAAGAAAAAATGTTCAGTCTTCCTAAACCAGTTTTTAAAAAGCATGTAGCATTAAAAAAAAAATGATGTGGAGCATCTGGGTGGCTCAGTTGGTTAAGCGTTGGACTCTTGATTTCAGCTCAGGTCATAATCTCATGGTTTGGTTTGTGGGTTCAAGCCCTGCATCAGGGTCTGTGCTAAGAGCACAGAGCTGCTTGGGATTCTCTATCTCCCTCTCTCACTGCCCCTCCTTTCTCTCTCTCCCTCCCTCTCTCTCTCTCTCTCAAAAATAAATAAATAAATAAATAAATAAATAAATAAATAAATAAACTTAAAAAATTAAAAGATAATATAGAGCTGTGTATTCCGACATGGCAAGATTTCTATCATATTAAATGGAAAAAAGCAGTCCATAAAACAGAATCTCGCTTTTTTTAAAAAACATCTTTATGAAAATGCCTAGGAGAGCACACATCCAACAAGCATTGGTATTACCAGTTTGCAATTATGTGTTAATATTAGTCAATACAAATTTTCTTAAAGAGAAGGAAATCCTTCCAGGTAAAGCTCAGTGTTGCTGCTGGCATTAGCAGCTTCGGGGCATCCCAGGTATATCCTGTGGCACCTGTAGAGGTGGCTCTTCACATCAGATGCCTGGTGCCTCAGGGGGGCCTGAGGGGACCCCCACTGAGCCGCCTGGGCCTCAGCTTTATAGACTGGAAGCCCCAGAAAATAGAAACATTTTAAGCTGCCTCAGTTATACCCACAATCAAATTGTGTCTTCCTGAAATTGCGCTCCCCACCCAGCCTCCAGGTTACTTTGATTGGATTTTGGTGTTCACAGATTTTCTTAGGACATTTTTAAAAAAGACTTTATGTTTTTAGAGCTGTTTTAGGTTCATAGCAAAATTAAGAGGAAAGTGCAAAGATTTCCCACATATCCACTGCCCTCACACAGGCATAGCCTGCCGTTTTAGTGACATCTCCTTCCAGAGTGGCATTTGTTACTGTTGATGCATCCATATTGACACATCATACTCACCCAGGGTCCATAGTTTTGGGACAGACGATAATGACATGTATCTACTGTTAGAGTTTCATGCAGATTATTTTCACTGTCCTAAAAATACCCTGTGCTCCATCCAGGCACACCTCCCTCCATCTTGGGACATTTTAAAGGTGGAAACTCTCATTCCTAAAAACTGGATTCAATCCCTTTTCATTGTCAGAGTGTGACTGTCAGTTCATTAAACTAAATGCATATCCTTTCCCCATCCCAGGGTCCAGGATCCTCCATACCCCAGGGAACCGAGTCCCACTGACGAAAGTGTGAATTGAGTTGTACCTGAGTTTTGCCTTATAGATACAGGTGTGGCCTTTTAGGCAGTAACAACTCTGAGCTCAGTCCACCCAGGCTCCAGTCAGGGGCTGGTGACACTGAGGAGATCTTGTCCCTGGACAGCTGGGATCAGGCTCTCTGGCCGCCACTAGGACGGCCAACCTGCTGAATCAGAATCTGCATTTTAATGGAACTGAAAACAATCTTGAGGGTTTTTTTTTTAAGTTTATTTATTTTTAGGGGAGGGGCAGAGAGAGAGAGGGAGACACAGAATCTGAAGCAGGCTCTAGACTCTGAGCTGTCAGCACAGAGCCTGACATGGGGTTTGAACTCATGAACTGTGAAATCATGACCTGAGCTGAAGTGGGACACTTCATGGAGTGAGCCACCCAGGTGCCCCAAAATCTCTAGGATTTTCTTCAAGTTTGGGAAGCACTGCTCTAATGCATACATACCACTCATTTATTCTCTCCACCAATGTTTATTAAGTGCACGGCAAGGGCCAGGTACTTTCAGGTGTTGGAGAGCGATGAGAAAAACCCAGCAATGGCTGCCAGCCAGCTGGAGGAAATGGTCACTGCCCAAGAAAACCAACAGGCAAACTCATTCCAGAGTGACAAAAGTAATACTGGAGAATGAGCGGCAGAGGCAGTGTGGGCGGGGCTGCTGCTTTAAATTGGGAGGGAGGGTCAGAGAGCGTCTCTCGAAGGAGGGGACATTTGAGTGGAGACTGAGTGACCAGGAGCTGGCCAAGGAAAGATGTGGGGGTGGCGTGTTCTGGACAGAGATAACAGCAAGTACAGATGCCTTGAAAGTGGGTTGCCACATTTAGCAAATAAAAGTACAAAATGCTCACTTAAACTTCTGCTAAACCACAAATAATTTTTAGTATAATTGTATCTGAAATACTGCACGGGACATACTTATACTAAAAAAGTGTATGTGGTTTACCTAAAATTTGAATATAACTGGACATCCTGTGTTTTATGTAGACGTTACCTGAAAGGGGACCAAAGAGGGAGCAGAGTTGGAGGGACACAAGGAGGAGCAGGTGACTGGGGCAGTCAGGGGGCAGGAGGCCATGAGCGGGGGTGGGAGAAATAGCAGGGCCCAAGTCTTGGGCTCCATCAAGGCAAGCTTTAAAAACCTCCGGTCACCAAAGGACTGTACTGACCACTACTGTTTCTTCCCCTTGATGAAGTCATCGGCTTTACCTTCCTGCAACCCTATGGTTTCTGGGAAGGGCTTCTTGGAAGATGAACAATTGTCCAGGCCATTACGCCTGGGTGGTGCTTCGGGAGACTTCGGGCCACTGGTTGACCTGCCTGAGCATAGCGTGCAGTATATATTGTTTGGTCTGAGCTTTTAAGTGCTCTTTCCCTGTTTGTTTGTTTAATTCCTGTGCTTTTGTATGTGACCCCCTATAAATCTCCCTCTCCTTAAGGACCATGTTTGACAACTTCATTTCCCCCTAACTGAAGACATTTCCCCTGCTAAGGGTCAAAAAGACTAATTACCCAAAATGGTGTATTGGAGACACGCTCGAGCCACACATGACCCAGAAGAGCCTGAGCCCAGTCAAATGAATAGAAGAATTCAGTGCGAGCAGACTTGAGCCCGGAAGCAGTGACGTCCTCGAAGCCCAACTGTATTCCTGTTGGAAAATAAACTCCTGACCCCTTCAACAACAAATGTGTGGAAGCTCATAGGAGAGGAGACCATAAAGGATATTCTGTTCAAACCTTTTAGTTTGCATGTGAGGTAACTGAGGCCCTGGGAGGATCATGGTTTGCTGAAGGACTCCAGATTGATGATGGGGCTGGGACCCATGTTTGGAGCATCCTAAGTCTCTGTCCAATGCTCCTTCCACCTAAGTTGGGCTGGGTGTGGGCTTGGTGTGGGCTTGGTGTGGGGGGAGATGGGAAGGGCAGCAAGACAGCAGCTGACTCTCATATAGTACGTTATGTAAAGCACTTCTCTACATGATATCATTAGAGGCAGGTACAATTTCCATTTTGCCGGTGAGGAAGCTGGAGCTCAGAGAGGTTAAGTGACTTGTCCAGGATCATACAGCTGTTATGTGAGAGAACCTGGAGTAACATCAAGATTCAGGCTTCTTGGTCTGTTTCTACTATAACCTGGAAAGAAACAGGCAATGAGTGAGTAAGTAGTACGTTGGCTACCAGAATTATCAGAGATCAGGGGCAGGCAGATGTGAGGGAAAGGTGGCTTGAGAAATCAGAAAGATTGCTCTCAGGGAGCCATGTTGGGCACTTTCATAATCCTCTTCAATGGTCACATCAAATTTACACTTGAGGAACTGAGGCTTGGAAAGGTGGGGTGACCACTCTTCTGGGTAGTAGCAGAGCTGGGACTTCAATCCAGATCTGTCTGACTTGAGAACCTCAGTAGGTCCCCACTGGGGTTTTTTGGGGTCAGTGAATGCTGGATGAAACTGGGCATGAGGGAGGCACAAAGAACATGCAAGAGAAAAGGACCAGAAAGGCTTAGAGGGCCAATGAATGATCTTGGGGGAAGGTGAGGAGGTCGGTGGAGCCTCTTCCCCCATCCACTGGCCCTCCCCTCTACTCTGCATGTGAATATTGTCCTAGAAGCATTAGCCTAATCCTCTCTTCATTTTAAAGTTTGTAGATTTGCTTGGGGGCTGAACTGGGGCTCTACCTGCATTGCTAGCAAGTTCCAGCCTTGGAACTGCAGTGTTCTGGCCCCTTGCTTCTCTGGCCACACCCAACAGGGCCTGCTTCCTCCTGAACTGCTCCCCCCTTCCAAAGACCACCAGCATTAGGCAGGAAACAGAGCTGGATCGTCTTGTTTTCAAGCAAGAACTTGCCTCATCTCCTCCTGCCTCCCTCCCCCAACCTTTCAGCCTCTAATTTTGTTTCCAAAATAATTGTGAGGTTTTTCTCCAACTGAGAGTCCCTGGTTGACTGCTAGTAGGGAAATTCCTACCGAGGCTCCCTGATCTTTTCTAGTCAACCATCTTGCTTGCTTGTTGAGAGAGGGCAGCTTTACGGACAGTCTTCTCATCCACCCCAGTACTTAGTTCAGTCCTGATGAGTCGTAGGTTCGCATTAAGTCTTTCTGCCCTGAATTGACAGTTCAAGGGAGTAAGAGATGGAATTATTCTGTGGGGCTGTCATCACTAATGTTTCCCTTGTTTAGATATCTTTTGTAGCTGAGGAATCTTTCAAGCCTGCAGTCTGGGACATTCTTCAGAAGCCTCCCCATTAGGCGAGTCACTGGATGACCCTCTTGTCCTTTGGGGGAATGCTGGGAGTCGGCACATCTGTTGCAGGGGCTCAGGGTTGACACACGGTCAGTGGAGCCTGCTGCCCACCAGCCAGCTGCCACTCTGCTGCTGCTTCTCATCACCCTTGGGCAGTGTCTGCTATCCTCAAAAAGTGAATGAAAATTTAAGTCCAAGAAAATATAAAAAGGTAGTTAGAAACTGTAATGAATATTTACTCCCAGCAGTAAGAGGCCAACATTTGGGGCATGTGGTTGGGGAGTACATGGGGATTCTTCATACTGTTTTTGCAACATATCTGTTGGTATCTGAAAATATTTCAAAATAAAATGATTTTTAGATAGATAAATATGTTTTGCAAACAGATTAAGTGAGCAAGAACATGAGGAACAGCATGGAGCAGTTGGAGGCAGGAAGTGAAGTGGTTAAGGTGAGGGCTTTGGGGTCAGGGACAGTGGGGTTGGCCTTTTGCTTTCCGATGTTAAGAGCTGTCATACCTTGAACAGGTTACTTAACCCTCTTCAAGTTCCAGTCTTTTTTCATCTGGAAAATGGGGATGTGAATGTTGACCTCTGTGGAGTATCAGGAGATTAAATGAGATAATACATATACCATATTTAGGATGATGCCTGAGGCTTAGTAAAGGGTTACTACATGGTAGGAAGAGGGCAGGAAGAGATACCGACTATACAACGTCTTTCCCTTCTCCAATCTCAATGATTTCCTGGTCTCTGCCTTTTGAGGCCCTATTCCCTACACCAGAAACCCACCACATTGTACCCAGCCCCTGGCTTTGACTGACAGTTGGGCCTGTGGGATGAAGTAGGGCCTCTCACAGAATGTTTCCTGACATTCCCAACTGGTCATCGTAAAGGGTCAGCAGGAAGGTGCTTATGGGTCCTTCTTACTTTTGACCTTGGGGCCTCTTTCTTTCTTTCTTTCTTTCTTTCTTTCTTTCTTTCTCTTTCTTTCTTTCTTTCTTTCTTTCTTTCTTTCTTTCTTTCTTTCTTTCTTTCTTCCTTCCTTCCTTCCTTCCTTCCTTCCTTCCTTCCTTTCTCTTTCTTTTCTTTTTTTTTCTCTTTTCTTTTCTTTTCTTTTCCTTTCTTTTCTTTTCTTTTCTTTCACTTATTCAACAAACCTTCATTGGGTAAGGGTAGAGGGAGGCATAGACCAGGCACTGAGGTTGGCATGGGGCTATAGCACAGAACAAAACTGACCTTGTCCTTGACCTCCAGCTACTTAAATTCTAGGAACTAGCCTTTCCCTGTGGTTTTCTCTGGCTCCCCTCCTCGGCAACACCCAGGCTTAGTCATTCCTCCAGAATGCAAACCCTCCTTTACTGCAGCATGCAGACAACTCAGGCTCACAAAGCCACAGAAGGCTGGGCACAAGGACAAAATGCTGGCACTCACTGCACCTGATCATTCTTTGGCTGTGCTCATTGAGTGTAACTCAGCCGTGGGAGAAACTAAAGTAGCCACTGGTACAAAGCTGCAACTGCCTTACCTGCAAATACTTAAACCCTAACTGACCATTCCACCCGCCCTGCTTCCATGTCCACTGTATGTTTCTAAACTAGTCTCTGCCCTAGACTCTCTCTTCCTTCCCTGTCTGCAGTCCCTATCAGTCTGAAACGCTTTTTCCAAATAGCTTTCCTTTTGTAATCAAATATGCCCTTCACCCCCCCACCATCCAGCCTTGCCCTTATCTTGCCTTCCCAACCAGAGCCAGGACACTGGTCCAACTCCATCAAGGGTTCACGCTTCCTAGTGTCTTGGATGCCAATTAATCACAAAATCAGCGTTAGCAAACCTTTCCGGACTCTCTGTCTGGCAATCTTTCCATTCATTTGTTTTACAAGAAAACTGGAGTAACAATCCAAAACAGTACAAACTGGAGGAGAAAGAATTTCATCTCTCTTACCCTCTTACACGTTCACAATTGGTAGCAAACCTATCATTTGTGGAAACTATTTACCTTGAATGTCCTCAAAAAGATACTGCCATTATTTCCCTTTTGTAAATCATTTTAATATTGTTGATTGAGAACTCCTGTGTTTTACAACCAATGGAGAAAATCTTACATACCCTTCACAACTAATACCTATAATAGACTAAAAGATAACTAAACACAGAACTAGAGGAGGGACTCCAGAGAGTTCCGTATGGGGAGATTATAAGACTCAATCTTGTAAAGGTGAACCTTGTGTGTGTGTGTGTGTGTGTGTGTGTGTGTGTGTGTGTGTGTGTGTGGCCAAGCCAAAAAAATGATATTTAACAATTATTTTGTCGTTTTTTTATATCATGAAAAATAAGTCACCATGAAACCCAAAACGGAAAAAAAAAAGAGCCCACCCAGGTTCTAGACTCAGATGCAGTCCAGGTTATTTCTCCTTTCCACCACGTACTTGCTCGTAGAATCGATAATAAAAATTAAAAGAGAGAATAGAGATTATTTACCACCATGCCGCAGTAAGGGGGCTGTTTGCCCCCTTACCTATACTCTTTCTTTTAGTAACATGACCTTGATTTTCATCTGAGCATATAGACTCCTTTGCAGATAGGTGCAGCCACGTGACTAGGCCAGTGAGTTCTGAGCAGCAGCCTTGCATGGGACTTCCCAGGAAGTCTCCCTACATAGAGGAGATGCTCTTCATCATCCTTCCTATTACTGGTCACCATCCTATTACTGGTCTAGACTCTGGACATGATGGCTTGTGCCCCAACTGCCATTTTGGAGCATGAGGAGGAGGGCCACCCTCCAAGGGTGGCATTGCAGAGAGCTAAAGAGCTTGGGTCCTTGATGAGTAAGGAGCTGCTGTTTCAGCTCTGGACTTCCTGAGGATTTCTTTTCATAAAGTATAAGTTAATTTTTCTCATATTTAAACCATTATTTTTTAGGTCTTAGTTTCTTTAAGTGAAGCTAATCCTAATTAATACACTATAATTATTATTGTCATCACCATTTTCTTAGCACCAGCCCCCAATCCTGCTTCCTCACAGATTCCTTCTTTTAGGCCATTAGAGACAGCCTAAATGTTATCCATAGCACAACAAATCTTGCCTTGGTTCTGATCTCTGTTGCCAATCCATTCATGCCTTTAATGTGGGGGCCCCTACGTCCTTCTGGTCCTGATGACATGCATGGTATCTGTTCCCCACTGCTCTCCCTCCTCTGTTTCCCCTTCTTTGTGCATTTCTGACTCTATGTCTTTCCCCATTTTTTATGGCTCTTCTTGAAGAATTCTCAACTGACTGGGTGGGACTAAAGTACCTTGAAGGCAGAGGAAGATTTGGACTAGGTGGGGGGAGGCATTCCAGGTGGGAGGGAAAAGCAGATGGAGCATAACTGGGGGCTAGATGGGAAGTGGCTGCAGGTTTCTGCTGAGAGTGGTGAGATATCAGATTGAGGTGGGAAGGGGGTGGGGGGCTGGGGGAGCCTATTATGGGGGGTCTTCAAGGCCCAGGAGAAGAGTCTGGAATTGATCCCGAAGGAAATATAGAGTCCTGACAAGTAACTGAGAGAGGGCAGGGACACAAGGCAAGTGATGTTTCCAAAAAAAATGGATCTGGCTGAAGTATGCAAAACAGATTGAAGGCAGGAAGAGCCTGGAGACAGGGAGACCAGTATAAATCTTCCACCCAGTAATCAGATGGTCAAACATTGTCAACAGACTTTGAAAGGGGCCGTATGAAACAGCAAAATTAAAGTGCAGTGATTTCAGTTAAGCAGAATAAGAAGCCTTAAACAAAGTCTTTCCCCAGAACTTCTGTCACAGAGAAACTAGCAAGCTTCCAAATAGTGAAAATTGGTTCAATCCTTTTGGAAAATAATTTGGCACTATGGATCAAGAGCCTTAAGAATGTTTCACACCCTTTGACCCAGTAATTCTACTTTCTGGGAATGCTAGGGAAATAATCCAAACTAGAGAAAGAAAAAAAATTCATGGAGATTTTAATCACAGAACACTTGATAAGAACAAATAAGAGACCATCTAAATGCTCAGCCACAGGAGGATGGTTAAGCAAACTGTGGCTCTCAGTTACATGTTACTGAGTCCTTAACTCTGAGGAATAAGAAGACCAGACAGTGACGTGGAAATGCCCAAGACATAACAGGAGGAAAGCAGGATGCAAAATACATTGAGTGTATTTCACACAACAAACATCCCATATGTAGAAAAGTAATATTCTGGGTTACTCTCAGTTATTCCATTAAAGTGGTAGGACTCTAGAGTTTGTTTCTTCTCTCTTAAAAAACTTCTTTTTTTCTCTCCAATACACTTTTGTTACATCTGTTCTTTTAATTATAGGGAATGTCAAGGAGAAGTCTTATTTTTTATTCTACTCTGAATTGTTTGGCTTCATAAGAATGTATTAACTGTGTGCGACTTGCATGGTTTTTTTAAAAAGTAAATAATTTTTCAAAGACAAAATATATTGATAAATGTGGGGAAACCATGAGAACTGCTCATGTCATCACAGACTTAGATACTTATATTCATCTTCCCTCTGACGTGGTTTTAAAAAAAGGTATAGGCTTTCGAGTGTTGGGGGGCTTGGTATCTGAGTTTGATCTCCTCTTAGCAGGATGACGATGGCTCCATCATTATCTGTAAAGTAGGGAGTCGTGCCTTCCTTACATAATTATGGAGGAAATCAAGGGAGAAAAAGTACAGAGGAAGAAAGTGAGAGAAATCTCTTGGCACAGTGCTCTGCGTTTAGGAGACACATAGTAATGGTGGCTGCAAAGATGGAAAGCTCTCGTGTTCTCCCTTCTGTTTTCTGTGTCTTACAGGTGGATAGTTGGCAGTTTCTGGGCTGACTGAGGAGGGAGGCAAGCCCTGAGCAGTTTCCTCAGCCCCAGTCCCCTCCTGCTTCTGGGTTGGTGCCGCCCTGACTTTCCCCACTCTGATCCCACAGGGCGATTTCAGCTCCCCCATCTCCCTTTGCAGTGCTTTCCCCTCTGCCTGGACCACAGTTTTGCAACAGTGTGTCATGTAGAAAACAAAGGTTTTTTTTCAAAAGGAAGTTCTATTTTCCATACGCTCAGCCAGCATATATTTAAGAATGGTTTTGTGTTTTCAACATTAAGGTTGAATCAGAAAGTGACTTTGTTTGCTGAGATCATTCAGTTATACCTCCCTTGACCCCCGCTTTATGCAAGTCCCAGTTCAAAGCCCAGCTCAAAGCCACACATGCCTCTTGAAAGACATCATACAATTTTAAAGGGTCACTGAGATCAGGAGAGAGAGGAGGAAGAAGACAACGATGACTAGGAGACCACGTGGGGCACAGCCAATTAATGGCAAAAATGATTTTGGGGGTTTAGTACCCAACTTCCCCAATATCCTGCTTAATAAAACTTTCAGACTCACTCATCTTTTCTGGTTCTCAAGGGCTACTTAAGTTTGGGAACCCATTCAAAACCTTATTAGAATCCAGGGAGATGATGTTTATTGGCTCTGCATGGTCTGCTAAGCCTGCTGGTCTGTCCAGGGGATGCCACGTGTTGGCTCCCTGGTGTTCCCAGCGTACCAGGCACTGATGCTCTGGAAGCGAGGAAGTCCCCTTCCTTCCCCACCCTGGATTCTGTTCTGCGCCAAGGATGTGGACAGTCTGGGAATAAAAACATCGTATGTGACTCTTGCACCATAGATTCTGCCCCTCCAAGAAGAGGGAAGCCAAGAGGGGTGGTCACATGAGAGAACAAAGCTGGGCTGAGGACCGTGTTCTCTTTCCCTCAAAGTTGCTTTGGCCCCTTTTGCCCCAGGACTTGCTCACTGAGTCCTCCAGTTTCATTTTTTAGTCAGCAGTGCTGTGAGGTGAGCTGACTTAAAACGAAAGCTGTTGAATTCCCAGCACCAGTTGCCTACTAGATGTTTAGTGACGTTTGATGAATACATGAATGCATGCACACATGAACAAATAAATGAAACTTTCCATTCGTTCCCACATCACTGCTTCCCTCTTCCCATATCTTAGCTCCCACTGGCAGATGAAAAGTGTGGTCGCTATTGTCAAACCATCTTTCCTTGTTACTGATTTTTAAATATATTTTTTATAGAGAGAACATGCTCAAGTGAGGGAAGGGCAAAGGGGGAGAGAGAGAATCTTAAGTAAGCTCAACGTTCAGCATGGAGCTCAATGTGGGGCTCAATCTCATGATCCTGGGATTGTGATCAGACCTGAAATCAAGAGTTGGATGCTCAACCAACTGAGTGAGCCACCAAGGTGCTTCTCCTTGTTACAGATTTTTAAAAGAATTGTGACTTTAAGAGAAAACAAATCTAGAATGTTATTTGCAAAGAAGAAATCTGAATTCTATAACTATATGGAATAGAACTGCCCAGTGAATGGGAACCCTAGTGCCAAACTGTATGTGGTAAAAAAAAAAAAAGTCTAGTTTCTCAAAATATAAAAAGAAAAGAAGAAAGGGAGGATGGGAAGGAGGGAGAGAAGACAGAAAGAAGGAGAAAGAAGTAGAGAAAGATTGAGAAAGAAATTCGAGTGCTGGTCCTATGGCCCCCACTTGGCTGCTCATGGCTTTGTAATCTTGATCCTCAGTCTTCCCAACTGAGAGGTTGAGCGGTCAGTTCTGACTTTATGATTGCATCTGAATCGTGGTGGTGGGGGTGTCAAAGTCTTTGGTGGGTGGGGGGCCCTATTAACAATGCAGGTTCCTGAGCCCCACCCCTAAGACTTCAGAGAGGATACTCTGGCTCCTGAAGGGTGAGACTCTGGGACTGGGAAGCACATCAGTGTTCCTCAGTGTCCTTGGAGTAACAGCCAACCCCGTAGGGGCACGCTGTAGCTCTGGTCTAGATGGGAATGGCTTGTTGATAGGTGCTGGAGTCCAAGGGAATGGTACATTAGCATCTTAGAGACTAGAAGACTCTCTCAAGGTGGCCTTGGCCTTTGGCTGTCAGGACTTGTCAAAGGGGGTTAGGATTAATGCAGGTGTACTGGTTCCCTGGCTGTACTTATGTGGGTGGGGATGGCTATGAACATACAGGAGGTGCTTCCTGCATTTTCTGAGCACTTTCCCCTCCATGATCTCATCTGACCTTCAGGATGAAATAAAGGTCATTTCACTGATTTATTCACTGATGAGGGAACGAGACACAGACGCAGAGGCTTCTTGCCCGAGTATACACTTCTTTCCTGGCAACCGGGCAACGGTTTAGAGCTCCCTCCTGGTGTAATGGTCTTCCCAGCGTGCCGCGTTGCAGAAAACTGTGTGTTTATTAAACTAAAGGACTGAGCAATTATTAGCAATAAGTTTCTAAAACATCTTACTTAGCCGGAACAATGACAAAGTTCCAGTGTAGACTGAGATTACTACTATAATGAAATTAATGATGGAAATTCTAAGAAGCCCTGAGGGTGTAGTCTGTGCAGTGTTGTCTTGTGGTGAGTGGGTGACAGTGTGTATATTATATATATATATATATATATATGCATTCATGGGCTTTGAATAAGAGATTGAAACGGATATATGAAATGTTAACAGCAATTATGAGTAGTGAAATTATAGGTGATCTTATTTTCTTCTTGATATTTTTATTATATATTGCTTATATTGGTTTTTTTTAATTTTTTAAATGTTTTATTTATTTTTGAGACAGAGAGAGACAGAGCATGAGCAGGGAGGGGCAGAGAGAGAGGGAGACACAAAATCTGAAGCAGGCTCCAGGCTCCAGACTCTGAGCTGTCAGCACAGAGCCTGATGCGGGGCTCGAACCTGCAAACCATGAGATCATGACCTGAGCCGAAGTCAGATGCTTAACCAACTGAGCCACCCAGGTGCCCAGGTTATATATATTTTTTTACAATGAGTCATTTTTTTCTTTTTAATCAGAAAAATTATACATGTAATACATGTGTTTATAGATACTTTAGAGTTTTTAAGATGAATTCACTTACTGGTGGATTTATTCTTACTCTATAAAAGTGTTCTAAGCTGGTATTATTTTATTATCCCCATCTGCCAAAGGAAGTAACTTCCCTAATATCACACCGCACAGCTTATAAGAGGTGACACAAACCCAGGTCTCCCAATTGCTTTTCACATTTCTTCTCTCTCTGAGACCCTGTATTTTTTCATTTGTTTGAGTGAGTTCTGGTGCAGCGCCCCTGCCTCACACACAAACCTGTGGTCCTGCCCTCACTTCTCCTCCCTCCAGTGACCTCTGCCTAATACAAGAAACCCCAAGGTGAGTCTTTTCCTGTGTCTCCACCTTCACTGTGCTGGGAGCAGCCTGCTGCCCATGATAGGGGTGCATGTTCACACATTGGTGAGATGGATTCTTTCACTCAACATGGGGCATGTTGAGACTGGAGTGTGGGTGCCCTCTTGCAGGGCTCCCAGGGAAAAGGCCAAAAGAGAGAGAGTGTCCCTTGCAGCATGGCAGGGGTGGGGGGGGGTTGGAGTTGAGCCATTCTGGCTATCTGGAGGGTGACCTGAGCGTGAGCCACCGCACTGCCCTGGACACTAGGTGGCAGAGGGCAGGGAAGTGGTGACAATGAGGCTGTGCTGTGCTTCTCAGAGGTTACCACTCTCCCTGCCCAGGGATTGTAAGTGGCTCTCCTGAGTGGTGTTGGATTTCTTTCTTTCCTGTGATCAGGTAACAACAGTCCCTGGACCACAGAACAATGGACTGAGTCAGGGGAGGAGAAGAGAGCAATGTCAGGCCAGGAGGGTGGTGTGGAAATGAGTGGGGCCCGGGCATCCATCCAGACTCACGGGCATGTCTTGCATGACTTGACTTGCCATATAACTTTTATATGCCCGTTCCCTTATTTTTAAAATGGCGATGAGGTTCGTCATGTTGATAATGCTTTTCTTGCAGGATTGTTGTAAGGTTTAAGTTGATTCACTTGCTCAACAAATTATTTATTATCCATTGTGTTCCAGATCCTGTTCTAGCTGCTGAGAGTAGAGCAGTGACCAAGACAGAAATAGGCCCAGCCTTCATATGGGGAGACAGACAATAAGCAGGTAAGTGTATAATAAAACTTCAGACTGATGAGTTCAATAAGAGAAATACAGCCGAGTAAAAGGAATAAAGGGGTAGAGGAGGCTATTTTATTTGTTTGCGTCTTTGTTTGTTTGTTTAATGTACTTGGGACTCAAACGTACAACCCCAAGATCAAGAGTCACATGCTCTACCGACTGAGCCAGCCAGGGGCCCCCAGGAAGCTTTTTTTTTCTTTTTGTAATGTTTTTATTATTGAGAGACAGACAGAGACAGAGCACAAGTGGGGGAGGGGCCGAGAGAGAGGGAGACCCAGAATCTGAAGGAGGCTCCAGGCTCTGAGCTGTCACCACAGATCCCAGTGCAGGGCTTGAACTCACAAACCCTGAGACCATGACCTGAACCAAAGTCAGACACTTAACCAACTGGGCCACCCAGGCACCCCTCCCAGGACGCTATTTTAGATAAGGAGTTAGAAGAAGACCTCTCCAGGGAGGTGACCCTGGAGCAGAGGCCGGAAAGAAGTGAGAGAGTGAGCTGGGTGGCATCTGGGGAAACATCTTCAATGCAGAGGGAATGGCCAAGTGCAGCAGCACGGGTTTAAGTGTGACAGCAGATGTAACAGTCCTGGCCTATCGAATGGGAACAGAAGGACCCTCCAAAGTGGCTATTCGTCACTGATCTCTTGACCCCCTGAAAACTAACAAAGAAATGAGCAGTCACAGAAAGACAAGAATTAAACTTGATATTTCCAACGTTCCCTGGGGTCCTACCCATGAGCACCACTTTGGGAATAGGCAGAAAGAAAAAGAAAACACTTCCTTCATGTCTGAGCCAGGAACACCTTAAGTTTCATGATTTGCCTACATGTCAGTCTCCTTGCTGGGACGTGGCTTCTGGAGGCAGGACTGCCTCTCACCTCTCAGGAGTCCTGGGGGGTGGGGCACACAGCCTTTGGAATCCTGGGTTGCAGTGCTGGTTCTGTCATGTACTTGCTGTGTGAGTTCAGGTCTGTTCCTTATCTTTCCTGAGCCTTGATTTCCTCATCTGTGAAGTGGGGGCATTTTTATAGTCAACTCACAGGACTGCTGTGAGAAGGAACAGGGCCTACCATGTAATAAGTACATTATAAGTTGTTCATTGACAATGGCCATGTTCCAGAGGCATGGCATATAGGAAGTGCTCAGTACATTTTGTGGAATGAAAGCTTTAGTGAAGAAAATGGTGCATGAAGGATTGCGTATTTAGAACTGCTGCTATTGCCCATGGGAAATGCAGTGTCCCCAGGAGGGACACAGCCATCATCTTGGAACACATATGAGACAGGCAGGCAGAGCTAAATCCTTGAGTCTAATCCTTGCTTGGGGGCTGATATTCACCTGGAGCTAAAAAGCAGCCTATTTGCTTCCCACCTAGGCACTGGCTGTCTTCCAGCTTCTGCACGTAGGGTCTCCCCTCAGCCCTCTGGAGCCTTACGTGGGCCTTGGACTCATCCCAACCCACCCCCCAGTGTCATGTTGTGGCCATCTCTGTGATTCGTGGAATGCAGCCTTAGAATCAGGTGACACAGGCAGAAGATAAAGCAGAAATCTCAGGATGTAGCTAGATGTAAAATATACCTTAAATTCACATGTTCCAAAGGGGAGCCCAGCAAAAATGATCTTGGTTCATAATTACCCATGTAATTGTGTGGATTAGAAACATTGAAACAAGCAGCCCATGGTCCTGGAGAAGAGGATTTGAAGGGGAAAAGGAAGAACCCTCAAGTGGAAGAACTTGGTGCTTACGTGGCCACAACTGGCTGATGGAGGAGGTAGCCAGGGATCGGCAGTAGATTCTGAGCGGCTGGCAGGGGCATGTGCGGTACAAGCCTAAGAAAGTGTCTCCCCAGGTACTTCTTCCTTGCTTGCTCTAATTCCAAGCCACCGCGGCAGCATTTTGCTTGCTTACCTAAGACCCCACCCTGGCATGAAAAAATAATGGTGACCTTGAGATCTTGCCCTCACTCTGCCCTGTGTAACTGGATGTAATGCAGATTGAATGTGTCTCTCCTCACTTCTCTGAGTCAGGGGTAGGGAACTAGAGAGTGTTTATGTCTTCTAAAATATGGGGAGGTGACCACAGGCTGGGCCTCTTGCCCTCACCTCTACTTCCATTCCTTGGGTTCTTTGTCCAGGCAGGCCAGACTCAGCTGAGTGACCCTTGAATGAGCTGCATTACTGACCTTTGGTATACCAATGCTAGGAATTTGGTGTGTTTAAATGAACTGGGCTGCAGATCTAGGCCAAAGTGGTGTTTCACGCTGGAGGGTTCTGTTAACAACAGGTATCTGAAACCAGGGAGAAAATAAGGTATAAGGATCCCCCAAATAAGAGACCAAAGAACTGGCTGACAGCCCTTGGCTGTTGGCTGTAAGCAAAGGCCTTAATCTTTTTTAGTATTTGTTTTTTCTTCTATAAAATGAGGATAATTCCTGCCATACTCAACACACAGGGTGCCTGAGATTCACAGTTAAGCAAATTTACAACCCATAGTATCAAGTGGTAGGAAATTCATGGCTTCCCTCACACAGAGGTTGTGAGGCTCCCCTACACAGTTAACTCAATGACCAGCACATAACAGATGCTCAATAAAGCTTTATAAATAAATCTCACTGTTGCTCATAAGAATTCTGCATGTGCAAATGTGATCCTACATCACACAGCCAGATAAACTACGACTTTTTATTTTCATTTTTAAAAAGTGTTTATTTATTTATGTTGAGAGAGAGAGAGCACAGCTGGGGAGGAGCAGAGAGAGGGAGAGAGAGAATCCCAAGTAGATGCCATGCTGTCAGTGCAGAGCCCATCACGGGGTTTGATCTCACGAATTGTGAGATCGTGACCTGAGCTGAAATCAAGAGTTTTTGAGTCAGATGCTCAACCAGCCTAGCCACCCAGGCGCCCCTTATTTTCGTTTTTATTATCCTGGTTACACTGCTCTCTGTTCCAACCCAGGCAGTTACCTCCCCTCCAGGTGACTTTAGTAATCTCCCTGCCTTCCTCCTTTTATCTGGCCACTCCACAATTCAGCTCCACACAGTCTCTTCCTCAAACATCATAATCATCTCATTGTTTCTCTTGAAAAACAGTGTCTTTTATGGGCACATGACCTCAGCACCCTCCATATTGGTCTTTGAAGCAGCCCCCGTTCTCTGCTGTTGGCATCAGCCATCTCTTCCTCGCACCTCTGCTTATTGCTTGAGCTCTCACTGCCGTGTAGAACACCCTGGTCTTTTCTCTCACCCTTCCTCAGTCTCAACCCTTCATAGCTGACATCAGCTCCTTCCTTTAGGAAGTTTCCTGTGGTTTACCCAACCCACAGACCAGTCAGTTTATATGGGCTCAGTTTGCATTCTACAAGTTTGCTTTTGTCTGCCCATAACTTCTACACGTTCTTTGAGCCATGTGGCAGGGACTAGGTCTTGGGTTTCTTTTGGATTCCCAGCTGTACACATCCCAGGAGGCTGGCCTTGACCATGAGGCTCTCAACTCATCATCTACGTTATAGGCCCCTTTTTAGCAGCAGAAGTCGCTTCAGGAGTGATGCCACCCTCCCATGAAACATCTTATGTTGAATGCCAAGGTGGGTCCCTACCTCCCACCACACCCAGGAAAGCTTTCAGCTGGTGCCTGCAAGAGTAAACCCTGCATGACTCACAGCTGTCCCACTCACATGTAATTGCTCTTATTTTCTGATTTGGCAAGAACCTTGAAGCCAGAAGAAATCCATGCAAGGAGTATGTCAGAGCCCTGGGTCAATGTCTCTTCAGCAGGCTTAAATTTTTCTCCTAGTTTATTTTTCTGTGTATACCTACAGACAGATGCCCAGGCTGGGTCTCCCCTCTTCCCACCCACCTCCCAGTACTCTGGTTTGGGTCTAGGCTTACCCAGGAAAGAGCGATCCTGGGCTCCATGTGCAGATTTGCTCCCAAGTTTCTCTTCTCTCCTTTTGTTTCTGTTCACTTGGCATTTGTGTGTGTGCTTGGCACTTGGCACAGATGGAAGATAAATAGGAACCTGTCTTCTCTGGAGAGTGCTACAATCTGGGGGAACTTACCCCACTGGTGACAGGCTTCTAAAGAGAGCCTCTGAATTTGTGGTCTCCTCTCACTTCCCTAAACATTTGGGGTTAAAGACCACGTTGAGAATATTTTGAAAGCTATGGATTCTCTCCCACATATCCAATAGTTTGCATAAAACCCAGGGATTTACAGACCCCATGAAGCCCATCCACAAACCCATGGGCCCTGCTCTTAAAAAAATTGACATGGATGAGGCGAAGGAAAAAAAAGCTCAAAACAACCTAAAAATAGAATACAAATAGAAACGAATGAACCTAACTCTATTTCAAATAAATAACATTACCACACTGAAGGGAGAGTAAACAAAAACTAATTGGATTCTAGCTGAAGGAGTTTTTCCTATGGCAGCGTGGGTTAGCGGTCCTAAAGTGCTTTTTATGTCTGGAGAATTGAGCAAATACATAAATATACTGTGGATAATGGGAGCCAGTTCTTGCTGTTAGAGAAGGGAGCTACAGATGTAAAGAGAAGGAAGACTAAAATGAATCTGGTGGTATTGAATTAGAACGGGAGGTATCTGTATGAGTTCATGGTTGTGCGCGTGCGTGCATGTGTGTGTGTGTGTGTGTGTACAGATATAGAAATAAATTAAGTATAAATATCACTTTATATTTCTTATTTCTATCTGCTAAAAGGCTTAGAAGTGGACACTCAGTAGCACTGAGCACACCTGGCATCCAGATCTTGGTTTCTAAATACGATTATGCACTAAAAGGAAACAGGGCTCCTTGGAGAAATGGCTGGTTTCAGCACACAGAGAAGGAAAGTGCTGGATGAACTTAGAATATCATGTTGTTCCAGAAACCAAGGAAATGCTAAAAAGATAGTGGCAATATGTCAAAAGGACAGAGGTATCAGAAGAAGCTCCCACTGGTCAAATCTGGGGCAATCTGAACATTAAAATAAATAACAATGGTAATGTTACCACAGAATTTTCATAGAATAAAATAAGAACCTATGAACTCATAGTATCCAGAATACATAAAGAACTTATGCAACTCAACACCCCAAACAATGTAATTTTTAAAATGGGCAGAATATATGAACAGACATTCTCTAAAGAAGACACACAGGCCAACAGATATATGAAAAGATGCTCAACGTCTTTCATCATCAGGGAAATGCAAATCAAAACCATGAAGAGATATCACCTCACACCTGTCAGAATGGCTAAAATAAAGAAGACAAAAATAACACATGTTGGTGAGGATGTGGAGAGAAAGGAAAGTTTTTTAAAAATTCCAGTATATTAGTTCTTATGCACTGCTGGTGGGATTGCAAACTGGTGTTGTCACTCTGGAAAACACTATGGAGATTCTTCAGAAAGTTAAAAGTAGAACTACTCTATAGTCCAGTAATCACACTACTAGGTATTTACCCAAACAATATAAAAACACTAATTCAGAGGGATACATGCACCCTGTGTTTATAGCAGCATTATTTACAATAGCCAAATTATGGAAGCAGCCCAAGTATCCATCAATAGATGAGTGGATAAAGAAGATGTAGCATATATATACAATGGAATATTATTCAACCATAAAAAAGAATAAAATCTTGCCATTTGCAACAATGTGGATGGAGCTAGACAGTATAATGAATGCTAAGCAAAACAAATCAGTCAGAGAAAGACAAATACCATATGATTTCACTCAGATGTCAAATTTAAGAAACAAAATAAATGAACAAAGGAAAAGTGAGCGAGAGAGAAGCCAAAAAACAGACTCTAAACTAGAGACAACAAACTGATGGTTACCAGATGGGAGATGGTGGGGTGATGGGTAAAATAGGTAAAGGGGATTAAGACTACACTTACCATGATGAGTAATATACAGAATTGTTGAATCACTGTATTGTACTCCTGAAACTGATATAACACTGTATGTTAATATACTGGAATTAAAAAAAACTTTAAAGATCTGCGAGCTCATACTAATGTAAATAAATAAGTACTAAGGAAGAACTCTCCCTTATAGAAGAATACCAACTGATAAATGTAGAAAGAATGAAGTTAGAATTTAATTATTGTGCAACCACTATAGTAATAATTGACAGAAACAAGAATCATCAGTGGATGCTAAAACTTGGAAGTTTGGTGAAGAACAAGATATTTACATAAATGGAAAGCACTCTCTCCAAATTACATATGAGCTACAAAGGGAAATTAGTAATTTCACAGTGGGTTCACCTGGTGAACACAACCATAAGCACTGAATCGGTTAACAATACTGATAAGGAGACAAACTGACCTCATGTGTCCCCGATGTGATGCCCTGAGAGGGCCTCTGTATCATTTCGGTGGTGCATCTGCCAAAACCGCATAGCCTGCATCGAATTGTGAGGAACCATCATGCAAATCAAACTGAAGCCCCTTCTACAGGATAACTGGCTTGTAACTAAAGGGGGAAAAAATCCAGTTCATGAGGTTACTGAAAGACTGAGGACCTGATCTAGATTAAAGAAGACTAATGAGATGTGAATAAATAGTAAGTGCAATGTGTGACCTTGGCTTGGACACTGGATCAGGGGGAGAGAAATAGCTATGAGATAGGACATTGTTGAATCAGTTGGTGACATTTGCATATTAACTGCATCAGATAATTTTGAATCCATATTGTGTTTACACACACATATACAATCTACATACATATGTATGTACATATTTATCCACATACACCCTTGGGGACAGGCTGAAGCTGCAGGTTACAGCTGGAATTTCTTCTTCAGGCAAACTTCAGTTCTGCTCCTAAGGCCTTTCAACTAATTGAGTGAGGTTCACCCAGATTATGTTAGATAATCTTTCTTACTTAAACTGATGATAGACTTTAATCATATTCACAAAATACCTTCACAGCAATGTCTGGATTAGTATTTGATTGCAATACTGGAGACTATAACCTTGCCACGTTGTCACACAAAAAACTGGCCATTACATAATCCCAGCATCTACCCCACGGCTCTACCTGCTCAGTATGTGTTTGTGGAGTGAAATGGCTCATTTCTAACCATTTTTCCGGGCAAACCTCAATGTCTGACCACAGCCACTCCACTGTCAGCAGGTGGTTATCAAGCACAGTGCAGGGGATGATACCAAAAAGGCACGAGTCTATGGATCCCCTAGTCTAGGGAGACAAAACACAGCCAGACGGGTACAAGACAGCTTACAGGTGCATTCCCACTTGAATGCCTAAGCTACCAAGTCTTATCCATCTTCTTGTTACTACCTTTCATAGGTTCCTCTTTTCCAGCTGTGGCAGCCCCTTGGCTGGAGTTCCTATGTCTAGCTTGCTCTCCCTCCAGGTTGTCCTATGTCTGGGCTGTTGGTGGAGTTGTCCTTGGACATGACTTTAGTCATCTCCCTCCCTGCCTAAAAACCACAAGAGCCCCTCATTAGTCAAGTCAAGCCTAGACATCTCTGCCTGGCTTTCAGGCTCCCCATAACCTGAGTGACACGACAGCTATCTTCATATTGGTGAAGGGCTGTCAGAGAGAAGAAGGATTAGTCTGATTCTCTGCTGCTCCAGCAGGCAGACAGAGATGATAGATGGAAACTATAGGGAGACCTCGGTGCCTCAATAGAAATAATTCTTTACTTTTAGTGTGTGAACGTGGGTTGCAGGGGTGGGTGGGGTAAAGGTTGTATTTCTGGAGCTCAGTGATGTAAGGAATATTGTGTGCGGCACCCACAGGATTTCTTCTCTACTTACCAGTCACAGGTGGCAGGAAGTCACAAAATACCGCACATCCAGTCCCAACATCAGTCGTGTGAAATTTATGATCGTTTCGACAGACTATTGTTTACCAAGCCTTCTAAATCACAGGAGGAATATTTTAGATTCTCAAGAAAATATGTGTTTGTTTTGAAAGCCTCGTGTTTGTGTGGAATGTTTGTGTTAGAGAGAGAGGCAGGAGCCAAATTATGTAAAGCCTGGTTGGCCACGGTGAGGAATTTGGCAACTGAAGCGGGGCAGGGACGTGATCCTAGAATGGAAGCAGGAGACCATGAAGAACGAACTTCATAACAGCAATGTCACGGATGGCCTTGAGCAGCAGTGAGCTCCCAAACACAGGAGTGGGGATGGGGAACCAGTGTCAGGGATGCTGCAGAGTGCGGTTGGACCCCAGGAGGTATGCTGAGCAAGACAACTTCTAAGAATCCTCCTACCAGGCCCACCTTCCTCGCCCCAGCCTCAGAGCTCTAGCCGGGATCTCTGCAGTGTCTGCCGAGAGGTGGCGCCAAACAGTCTCCCCACTCAGAATCTCGGGCACACCTGCCTGCTCTCCTTTCTGGCATTCAGATTCTTCATACCCACAGCAATGCTCTTGATCATAAATTATTACAAATGGCAACAAGCGACTGATGGAATAAGCTATTGTACATTCACATAATGGAATGTCGTGTAGCTATTTCCAATGAGGTGATAGAAGATTTCATGTGGAAAGAGGGTACCGTATACTATTACGTGAAAGAAGCTGGTCACAGTGAGACCTGAATTTTAAATATAAACCAAAAACACATAAAATACTGGATGATGTGTACATCAAAATATTGTCATATGCTCTGGGTAATGGGATTGGAGGTTATTTTCTTTTTATCTATTTTTCTAAATTTTATAAAATTAGCATGATTTGACTGGTACCGGCTTTTACGAAAGTATTTTTAAAAATATTTTATGTGTTTTTGAGAGAGAGAAACAGAGTGAGCACGGGAGGGTCAGAGAGAGAGGGAGACACAGAATCCGATACAGGCTCCAGGCTGAGCTGGCTGTCAGCACAGAGCCCGACGCGGGGCTCAAACCCACGAACCATGAGATCATGACCTGAGCCGAAGTCAGACACTTAACTGACTGAGCCACCCAGACACCCCACGAAAGTATTCTTTAATTCTTGAAATGAACTCTGACCTACACTTATCTTTTCTGTCTCTAAATCTTTTTTTCTTGTTGGTTTTGTATAAACCAGCACATGGTTGTAATCTGTCTTGTATTATTCTAAGATTGTTTCATTCACGTTAGTTTTGTCTCTACAATTAAGTTTCCTCTGGCTAAACTGGTTTGGTCCTGGCTCCTTAAGGTACCATGTGACTTACCAGGCTTTCCAGAGAGAACCTAGACTTGGGAATACTCCCATCACCCACAGCTCTCGTGGGGTTGGAAGTGAAGATTGGTTCCTGACCCAGGTATGCAGGAACCAAGAACGTTCAGCCCTATCACCCAATCTGCCTCTGTCTCCTCTGGTGATTGGATCGAGAGACCTGAAGAACCTAAGGGGCTGTCTGACTTCTAACCCATCTGTCCTCTAGCAGCTAGAGCACATGTGGAGATTGGAAGGTGACTTTTGCATTCTTTTCTCATTGTTTGTGAACAACATCAGAGCCGAGAGAATCTTTAGAGACTATCATTCTTTCAGAAGTTACCCTGTATCCTATTATTAAGAAATGGCCTCGTTGCCACAGTGCCCACTGCGCTCTGGATACCCTCCAGGACAGGAGCTTTATAAAGCCTACTGCAGGGACGGATCTGCAGAGCCATCCCTTTGTTCTCACGCCCCCGTCTGTGCTGGGAGGCAGCTACTCTCTTACAGTTTTACTAGCAGACCCTCTCAAATGACCTCTGCAATGATTGCAGCATGCTCTTTTTACTCCATAGGCCACCCAGTGACCACAATTTAGGACTGTTAACATCTCTTTTCCATCATAAACCAGAGGGGGCTGCATGGCTTCCTTAAATAAGGCTTAGAGCAGGAGACCCTGCTGTTTCCTTGATGGTTTTTCTCAAGTGCATTCAGACTTGATTCTCCATAGATACTTGAAGGGCCAGGGGTGGAAGAAGGAAAAGATTTATTCTGTAGTGGATTTCTATTGCTTCTGCAGCCCTAACATCACTCCGGTCTGGCACCTTCTCTGTCCCCCTTGCCACAGTCCTGGTCAAGACCACCGAGATCACCGTGCAGCCATGCCTGCAGAACTGTGACAGCCTCCCCAGGTCTACCTGCCCATCCAGCCTTGCTCCTCTAACCCTTCCCAGAGAGCCTGAGTGATCTGCTTAAATTGTGAATCTGATCATACCACATCTCTGCTTAAAACCCTGTAATGCCTCGGTACTGCCTTCAGGATAAACTCGAAACTCCTTAGCATTGCTTTTAAGACTCAGCTCCCGCTTAGCTCTCCAGGTGCATGCCTTGCCCAGACTGTCAGCCCTTCCAAATCCCTTGTGTGCTGACCCTGGACACTTCTTAATTCTCCTTTACCTCCAGGTCTTTGTCTAGAACATTGCCCCTCCTCTCTTCACCTGGTTAGTTTATTTGCCTTCCAGGTGTCGCCTCAGATGTCACTTCCTCCAGAACCTAACCCCAGTCACCCAAGGCCAGGCTGGGTATTCTTATGCATGTTTCTTGTCATTTTATCTTACAGGTACCTGTTTACATCTGTCTTCCTCTCCAGACAATAAGCTCCTGAGGCCTGGGTTGGTTTTATTTATCACCATCAGCCCAACACCAGTGTCTGAAAAAGAGACACTCAATAGTTATTCAGTGAATGAATAAATGAGTGAATGAATGAATGACAGATGACGTAACAAGGATGACAGCTGGACTTTCTTGGAGGTAAATTTCTACTCTGTGCACTGATGAACTTGCTAATAACTGGTGATATCCAAAAAAAAAAAAAAAAAAGAACAGACCAAGCCACAAAGCAGTGAAAATCCCATCCCTGGAAGTCTGCAGACAGAGCCTACAAGGCCCTCGGGAGGGGGCTTCTTCAGAAGGCAGGTGGGGGTGCATGCCTTCTGTTCATTGTCTATCTGCCGAAGGCACAATCAGATTCACTTCGGAGAGCCAAAGATCTGGGCTGGGCCGTTGGCTCTGCATTTGCTGTGAGAATAGGGGCAAGAGGCAGCCTCTCTGAGCTGTCCTTACCTGTGAAATAGAAATGTTTGCACTGCCTACTTCACAGCTTTGTGAGAGCAAAACGTAGTCACACACACTAAAGTACTTTGTAAAAGTCTTAAGGCCCAATGAAAGGTCTGATTATTTACCACATAATCCTTAGGTCTTGCAGCTTCACTAAATAACTCTTGTTCTGCAACTACCTTAGAAAACAAAGTGCCACGTGCCAAGTTTTACTTTGGCAGGCAGAGCTGAGAGAGCAGAGAGGTCCGCCTCTTCGTGAGATGCCACTGTCCCCTGGAAAAGGCAAAAGTGGGCATCAAGGGCACCTGTTTAGCTAGGATCTGTCAAAAGCCACTGTTCCTGCCATCAGGGAGATTCCTTGGAGCCTAATACTGAAACAAGGGAAGTAGGGTTCCAAAGTCTTGAGTCACTGTGAAAATCAGCAGGAATCTAGACCACAGACATACGCAACACAGCTTCCGCTTGGGCCCCCTGACTGATGCCTAAAGTCAGAATATGTAAAAGCATTTCACTTCCCCTTTGGCATAACAAACCCAATGAAACTATTTAATTTAAAGGCTTTTTATTAGGAACCAGGGGAACGAGCTGCTTGTCCCTCTATAACAGTCTAGAGCAGGTCATCAGGCCCAGGATGGAGAGAGGTTAGCAAAGGTGCTGTGGTGTGCTTTGCTGCACTTGCGTAGGGCCTGGAAGGAAAGGTGGCGGCAACGGAGGCTCGCAGGAGCTGGTGTTGACCGAAACCAGCCTCCACCTGCCGTCCACCTCCACTCAAGGCTGGATGGGGCATGCCAGGAGACGGAACGTGGCTGGAGCAGGCAGGACGCAGCAGTGCTGACCCCCTGGCTGTGTCGTGTGCTACTTCACTTCACTTGCCTGCCCTCCACTCTTCTTGCCGTTTGGTGATTAGGTATTTGAAGAACTCATACACAGACCATGCAATGGCTGTGGAGGGGATCTGGTAAATTACTCTGGCCTGTACCCCTCGGAAGTAGGCAGTCACACCACCTACTCGATATACCGTCCTGAAGGCACTAGCCATGCCTGTGATATGTCCTGTGATGTTTGAGTTCAAAGCCAGGGATTCCTGGGTGTTGAGCAGTGTTTTGCAAACGTCCAGTGGGGTTGTGGCAGCGGCAGCTACAGCTCCTGCACAGGCTCCAGAGAGAACATGGGAGCTGGGGTTGTACCGTCTCTGGGGGTTAAAGTGCTCCTGCAGGAATTCATAGGTCATGAAGTGAATGGCTTGGAAGGGAACATTCATGGTTAGCTGGGTGGTGTAGCTACGATAAAAGGCGCTGGCCCCTTCATTTTGCCACACTGCCCGTACACAGTCCGTCACCCGGTGGTATGGGGAGTTGTACATCTGCATCCTCTGCTTGACCACTGGTGGTGCCATCCACAAGAAGGGAGGAAGGAAATGACGCCAGCAAGCAAGCGGTGAGCAAGAGCGTCCAGATTCAGAGTCCCGAGTCAGCGGGCCGGCCATTGGAATGGAGAGAGGAAAAAAGTACAAGTGAGCTATGGGTCTAATAAGTTAAAGTTTCCCTTTTGTTGAGAGGAGGGGATAGGAGAAGGGTGATAAAGGACCAAAAAATAACAGACCCACTTATAGTTGGGTTTCTTTAAAACCACCCAGTGAACACACAGGATCTATCTATGGTTTAGAAACTCCAGAAGGTTTCCTCGAATTAAGTACCTACCTATTATTATGATCTTACCCTTTCATAAAACCCAAGGGAAGAAATGGCTCCGTGGCAGTGAACATGATAATGAACACAGAGCCCTAACAATCCCAATCCTCAGGTATGCAGAGCACCCGACTCTTACGACAGGAGGATGGTTCCCCTCCTCAGGAGGACAAGGTCTACCAGAAAGAGAAAACTGTTCTTAACCAAGAAGACTGTGGCTTTAGTTTCCAATCATCTACTCCCTCAAATAGATTAACATTGTGTGAGCTCTGGATCTTCAGCTTAGCTCTGCCCGTAGCTAAGCTGATCGAACCATGGCCTTGGCCAGCCAGGTTAACAGGAGCCGGAGCTTAAGGAGCATGGCAACCGTGCTATCCCTTCACGTTTGTCTGAGTACCTCATTCTCCAACTCAGAAGCCAAGATCCAAGCAGCCGTGCAGGAATTGAGTTCTACAATTTACCCTTTCATTCCTATTTTGACTATCTTCATTCTAACAAGAATGGCAGGATTTTTAAATGTCAAAATCCATCTTCACCTCTTTGAAAAAAAGTGAAATAATCTGTTAAATTTTCAGATGAGATCAAATCCACTATAAAGAGGACTTCAGAGAAAGCCCAGGAATAAACCAAGAAGAGCCCTCTCTGTTTTCAGAGAAGCCCCAAAGATGAATTAAATCTCAATGAATCTCTCTCCTAAGGGGCTCCTCCAACCTACTGATGATATGGGGGGAGCGCCCTCTACTGGCAAGATACAGTAACACAAAAGGATTTTCCCCACCAACATGGTTGGGGTGCTCCCTGGCTTTCCTCTGCAAACCAGAAATAAAGGAAAAGCCCAGAGATGCAGTGCAGTGGCCCACAGTGGGGAAGGCGGAGGAATTATTACCTTCTGCTGGATTCATGGCTGCGTCATGCAGCAATGTTGCTACACACCCGGCCGCACCTGCAAAGGAAAAAACAATCACCATACATGAGGCCAGGAGAGGGCAACTGATTAACTGGGTACCAGAGTGAAGGGAGTGGCTGGGCTAACCAAGAACAGGGAGAGGGATTCCCTTGCTCTCAAGCCCCTGTTCTGAGAAATGAAGATATTCATTCCCACAACTTAGTAAGGTCACTTTATGTCCCAGATAGGAAGCAGGTACACTAAACATGAAGGGTGGTGATCAGATCTGCACCACACTATCTCACCTGTCATCCTGCTGCCCCTATGTTGCCCAACCCAACTCTAAACTCTAACATTATCCACCTTGACCTTTCCTTCAGTTCCTGAACCACTGTATCTCTTATCCTTTCCTCTCAGTTTGGTTTTCAATCCCCAGGCACCAGGCTGCTGTCCCTTCCTTTACATCCACATAACCTTGAACCCTCTGGTTTTTTTGTGCAGAAGTCCCTTGGCCCCACCCCAATTCACTTGTTGAGGCTTTGCCGTTTTCTCAACAACACACACTGCCTCTGGGTAGTTAGGATCCTGAAAAGGTGTGGCAAAGAGCTGGGGCTCCATTAATGTCTTTCTTGGGCAGCTGGGTAACGTCTGTTCCTACCCCAGGGAGCAGGACACCACCCGATTATCAAGATATATACATTTCAGTGTGTCTTCACATTACCAGGGCTTTAGAAGTTGATGCAGGGAGATGAAAGAGTCAAGTTGGTAGGTAAGGGAAGATACCGTAACACTTTGTTGAGGTGCCCCAAAAGAGGGGTGGGGTTGAAGCAGCCCATTGTCTGAGAACATCAAGTTTGGAAATCCCTCCCCTATAATCTGGCCTACCCCAGCCCAAAGCTTCAGCTCCAAACCATGCTGAGACTGGAAAGCACTGACAGCAGCAAAGCCCAAAGAGTTGAGAAAGTGGGGTAACCAGCACAGGAAGGCTCAATACCATTGGCAATATGGCTATTGCCCCCAGGGTGGATTATATCACTCAATGTCTTTTTTAACTTTTCGTAGCAGGCAAAATAGAGGGCATGCGCAGGCCCTGCGCCTGTTGCTGTGACGTTTAGCCCCCGCATGGGTCTCCACAGGCCCTCCGTTCTTATAATCCTCCAGAGTGCCTCCAACACATTTCGATAGCGGGCAGCTGGGTCAGGCTGTAGGCTCTGCATCCGGGTCTGAAATTACAGAAAGAAGTGCAATGTCAGTGATGCCAACTTCTCATTCAGCTTCCCAACTCCAGCACTCAGGTCTGAGGCACTCCTCTGTGGAATCATGCCAATGTGCAGGTGTGATACCTGGCATCCAGTTTTACTTCCAAATCCATGTCCAATCTTTCCAGGGCTTGGACTTTTTACTAGTCATCTATGAAAGCAACACCATTCTTGTCTCCAGAATATAACTGCTTAGGAAGTGTCCTTGAAGTCTGAAATGATTCACAGCCCCAGGAACAAATATCAAGCCTGTGTTTCAGGAGAAGTTGCTTTTGTGCCTTAAACTCAGGCCAAGAGTTCTTTACAAATGGATTCTAAAGTCAACTATTTACTGTCTACAACATTACGCATTGTTTCTGAAGGCTGATCCTGGGCCTGCTTCCTGACCACATACTACACTGACTAATGAGACGTTCATCCTTTCTTACATCCCTGATGATTATCTGACTTTCCTGGATTATTTGACATTGGCAGCTGGGCCCTGTAGGTTAAACTCTTGGTAGAGGTAGCATTTGTAATCAATGCTGCTCTAATTTCCTGGGAAAGAACATTTTCCCTGAAAACTATGAAAGGTGGAAACTAATCTAGTCTCTAAAACTATAGGGGCTCTCAGATTTCTAAGCTGAATGAATCCCAAAATTGGCATCAAATAAAATCAGTCTCCATGAAACAGAATCCATGGAATTTCCAGAGGATTCACTGATTGGGACAAAAGCACACGGCAGACACTTTGTATAATGTTCCTGGACAAAGTCTATTTGGAATTTGGAAAATGAATCCTTTCAAAACATTCCCCAAATCACAGACCCTCAGAGGAAGATGTGTCTTCCAATGAAAAACTCTTGTCTGTTGATCCATTTCAAGATTAAGGTAGCATGGAAACTAACAATATAAAATCAATGTCCAGTGCCTGGAACAAAGTAAGCACTCAAGATTTGTTTGTTGAATGAATAATCGAACGAAAGAACAGATGAATCTTAGCTGTGTGTATACCAGTTCACAAAGTAAGAAGCAGATGATTAGTGAGCCAGAAGGGCAATTTATGCCCAAGTATAGTTTAAATTCCTACTTCATTCCAATTACTGGTTCAATCTGGATTTAAAAGCTTGAACTTTCCTTTTGCCCATCTGCAATCCAAGAGTATTGCCTCTTGTCAAGAGCATGGGGGAAAAAACTAACCAGATTAACAGGTCCTGGTTAGCTGTAAGCAATCCACATTCTTCTAGTTAATTTCTCGTCTGCTACCAACAAAGAACTGGAAAGTTAAAAGGTTAATTACTGTAAATTCAATCAGAAATACAGTTACCACTTATTACAATTTGATACATTCATTCTCCAAAAAAAAAAAACAGACATAAAGTTCCAATAAAGCATGTGCTTATGGATCTTTCCCATCATCCACGGGGTATAAAATCCATCAGAGGAGTTATTCAGTGACTACAGGTCTTTGCTGGCCATGGCTGCTGATTGATAAATTGATTCTGGTGGCTTACCAATTATGTGTTTCCATTGGTTTGTTCGAAACTGTTCTTGCATAGGGAGAATGTTCAGAAACTGCATTGCTCTGCTGAAGTCTGTGGCATTATTTGGAAAACCAGCCTTGAAGGATCTGACGTCAGAGATGTGGAATGTTTCACCCCCAAGAGAAACCTGGACTGTAAGTTACTTTGAACGTATTATACAGACCTCTAAATCTAATTTACAATTCTACTTCACTCTAATGGAGAGGAACTGAGCATAAGCTATGCCAAATATAAAAATGAATACAGCTCCCCAAGTTTGTGGGCTAATAAACCTTTCTTTTGGAGAAAGATGAAATCTCTAAGAATTTATGAATAGCCTTTAACATTAAAAAAAAACCCACTGGCCTTGAAGAAAAGCCAAATGAACTAATAGGGAGGTAAGTGGTTTGGCAAAAGACAAGCCACATTTGAGTCAGAAAGCCTGAGTATGAGCCCCAGCTTTGCTAGATGTTGTGGCCTTGGATATGTCACTTAACCGGAGTTTCAGCATTGTCATCTACAACATGAGACTCAACGGCTCATGGAGCTACTGTGGGGATTCAGAGAGGCATGTAAAAGCCATTGGTAATTTATGAAGCACTACAAATATAAGGCTTTCTATTGTATTCAAATACAACTCTAGGAAATATTTGTATCTTAGAATGTATAGATTATGGGAGTGTTGTCTCTTATATATGTCATTTACAAATATGCATGGGCAAGTAACTGGTCCTTAGCCACTAATAAATCAGGCTTAATTTTTCTCTTTTTTGTTTTCTTTTTAATATTTATTTTTGAGAGAGACAGAGAGTGAGTGGGGAGCAGCAGAGACAGAGGGAGACAGAGAATCCCAAGGTGGCTTGGCACTGTCAGTGCAGAATCCCATGTGGGATTCAAACTCACGAACTGTAAGATCATGACCTGAATCAAGGTGCTTAACTGACTGAGCCACCCAGGGGCCCATTTCACTTTAAAGTTTCTCTGTGACTATAATGATTTTTTACGTCCAGCTATTAATCTGAAGTTCACATTTAGGACTGAGTACTATTGTAAAACTGTGCCTTGCTTGGCTTTGGAACTCTACTTTTGGGAGGCTGTATGGAAAGCCTGAGAGCCTGACTGAGGTCAAACCATGACTGTCCCATTTAACTTGCTTTTTTTTTTTGGTGCAAAATAATGAAAATGGTGTGTACTTCATGAAAACGCTTCAAGGATTAAATGAATAAATGCATGTAAGGCACATCAGTTAGTGTTTGGCAAACAAGAGCGGACATTTACTGAATAATAATAATTATTAGATACAAGAAAGTCAAATAAGCCAATGTTTCCATTTCCTTACCTTTCATTGGTGAATGTGTAGAGACAACCATTTACATCTGGAGTTTGGCAAAGATTTGTTTCCCTTTGTCACCATGACAGAGCCAAACAGCAGCACCTTGGTGACAGGTAGGTACTTAGCCAGATGATTTTAGAAGAGTTCTGACTGCGTTGGTTGAATGGCCTATCCCTGTAGATAAAGTCTGATGTTTGCCTCTGAGGCCAAGAAATGGAAAAGTGGGATGTGTTTGGGCTCCCAAACCTCCCTATTATGACCATGTAAATAGTTGGCTGAGTAACTATGGCCTGGCAAGGTTATGCTAGGTTCCTCCCAAGGATATTTTAAATCAATTTGACCCTGATAAGTGGCTGGGAAGCACAGGCTTGCATGCCAAGAGGCAATGCCAACTTTCATTTGCAAACACTGTGGTTGCTGTTTTGGCTCCAACACAGATACCTGCCTCTCGTCTTAGGGACAGTTGGGCTGCTCTTCTTCTCCACCACCATTTATAGTAGAAGAGAACTGGGAAGCCCTGGGACAAGTGAACTGGGAAGGTGTCTGAAGGAAGAGATCTGAATTTTACTTTCATGTCTGCACAACAATGCTAAACATCCTAGTGACACTAAGTCCTACTGGTCTCACCTAGTTGTTCTCTCTAGTCATTTAAACCCCAGTATTAATGGCAAATAAAAATGATTCTTCTAAAATAAGCTTTTGTATTTTTGAAGACTCTTGAGCATTTTTTCCTTCCAGACCAAAAAATTATTTCTTTAATATAAGGCTTTAAGGCATGACTGTAAGGTTGCAGGACTAATTTTTTTTTAACAAAAATTTCAAAGCTTATATAAATGAGTAAGAATTGCTCTTCAAAACAGCTTGGAAGGCTAGAAGTAACTTATTCCACCAATGCTGTCATGACGCAAAATATTTCTGGAACTCCTCTTTCAGAAGTGTTTTTCTTCAGTGGGTTTGTCAGCCTCAAGAATAAGTCAGGCTCCTTGCTTTCTGCTCCTACTTCTCTTTGACTCTAATCAGTATTACCCATTTTGATCTCCCACCTTATCTATCATTTTTTATTCTGAATGGTCTGTTACTAAAAAGTCAACCCCATCTCGTCACAGGACGAAGTTTTGCCCTCTTTAAGGATACGCACCCAAATATTCTAGAGGCATTTCTAACAGAGAACTTTATAAAATGTTTACAGCAACAATAGCATTATGTAAATACATGGCTTAAGGAGATAGCCTCCCAAAGTAATAGGACACTTCAGTTAATCAGTTACAGTAATATTCCTAAGTCAATCACATTATTACATTGTGTTTTTCAAGTCATTAGATAATTTCCATTGCTTTCCTTGATCTAGTTTTCATTTGATACCCATCCTGAAACATAGCACCCTAGACCCTGCTAGACCCTGCTCTCTACTCAGAGTCTTAGTGAGGTTACTTTACTTTGCAGTTAGATCATACTAACTTTTGGATATACAGCATAACAACTCACAGTCACTCAACCTAGACTTTATAACATACATGTCTAATTCTTTTTTATTTGTACTTGCCATTTTACATTTTAATACTGTTAGAGCATTAACCGCCCTCTTCTCTTGCATAGATTTTACTTTTTATTTCTATTCCTTCCAGTTGACAAGGGTATTTAAAGTTCTAATATCCATTTTAACCAAGTGCATTTACGAGTTTCAACAGAGATGGCTACTGGTAGGAGTTGCCTTGCAATGTGCTAGAAAACTCCTATCAAATCAACGTCATTCACAAAGCTCAATGAGCACTTTCCCCATTTCCTCATCCACACCACTAATGAACACATGTGACAGTACCAGGGAGAAGCAGAAGAGATAGACTTTGTATTTCCCAACTCAATACTCTCTCCTTCTCAATATGTAACATTTGACTAATTTGAGGAGAAAACACACATCAAAGAGCTGTGAGAATACTGTTTGACTATTACCCCTGGTATATATGTAAAGGAGGCACTGCTGTCTCTCAATATGTTTATTTCAACAGCCCGCTTGAATTTACTTCTCATTCAGTTTAGTCCTTTTAGAGGTTGGTGCCTTTGCTAACACACAAGACTAACTGTAAAGAACAATCTATTCTCTCTCTCTTCACCTAGCTTTCTTCCGAAGCACCTGACTTCGGTACTCACTAATCAGTCTGCTTGGTGTGGTTGCCATTAGCTTTTACTTTCACAGGAATCATGCCTTCATGTTGATCCTATTTCATTGTCTTCACACTTACATCTACTTTTCAAAATCATCATACTTTCCTTTTAGGCAACTTTCCCCTTTTTGTCAACTTCGGGTGGCTAAAGAAATACAGTCAGGTTCATCTCTCGTTTGGGGGCCGCTGTGCTTCCTGCACATGCAAAATCCTAATCCCAGTTTAGTTTTCACGTTCAGGAAATAGGTGGGGTGTCATGCTTGCTGCACAGAGAAACCGAAACCTCCTGAACATGGGCTTTCCCAAATCATTTCCAGTCTGTAACTATAAATTCTGACTGCACAATGATTTCCAATCACTCATAGGTTTAGATTTAGTAAGTAGATCACTTATCTAGCCAAGACATTTCTTATTTCCTTTCTTGATCCAACACTTTTAAGGGAAGATACAGCAAGTTTCTTGTAAAAGCACTCGCCCTGAGAGCATCTCAAGCCATTAAGATCCTTTTCGGGGTCTGATTCACCCCAGTTGGCTTCACCTTAATAAAATTAGTAGCACTTACCTGTTCCATCCCATCCCACCCTATTCCTGTTTAGTCCTGGCTAGGATCCAGACTTTGGCTGACAGACTTTCTTTCCAGTCCCGATTCAGATCTCACTGACGGTTAGAAATGGGTCCTGGTTCCTGACTGGGTTCAATTCCCAACCGGGACCTTGCTTGCGTGGAGTAGCGGTCGAATCGTGTGGTGGTGGCAGGAGCCAGGACGAAACCCATGTCGGCTCCGGCTCTCGGCCAGGATCCTGGCTCGGGACAGGACCCAGGGTCGGGTCAGCCCCAGGTCGGATTCAGAGCCGGTCCAGGTCTCACCTTGACGCAGTCGATGGGATACATCACGCAGTGCTCCAGGATCCCTGCCACGGCGCCCGCCACCATGTGCGTGGTGACAGTGGCTCCCGCCGGCAGCGCCTCGTAGTCCGGGCCGGAGTCCGGATCCTGCCGTACCGGGGGCCTGCAGGCCCCGGCCTCCCCGCCGCCGGCCCCCCGGCCCACGCCCCGCTGCAGCCACCCGTCCAGCAGCGCCGAC